>NW_006399870.1:4512117-4537363 GCF_000299155.1 Elephantulus edwardii
GGGTTGATTCAGTGACTGGGATAATCGGGATGGGAGTGTCAGAGACAGTGCGACTGGCACAGTACAGAGCAGAGTTTAGGGCTATTGTACATAGGGTCGCTATGAGTAGCAAGTGATTCGATGGCACACAACAACAACAACAACAACAACATGACATCAGAGCCCAAAACTGTGTACAACTGACTCCAGGAACTTTGGAGATTTCTTTTTCTTTTTGCCAAGTATTTGTTAATATACAATGCAATTTTAGTCTAATATTTCAAATTTGGGTATAATATTGGCATTTACTGTGCTAAATTAAGCAAATTATTCATGTTACAAAAATAATTTTCTCATCTTTAGGTTCATACAAAATTCGTATACATTGTGTTACATTCATGTACATTGTGTTTCACACTTTCCTTCATTCACCTTGTGTGTTATGGGATCATTCCAATACACATATAAAAGATAAGTGATAGTGATAGGTCAATGTTGCTTAATTTTATAGAACACAGTTGACAGATATGAAGATCTTTTTTGGTTGAAACATGGTTCACACAGATATCCAGATCTTTCTCTTCCACAGATCCAGGTATTACTCACTACTCCTTCTACAGATGGGAAGCTGAGTGTCAGCAGAAATGGTCCCGTTTTCACCTTTATGGAATCAGAATCAAGTCAGTCAGTAGAATCCTACTTTCCAGATTACTGTCAAATCTCTCACTGTCAGGATGTGGGAATACCAGGATGTCCTGTTTCATACCTGAGGTAGGGCAGACCAGAGCTAGGGCTGTCTGAGAATTGTGAGAGCCACAGTCTGTCCTTTGGGTAAAGGTGGTGGGAAAGGTGAGCTGGGAGATGAAAATTACCAACCAATCCTACCTACAGAGAAAAAAAAATTACTGAGGAGCTTTAAGTTTTCTCATGTCTTGTGACTCAAAGCTTCTTTCCTAAGTATTTCCTTGAAGTAGAATTTTTTCTTAAGTAGAATTTAAGAGGGGATGGCAATATCACTGAAGAGGGTTTCTAGGGATATCAGCCAAGTAGTATAGGGCCTCTATTGTGGAAAGGCATATGGTGTCCTTTTCTATGTACACTTGTACATTGGAACTCAAAGTTTGAGGTTCACCCAATAGCAGGATACCCCAAACTAAAGTGGTTGTGAGCCCTCTGGTCTTGGAGAGAACAAAACAAAGAAGTCATATTTTGGCCTTAGCTCTAAGGAAGCCTGAAGGCTGAGTAAGCCCCAACTCCATGACTCTTCAGCTTTGTAGAGGTAACCATGCACTGACTGCACTTTGGATGCGGTAGCAGGCTGTGAACCAATCCAATCTATCATGTTTCTTTTTCTGTTCCTGATCCTACCCAGGACTTGTATGTGCTCAGGACTCATTACTTTGAGAGAAAATGACATCAGAGATAATTTTAGTCCTTCCTCTCTGGGCTTCAGACCCCTCAACTGGGAAAATATGAAGGAGTATTTGCCCTAACAGTTTCTAGTAGTCTATGGAAATGTGCTTGCAAATGTTTTCTAATAATTTTTGTTTGTTAGGCTTTTCTACACATTATCCCTGTCCATAACTGCCAACAGTTTGCTGTGCTGTGGTGGCTTGTCTGTTCCTATGATATTTAAAGCTAAGTCACCAGTATTTTAAATACCAGCAAGTGCTCTGTGGTAGACAGGTTTGAGTAGAGATTCCAGGCTACGGTAGACTAAGAAATCGTTCTGCCTATCAATTTCTGAAATAACTGGGCTTTAAAAGCCCTGTGAATAACAGCTAAATATTGGTGGATATAGTGCCAGAAGCTGAGCCGCTCAGTTTGGAAGGCACTTGTGACTGGAAAAGAGTTGCCTCTGCAAAGCAGAGTTCTACATCAGTGACACAGAGGGAGAGGACTTTTACCTAATGAAGAACTTTCACATATTCAAAATGGGAGAAACAGCTGCAAACATAAATTAGTAATTGGAACCTGGATTGTACAAAGTATGAGAATAGCGAAACTGGAAGTTGTAAAAAAAGTGAATGGGAACATATAAAGATCAGTGTTCCTGGCATTGGTCATATTGAATCAATTATATGATCTATTATTCCAAGAATGACAAATTGTAGAGGAATGGTGTCATAGTCATTAAATAAAAAAGAACATTTCAAGATCTATTCTTCTTTATAGGGAGCTCTGGTAGCCTAGTGGAAAGAAGCTGTGCTGCAATCCCAAAGGCACATGGTTCGAGGCCACCAGCTGCTCCACAGGAGAAGGATGGGCAATCTCCTCCTGTGCAATTAACTGCCTCTTAAAACACGCCAGAATATCAGCTATGTGTTGGTTCCAAATCTATGGTACACAACAACAACAACAGCATACTACTTTATGCAGATGAAAAATTTTGCTTGCTGTAACTGAGGAAGACCTGAAGCACCTGCTACAGAAGGTCAAGGACTATAGTCTTCAATATGGATTGAAGTTCAACATCAAGAAGACAATTGACAACACCGTGATAGATGTAGAATACATTGAGGTTGTTAACAAGTTTGCTTGGCTCCCCAACAACATTCTTAGTACCATCATTCAGGAAATCAAAAGATGAATTACACTGGGAAAATAGGCTACCAGGGACCTCTCTAGAAAACTTAGAAGCAACGATGTCAGTCTAGAGACTAAGGAGTGCCTGAGCCAGGCCATGAATTACTTGCTACACATCAGAGAGTTAGACAATAACTAAAGATGACAGAAGCAGAATGATGTCTTTGAGTTGTGGTGCTGGAGTAGAGTCTTGGACCACGAGGAAAACAAATAAGTCTGTCTTGGAGAGGTTGAAACCAGCTGTATCCTTGGAGGCTAGGATTTTGAATTTTCATCTCACATACTTTGGGCATGTGACCAAGCAGGACCAGTCCATGGAGAAGGACATCATGCTTGAAAGGGTGGAGGGATAGTGCAGGAGAGGAAGACCCTAGGTGAGATGGATTGATGCAGTAATCAGGGGAATGAGTATAAGTGTGTCAGAGTCAGTGAGACTGGCTCAGGATAGGGCAGGCTTCAGAGCTGCTGTAAACAAGGTCGCTATGAGTCACAGGCGACTCAACGACCCATAGCAACACAACAACATCGTCATAAGTACTATGAGTGATAGGATATCAATGATGTGAATACTAGGAAGACATGTTAATACTACTATTATTCAAATATATGCACCAAATATTAAAGCCAAAGATGAAAAAATTTATAATTTCTACTAATCAGGATGAGTCATATGCTTCCTAAGTAATAGGCCTTTGAAAACCCTATGAACACTAAGAAAGAGAATAAAATAGTTATAGTAGTGTAGTGGTACAGCACAGATTGGAAGTCAGTTGAAATGAGGAAAAAGAAAAATAAACATAGTTTAACAATTTGAAAATGCAATAAATAGATGTTACTTGAATGTTGGAAAACTGGATATTGTTAAAAATTAAATGGAACACATAAATACCAACATGCTAAGCAATTGTGAGATATGATGGACCAGCTTTGGCCACTTTGAATCAGATAATCACATGGTATACTACACAGGGAATGAAGAATAGAAGAAGAATGTTGTGGCATTCATAGTCAAAAAGTCATTTTCAAGTTCTATGAATACAATGTTGTGAGTGATAGGATAAAATCCATATTTGTACAAGGAAGACCTGTTAACACGAATATTATTCAAATATATGCTCCTACATCTAGAACCAAAGAGGAAGAAATTGAGGATTTTTACCAAATTTTACAGTCCAAAAATGACTGACCATGCAATCAATATGCATTAATAATAATTGATAACTATAATACAAAAGTAGAAAAGAGAGAAGAAATAGTAGTTGAAAAATATGGGCTTGGTGATAGCAATGAGGCTGGAAATAGAATGATTTAACTATGTATTTACAATGCTTTATATATTGAAAATACCTTTTAAAAAAGACAAAATGACAATGCTACACATGGATCTCACCTGATGGACAACATAGGAATCACATTGGCTACATTTGTGGAGGAAATCGTTGGAGAAGCCCAATATAGGCAATCAAAAGTAGGCCAGGGGTGGGGGGTGGTCAAGGGTCAGATCATAAATTAGTCATATGCAAGTTCAAGTTGAGGATGAAGAAGAGCAAAATAAGTGCACAGGAACCAAGATATGATCTTGAATAAATTCCTGAATGTCAAGATCAGCTTAAGAATAGGTTTGATTGCAAAACCAAGAGCCAACATCATTATCAATGGAGAAAGACTATAAACTTTTTCCTTAACTATATGTAGAAAACTCAAGCAAGATCCACACCTCACACCATACACAGAAACCAACTCAAAGAGGATCAAAGACCTATGACTAAAACCAGGGACTGTAAACTTTATAAGAGGAAAGCTTGGAAGAACTCTAGAAGCCCTAATCCGCAATAGAAACAGTCTACCAGCATTCTGGAAAAAATCTACAACCAGGAAAGGATAAAATAAATGAATGGGACCTTGTAAGAATTAAATCCCTATACACATCCAAAAACTTCTCCAACAGGGTAAAAAGGGACGCCATATATTGAGAAAAAATATTTGGTAATGACATATCTGATAAGGGACTTATTTAAGTCTAGAATTTATAAAATACTTGAGCACTACAACAAGATAAAGGTAAATAGCCCAACTGAAAAATGGGCACAGGATATGAACAGATACTTCACCAGAGAAGACATTCAGATGGCAAGCAAACACATGAAGAAATGCTCAAAATTGCTAGCTCTAAGAGAGATGCAAATCAAAACAACCATGAGATATCATCTCACCCCAATAAGAATAGCAAAATTTAACAGAACAGCAAACAACAAATGCTAGTGAGGTTGTGGAGAAACTGGAACCCTTATTCACTGTGGGTGGGAGTATAAAATAGTGCAACCACTCTGGAAGACAGTATGGCACTTTCTCAAAAAGTTGGAACTAGAAATACCTTTTGACCCAGCAATTCCACTACTGGGAATTTACCCTAAAGAAACCATAACTGCCACTCAAGCAGATATATGCACACCCATGCTTATTGCGGCTTTGTTTGCAAAAGCAAACATCTGGAAACAACCCAAGTGCCCATCAACAAACAAATGGGTAGAGAAGCTCTGGTATATTCACACAATGGGATGCTATGCAGCATTGAAAAACAAGGAACTCATAATGCAAAATGAGTGATCCTGGAGGATATTATGCTGGGTGAAATAACTCAGTCACAAAAGGACACATATTACATAGGACCACTGTTGTAAAATGGGACTGACATCAGGGATGAGGGAAGACAGAAAAGGAGGGGAGGAATGATGTATATTGCACTGAAGCAAATGAGAGAGAAAACTGTTTAAAAGGGATATATGAATGGATATTCTTGTCATTACAATAGTCCATAGTGAAGGCAGCATAGTGGAGTGGACTTGGGTGGAGGGATTGCATAACAATGAAAGCTTTTATTTTTCTTTTCAAGGAGAAGAGTGAATTGGGGGTTGGGGATGGGCAGGGAGAAAAGTACAACAATGAATGACTGGAAACCCTAAGCCTCTGTAAACTTTCATTTCATTTTTAAAAAGTAACAAAAAAAGACTGATAACCCAACTACAAAATGGGCAAAAGACATGGAAAGAATTTTCACAGAGGAAGATATTTGAATGGCAAACAGACACATAAAGAAATGCTCCAAATCACTGGCAATAAGAGAGATGCAAATCAAAACCACAATGAGGTATCATCTCACTCCAGTAACAGTGGCAAAGTTTAACAGGCAGCAAGTAATAATGTTGGAGAGGACGTGGAGAGAAAGGAACTCTTAAACATTGTTGGTAGGATTGCAAAATGGTGCAACCATTTTGGAAGGCAGTTTGGCGCTTCCTCAAAAAGCTGAACATAGAAATTCCATATGACCCAGCTATTCCACACCTTGGAATATACCCTGAGAATATGACAACTGAGGCACAAACTGAGATTTGTACACCAATGTTCATAGCAGCACTTTTCACCATCACAATAACATGGATACAGCCCAAATAGATTGAGAAATTATGGTACATTCACACAATGGAATACTATGCAGCACACAGGAGAAATCACTTTGTAAATTATTGTCTAATTTGGGAGTGACTGGAGAACATTTTGCTGAGTGAACTAACTCAGTCCCACAAGAATAAATATTGTATAAAACGGTTATTGTAGAATGAATTAAAGGATCCAGGAGGGGTGGGAAAGGCTGCAAAGCAGAGGGATGTGAATGTGCAGGAGAAGAGAGGGATTAATCATTAGGTTGTACAATTTTATGGGTGGGAGAGTGAGGGAAATTGAAAGTATTTGTTTGAATTTATATTTGAATTTTTTAAATAAACTAGTAGAAAAAAATAAAATAAATTAATATGGTTGATGTAACCACTCTGAAAGGCAGTATTGCACTTTCTCAAAAAGTTGGAAGTAGAAATACCTTTTGACACAGCAATTGCACTACTAGGAATATACCCTAAAGAAACCAGAACTGCCACCCAAACAGATATATGCACATCCAAGTTTATTGCTGTACTGTTCACAATAGCAAAGAAATGGAAGCAACTCAATTGCTCATCAACAAATGACTGGATAGAGAAGCTGTGATATAGTCACACAATGGAATACTCCACAGCACTGAAAAATAAGGAACTTATATAATATTATACAAAATGGGTGACCCTAGGCGACATTATGCTGAGTGAAATATCTCAGTCACAAAAGGACAAATACTGCATAATGCCACTGTTGAGGGGAAACTAAGAAAAAAAATGGGATAAATAATGAACACTGAATTTAAATAGATGAGGGAGAGAACTGTCTAAAACAAATATTATTTGCATGAATAAGGGATGCATAGAAAAATTGACTGTGGGGTGGGGGAAGGGAGGAAACTGTGCAACATTTAAAGAATCTTTTAAAAGAGAAAAGCAAACTGGGAGGGTTAGGGAGGAAAATGTGCCACAATGAATGAATGGCAATCCAAATTTTTGTAAATTTTCATTAAAATATCAATTAAAAAAAAGAACAGGGTTGAGGCATAGGACACCAGTGATCAAAGACTAGACGAGCTGTGGATGATATCAAGATATCACCATGAAGAAAGCAAAAGGTCATTACAAAAACAGAGGGGGGGTGGAATCTAAATAAAAGTCAGATGAGACTCTAAAGATTGCCCTAGAGTATCAAGAAGCCAAAATAAAAGGAAAACATGTCTAAGTGACAGGGCTGAACAGAAGATTTCAAAGGGCAGCTCGGGAGGACAAAACAAAATATTATAATGAAATGTGAAGAGAGCTGGAATTGGAGGATTAAAGAAGAGAACTCATTCTGCATTTCTTAAGCTGAAAGAACTGAAAACAAATTTAAGCCTTGTGTCACAGTATTGAAAAATGCTATGGGCAATATATTGAATGACTCAAAAAGCATCAAAAGAAGATGGAAGAAATACTAATCACTGTTCCAGAAAGAATTGATTGACACTAAAAATTTACAGGAAGTACCATATGAACAAGAACCAATGGTAATGAAGGAGGAAGTAGAACCTGCATTGAAAGAATTGGCAAAAAATAAGGCCCCAGTAATCGATGAGATATCAATTGACTTGTTTCAATTAATAGATACAGCCTTGGATGCCCTCAGCAGTCTATATTAGGAAATTTGGAGGAAGGGTTTCTGGCCAGCAGATGGGAAGAGGTCCATATTTGTTCCCATTCCCAAGAAACGTAATCCAACTGAAAGTGGAAACTATTGAACAATATCATTAATATCACATGCAAGCAAAATAGTGCTGAAGATCATTAAAAAATGGCTAGTACAGTACATAGATAGGAAAAGGCCAGAAGTTCTAATAGGATTTACTAGAGGTTGTGGCACAGGAATATCATTGCTGATGTCACATGGATCCTTGCTGAAAGAAGTACCAGAAGAATGTCTGTTTGTGCTTTATTGACCATGTAAAAGCATTTGACTGTGTGTATCATAACAAGTGTGTGTGACATTGAGAAGAATGGGAATCCCAGAGCACTTAATTGTGCTCATGTGAAACCTATAGCTGGATCAGGAGGCTGTTGTGCAAACAGAGCAAGGGAACACTGCATTATTTAAAATTGAGAAGAGAGTGTGTCGGGGTTGTATTCTTTTTTCCATACCAATTCAATCTCTGAAGCGGAGTGTGGCATCAGGATTGAAGGAGACTCATCAATATCCTGCGTTATGCAGATGACACAACCTTGCTTGCTGAAAGTGAGGAGGACTTGAAGCACTTTTTGCAGGGCATCAAGGAATGCAGCTATCACTACAGATTGCATCTCAATGTCGAGGGAATAATGATTCTTATCAATGGGCCAATAGGGAGTGTCATGATGGATGGAGTGGAGATTGAAACTGTCAAAAGCTTCATCTTGCTTGGATCCACAATTAATGCCCTTGGTACAGCAGTCAGGAAATCAGGAGATGCATTGTACCAGGAAAATCTGCAACAAGCCCAAACTGTGAGATAGAGTTTAAAAATCCTTACCTCCATAGAGAAACTTATTTTCACCTTTTCCAGGGCAGATCTGTTTGTTCTCTTGTCAGTCTATGGTATATTCAATATTCATCTTCAGCACCAAAGGTTTCAGTCTTCTCCAGTCAAAAGCATCAATTCTTGTTTTGTCATCCTTAGTCATTGTCAAGCTTTCTGATGCATAGAAAGCAATTGAGAAGACCAGGGCCTGGATCAGGTGTACCTTAGTCTCTGGACTGACATCATTGCTCTTTTGTACTTTGTAGAGGTCATTAGCAGCATATTTCCCCAATACAACTGGGTCTTTTGATTTTCTAGTCTCTGGTGCTAAGTGTTGATTGTGAATCTGAGCAAGATGAAATCATTAACAATCTCAATTTTTTCCTCCATCTATCATGATCCTATTGGTCCAATGGTGAGTATATTTGCTTTCTTGATGTTGAGTTGCAATCCATATTGAAGATCCTTGACCTTCTGCAGCAAATACTTCACGTCCTACTCAGTTTTGGTGAGCAAAGTTGTATTATCTGCATAACACAGGTTGTTGGTGAATCTTCCTCTAATCTGGATGTCACATTCTTCTTCGAGAGTCAAGCCTCCTCAAAGATCTGTTCAGCATATAAATTGAAAAGGTGTGGAGAAAGGTTATATCTCTGATGTACATCTTTATTGATTTTGAAACATGCAGTGTTCCTTTACTCTGTTCATACAACAGCTTCCTGATCTAGGTATAGGTTTCATGTCAGCACAATCAAGAGTTCTTAGATTCTCATTCTTCTCAATGCTAGCCACAATTTGTTGTGATCTACACAGTCAAATGCCTTTGCTAAGCTGATAAAACACAAATAAACATTCTTCTGGTAGTCTCTGCTTATAGTCAAGATCCATGGGACATAAGGAATGTTATCTCTAGTGCGAACAAACTCTTCCAAACTCAGCTTGTATTTCTGGAAGTTCTCTGTTGCTAATTCTGTTCTAGTAATTTTTTTATACCCTTCATGAAGATTTTGCTTGCATTTAAATTGAAAGTGAAGAAAATTAAAACAAGTTCACCAGAGCCAACATATAACCTTAAGTTTATTCCAATGGAATTAAAAACCTATCTCAAAAATAAATTTGATGCATTGAATACTAAAAACCAAAGACCAGACTAGTTGTGGGATGACATCAAGGACATCAATCATAAAGAATGCAAAAGACCATTAAAAACCACGAAAGAGAGAAAATACCTAAAAAATATCAGAAGAAACTCTGAAAATGACACTACAACATAGAGAACCAAAACAGAGGGAAATGCTCAAGTAAGAAAGCTGAACAGAAAATTACGAAGGGCAGCTTGAGATGACAAGGCAAAGTATTATGAGAAAATCTGCAAGGAGCTGGAGTTGAAAACCAAAGAAGAGTATGCTAGATATTTCTAAAGATGAAAGAACTAAAATACAAATTCAAGCCTTTAGTTTCAATATTAAAATATTCTCTGATAAAACTGTTGAATGATGCAAGAAGCATCAGAAGAAGAAAAGAATACAAAGAGTCACTGTACCAGAAAAAAATAGGGTGAAACTGAAACATTTCTGGAAGAAACACACAAGTAAGAGCCAGTGGTATTGAAGGAAGTTGCTCTAACTTCACTGAAGGTATTAACAAAAACAAACAAGCAAGCAAAAAAAAAAAAAAAAACCAGACAAATAACTCACAAACAAAACTTCAGGAATTGATGGAATGCCTGTTATGTTTCAACAGATACAGTTCTGCATATACTCACTAGTCTATTTCAAGAGGTCCATAACTGCTCCAATTTGAAAAAGAAAGTTGCTATAAAAAGAGTGTGGAAATTATTGAGCAACCTCATTACTATCATATGCAAGTAAAATCTTGTTGAATGTTCCTTTAGAATGGCTGGAATAGTAACTGCCAGATATTCAAGATGGATTCAGAAGAGGCTTTGGAATGAAGGACATTACTGATGTCAGATAGATCTTGGCTGAGAGCTGAGAATCTCAGAAAGATGTTTACTCGCATTGTATTGACTATGCAAAGGTTTTTTTTTTAATTCTGTGGATTATTAAAAAATATGACTAACATCAAAAAGAATGGGAATTCCGGAACATTTACTTGTGCTAATAAGAAATCTATGCATAGACTAAGAAGTAATTGTCTAAATAGAAGTGAACACTGCATTATTTAAAATCAGAAAAAGTGTCTATAACATTTCTCCATGTCTACTGAATATGTATGCTGAACAAATAATTTAAGAAACTTAGCTGTATGACAAAGAATGCATCAGGATTTCAAGAAGACTCATCAACATACTGTGTTGTGCAGATGACACAACTTTGCTTCTAGAATTTGAAGACTTGAAGCACTTGCTGCAAATTCTTCAATATGGATTACATTTCAACATCAAGGAAAAGAAAATCACACTACTGGACTATTAGACCACACCATGATAAATGGAGGAAAGACTGAAGTTGTAAATGATTTCCTTTTACTTGGCTTCCCAGTTAATAGCAGTCAAGAAATCAAAAGAAACATAGCATTGGGAAAATCTACTGCCAAGTGCCAAAGAACAAGGATGTCAGTTTAAAGAGTATCGTGTGTTCCTTTTCTAAGCCATGGTGTTTTCAGTTGCTTTCCATACATGTGAAAGCTGGACAAGAATAAAGAAAAGTAAAAATGGATACCTTTGAATTGTGCTGTTGGAGAAGAGTATTGAATATGCCATGGACTATCTCCTGGAGGACGTGCAGCCAGGGTCTTCTTTGTGGACAAAGATGGTGAAACTTGGTCTTACATATTTTGGGCAAGATGTTAGGAGCCAGTAATTGGAAGATGACATCATGATGGGAAAAGTAGAGGGTCAGCAGAAAATAGGAACACCTTCAGCAATATGGACTAATGCAGTAACTACAACAATGGGGTCAACATGTCAGACATGAGGTTGAAGTAAGATAGGACAAGATGCTGATCTGTTTTTCACAGATTTGTTATGATTAACAATAGACTCAACTACACCAAAAATAACCTAACAACAATCTATTACCATTTCTACATTGTTTGTCTAGCTATTCTTCTATCATCATCTCCCTACCACCTATTTCACGAATGTTTATCTATCATCTATCTATCTATCTATCTATCTATCTATCTATCTATCTATCTATCATCATTATCATCCATTTATCCATCAACTCATTGTCTATCCTTTCTCAGAAGAGGCTGTGGAATGAAGGATATACTTACTCATGTCAGATAGATTTTGACTGAAAGCTGAGACTCTCAGAAAGATGTTTACTTGTGTTTTATTGACCACACAAAGGCATTTAATTATATGGATTATAAAAAATTTTGGCTAACATAAAAAAGAATGGGAATTTCAGAAGACTTACTTGTGCTCATGAGAAACCTATACCTAGACCAAGAAGTGATTGTTAAACAGAAGAGAGCACTGACTGCATTGTTTAAAATCAGAAAAGGTGAGTGTCAGGGTTTGTAACCTTTTGCTTTAGGTGATAGAATGCAAAGAAAGCCTAGACAGGTTACTTTTTCACTTGAGCTCAATGGAAGGGAAATAAGATAGTACAGATTCTTCCAAGGCAGACAGGGAAGAGCCTCACAGTTGCAATTCAGTGGGATATTATCTGAACTTAGACCTCCAGTGTTCTTTCGTTCCATGGAGGTGGGGGTGGGGGGGAAGAAAAGGTACAACATAGAGAGAAAATGCTTCCTAAAGATGTACATTATCTTGCTGTTTTTTATTTCTTTACAAAGCACACTTGCCTCTGTGGGGGTTGAGCCTGCCTTCTTGCCAGAGCCTGGCCCTAGTGTGTGGTCTCCTTTTTACCTGGTGTTTTACCTGGTCTCAACTTCCTGGATTGTCGCCCCTGAGAGGGCTATCTCTACACTATGTCAGAGAGTCTGGGCCTGGGTGTGGGAAGGGCCTGTCAGTGGGAGGAGGTCTGCAATGGGATATAATAGGGATTTATCTCACCCTTTGCAACTGGGCATCCTGCCAGCTGTGAAGGAAGCTGGCTAATGCACATGGGCTTACTTGTTGTGTTGTGGGAATGAAGATAGTGCTTGCCTATTGATGGTAACAGTGACTGCTCTGCTAAGCTGTTGAGTTGGTCAAATGCATCATTCATCAGAGGGTATTTACTGTAGTTTGCCTTCTTTGCATTTAGTAGAAAAAGCAGAAGTTCTATTAAATATACTAGCATATAGGAGATGGGTGTTTGAGCTTCCCAAATCTGTCTTAACAAGGGAAGATTCCGAGGAAATATTTGTGGTCTAGGTCAAGGTGATAGATTATGCAAATGAGTAAGTGATCACAGCTGGCCTCCAGGATGATGTCTTTCTGGTAGGTGTTTCATCATTACAGGACACGTGCTCTAAATCACCATCGGATATGCACTGTATATTTTCCTCTTTCAAGATGGCAGCTCTCTAGACTGATTCTAGTGGTCTAATTGGTGAGACTTTGCACAACTAACACAAAGGAGGGACTCCTCTAGAAGTCCAATCCTCCAGAGAGTGGCTCTAAGCAAGAAAGGTGGACCATCTCCTCCTGTGCTACTTACAGCCTCTAAAAACCCACTATGAGTCAGCTATGAGTTGATTTAGACAGGCAATATACAATTCTTCAGAAAATCATATTGTGGTCACTTATACAACACCTGAAAGCTCTTAGCAGAGTTAAATGTTAAGAGGCAATTTCTGGACTGTGCAGACTTCTATAGGTGTGTTCATGGCTGGGTGATATCTGAATTAGCTGAATGGTGGCCTTCTTGGTCTGAAATGTGTCAGGAGAAAGTGTTTTTTATTCAGCCCATCAATTAAATATGTTTCTTTTGATTTTAATGTTCAGTTTTTATTTTCTTAATATTGTTGTTCATTGACATCAAATCAGAACTGACTCATAGCTGACCCTCTAGTGAGTTTTCAGAGGCTGTTAATCAAGTGGGAGGAGATTCTTCATTTTGCTCAAGTAGATTCGAACCACCTGCCTTTGGGTGGGCAGTACAATGACTTACCCACTTAATTTCTTTCTGTCCTTTATGACTATGATGAAAGTAGAACTGTTAACTTGGAGCATGTTTGAATTTAAATATTCTCATAAATAAGAAAAAGGACCTTCTAGGGTGTCCCCTTTGGTTTTGCTCCAAGCTCTACTCTGCTTTGGCGAATCTCCATGCAAAGGCAATAGGATTGTATTTTTCCCTCTAACATAGCACAAATATAATCTTAGATGTTTTACAAAGCCCACATTGTTCTCTTTACTTCCTACATGCTTTCCTTTTAAGCCTTGTCCCCCCTCCCCTTTACAGAATAGGTAAATTGATCTGGAGTTTCCACCAACTTCTGAGCTATTTTCAGTCCTTCAGGGTGACACCAACCTTCAGAAATCCCTCCCTCAACCCCCACATCCTCACTCCCAGAACTAGAGCAATTGCTATGGCTCCCAAGTTCATGAGATAATGAACCAGAAAGGGTCGTGGCCCTCTTCACAGACGCCGTGCTCAAGTTCACCTTAACCCTGTCACCATCACAAATTGTTATTGAGCCCAAGGCTTTCAACTAAGGGTTTGCAACTATCTCCTTTGCAGTCCCAAGATTCCTGGGATGCAGAAAAGAGATAGCCACCATTCCCCAGCCTTATTCTTGGTTTCTCCTCTCACAATCACGTAGAAAGGCCATTCAGTACACGGGCTGCATGAAGTGACCTGAAGAGCTAGCTCCCCTGCCTCCACTGTCTTACTATTTTTCTGAACATTAACAGCCAGGGAGAGAGGAAAGGAAACTCTGGAAAGAACCCAAAGTACCCATTAGATGATTGTTATTATGTTGGTGTCTGTTGCAATGATATGTCTGAAGTCTTAATAAAATCCAGCATTTCCCAATTAGCTGTTGCTTAATTAGTATCATGAATATTCACGCCCTCTTGCACCACCCCTCCCCCCAGCTTTTCCGAGCCCAGACTTGAAAATGAGCCTGCTCCTTCAGATCTCATTAGTAATGCACAGCTGGACGGTCACTGGAGACCCAGGGAACTCAGCACTGCTGACTTCTCTGCAGGGCTGTAGGTGTTCAGAAAGGCTCCTTAGGACCTAGCTCTCACTTCCTCCCCTTTCAACCAGAAGACATAGGATGGGTCATCATATCTCCCCATTTGAAAAATGCAAATTGTTCAGGTTTCCTTACTTGCAATAAAGTAACTGATGATGATTATTTCCAGAAAATGCTCATTCTGAGTACAATGACATGAAATTCTTAAATCATGGACTGTTAGAGCAATTTGAAATCTACTCATTTCCTTAATTCTTCCTCCCACCTACTCTGCCTTCCTTTCTTTTTTCCCCTTCTTTCTTCCTCACTTCTTCTTATTTTCTTCTTCTTCTTTAAAAGAGCCCTTTCTCCAAAGACATCTTCCATGGAACCTCAGTATAACAGATAACATATAGAACAGATAAAATGTGTCTTCTTTACCCCAGCTTCCCAGCCTCCTATCAAGTCACCACCCCCACCCTAAGAGACTTCCTGTAAATTTAAGGGACATAAATTGTAAAACATTAACTCTAGTTTGTTTGTTTTTTGGGGAAGGAAGGAGTACCAGGGAGGGAAAGTAAGCCCAAAACAAAACAGCTTATTAAACACAGAAGAAGAGGAGCTTTTACACAGATTTATTTACTGCCTCATTGTCCTATGTACTCTGAGCTCCTAAGTGGGAAATAGGACAGAAATGTAAGCAAAGGAGTATTTCTAATAGATGGGAGGAGAAAGAGAGACTGGGAGTCAGGTCTCCCCTAACTGCACCGAAATAAATTTGTTTTCTAACAAGGCCTCCCACCCTTCCCCCTACCACTGACTGAGAGAAGAGATGAGTATGGCCCCTTCTTTGCCCTCAAAGCCTCTTCCAGACAGCCTTTCACCTCACTAAGGGTTGAACATGTCATATTGGCTATAATTTGGGTTTAGCTTGGTGGTAATTTCCTTGCAGTGCCTGCAGCTTCTTAATGCAGGCTGTCAAAATGATGTAGAATCGTGCTCTGCCAGTGCACAGTTGACTTTATTCAGATACATCTAATGTGACAATTTGTCAAAGCTGGTTTTAAAGAGCTGTTTTGACTGGGTGTTAATGTAGCTTTCCTAATCAGCCAATGACTGCATCTGACCTCTCTGTACTGGAACAGAACAGGGGACAGTGACTGTCTCCTTGAGTGACTGTTTCTGGCTGGCTGAAGCTCTTCTGTATGGGAAGGTCTATCCTAGCAGAAATAGGCTGTGAGAGTGAGCTGATTGCCGGCAGCTCTGTCTTCAGCAGACCAAGAAGCAGAGAGAGGTAAAATGAAAAAGAGGCCACCCAGTTGGTGCTAATGAAAGCATCATTGGACCCTCAGATGAGCTTTGAGAAGATTAAAGAATTAAGATGGAATTAAGTCAGAAAGACTGGGCTCAGGTGCTTGGGTGGTACAGGCACATCTGGCTTTTCTAGAGGCCTCCTTCTATCCACACAGCAGAGCTGTGAGCTGCCAGACATAAGCTAGAATCCTACTCAGCTTCCAAACTCAGTCATGTGGCCCAACTCATCTCAAAGTGAGAATGCGGTTTCTAAGAGTGAAAGCTGATATCCCATGTGGAGGTCTAGGCAGGACCAGAGTGTCCAGAATTCTTTCTTCTTCATTGCTCCCAGATCTCAGGGAAGCTGATGCCACTAACTCTGACCATTCTTTATCCTTCATGTTCAGGAAAATGTTTGTAAACACTCCAGTTGGTAGAAATTTGGAAATTACTATGTAATATATATCCTAAAGGCCTTACATCCCCTAAAGCTTCCAAATCCTTGTTGCCTGACTTAACATGAAAAAATTCTCCGTTGTTTTTAGTAAAACTTTTTATCTTCTGTATTTTAAGCCAATTTCTCTAAATATTAGATTTTTGTCTTCCTAAGAAAGTAGAAGATGAATAGTTGTCGAGCTCCTATTATGCTCCAGGTAGTTGCTTAGCATTTTATATGCATCGTATTCTTCACCTGAAGCTTAGGAGGGCAATGTCCCACACAGGCTCACAGAGCAGCTGAGTAGAAAACTTGGACTTAAATCATAACTTCTACACCAACACCCAAATTTTCTTCCATCATATGGTTGCTAGCTGTGATTATATAAATTGGAGTAAGCCATCATAGTCTGGCATTAAAAAAATTAGCACCTTACATTCTGTATCCAGGCTAGGAGGTGTGGCTTATTGGAGAGTGTTCCCCAAATTGTTCTAAAGTGGGTTTCTTTTTTTTTAATTTTACATTTAATTAATTTATTTGTTTTATTTACAATTTTTTTTAATTTAGTTTGTTTATTTTTCATTTCAATGAACATCTACACAGATTTTGGAATTCTTACTGAGGGAGGACCAGACAAGTGTGAACTTCTTACCTGGCTTTGGGATTTCCATCTCATTTGCATCAAGAATGTCACCTTGGTTCTTTCTCTATGCTGCTGGTTACTGACATTTATTTTAAACTTACATGTGTTATTGTTGTTGTTGTTATGTGCTGTTGAGCCACCTGAGACTCATAGAGACCCTCTGTACAAAAGCCCTAAACCTGGTCCTATCTTGTGTCAATATCATTATCTCTGACACATTTTCCCCGATTACCCCAGTTACTGAGTAAAACCATCTCGTCGTGGGTCTTCCTCTCCTGTGCTGTCCCTCCACCCTCCCAAGCATGATGTCACTCTCCAAGGACTGGCACCTCCTTGCAACATGTCCAAAGTAAGTCTGACAAAGCTTCAGAATCCTTCCCTCCAAGGAGCAGTCTGACTTTACCTCTCCAGGACAAACCTGTTTGCTGTCTTAGCAGTCCATGGTATATTCAATACTCTTTCTTCTCCAATACCACAGCTCAGAGGCATCAGTCAATTATCCTTCTACCATCCATAGCCATTGTCCAGCTCTCTGATGCATAGCAAGTGATTACAAAGACCATGGTGTGTATCAGGTGCATCTTAGTCTTCAGACTGACATCATTGCTCTTCTGGATTTTGGAGAGGTCTCCAACAGTAGACTTTCCAGTTGCAATACATCTTTTCATTTCCTGGATGCTGGTGTTAAAAGTGTTGATTGTGGAGCCAAACAAACTAAAACTGTGAACAATTTCAATCTCTTCAACATCCATCATGATGGGTCAATTGTCCCAGTGGTGAGAATCTTTGTTTTCTTGATATTGAGCCTCAATCCATACTGAAGGCTGTAGTCCCGGAATTTCCGCAACAAGTGCTTCAGGTGCTCCTCATTTTCAGCAAGCAGAGTTTTGTCATCTGCATAATGAAGATTGTTGATGAGTTTTCCTCCAATCCTGATGTCACATTTCTCCTTATAGAGCCCAGCCTCCTGGATCATCTGTTTTGCATATAGATTGAAAAGGTATGGGGATAGGATACATCCCTGGCACACACCCTTCCCAATTTTGAACCATGCAATGTTTCCTTGCTCTGTTTTGACGATTTCCTCCTGGTCCAACTATAGGTTTCACATTAGCACGATCAAGTGTTCTGGGATTCCCATTCTTCAGAGTCAGCCCCGGTTTGTTGTGATCCACACAGTTAAATGCCTTTGCATAATCAATGAAACACAAATAGACATTCCTCTGGTTCTCTCTGCTTTCATCCAAGATCCATCTAACATTAGCTACAGTATCTCTAGTACCACAATCCCTTCTAAACCTAGCCTGCACTTCTAGCAGTTCTCTGTTGATGTGCTGTTCCAGTCATTTTTGGATAATCTTCAGCAGAATCTTGCTTGTATGTGATATTAATGATATTGTTTGATAATTTTCACACTCTGTCAGATCACATTTCTTTGGAATGGGAACAAATATAGATAGATCCCTTCCAGTCAGTTGGCCAGGTGGTTGTCCTCCAGATTTCTTGGCACAACTTGGGGAGCACATCCAGGGCAGAATCTGTTAGTTGAAATACATCAATTGGTATACCACCTATTCCTGGGGCTTTATTTTTTGCTAATTCCTTCAAAGCAGCTTGAACTTCTTCCTTCATCACCATAGGCTCTTGCTCATATGTTGCTTCATGAAATTCTTCTGTTTGCCAATTCCTTTTGGTATAATGACTTTATATACTCTTTCCGCCTTTTTTAATACTTCCAGGATCATTTAATATTCTGCCCAAAGCATCCTTAAGTATAGCAGTTTGAGGCTTGAATTTCTTCTTCAGTTCCTTGAGCTTAAGAAATGCTGAGCGAGTTCGGCCCCTTTGATTTTCTTACTTCAGCTCTTTGCACATTTCATTATATTTTACTTTGTCTTGCAGTGATGCCTTTTGAAATCTTCTGGTCACCTCCTTAATGTCTTGATTTCTTCCCTCTTCTTTGGCTTCTTGGCACTCTAGTGCAATATTCAGAGTCACTTCTGACATCCATTTTGGTCTTTTCTTCCTCCTCTGTCTTTGCAATGCCCTTTTGCACTCTTCCCGGATGATATTCTTGATATTTTCCCGTAACTCATCTAGTCTGCGTTCATTAGTGTTCAAGGCCTCAAACCTGTTCCTGAGATGGTTCTAAAATTCAGGTGGTAGATACTCAAGGTCATACTTTGGTTCTCATGGACTTGATTTCACTTTCCTTAGCTTCAGTCTAAACTTATATATGAGTAGTTGGTGGTCATTTCCACAATCAGCTCCTGGCCTAGTTTTCACAGCTGATATTGAGATTTTCTACCGGTTCTTTCTCAGATGTAATCTATCTGATTCCTATGCATACCATCAGGTGAAATACTTGTGTGTAGCCTGTGTTTATGTTTCTTATAAAATGTATTTGCAACTAATAAATCATTAATTGTGCAAAATTTTATCATCCTATCTCCAGCTTCATTTCCGTCACTAAGTACATACATTCCAACTACTGATACTTCTCTGTTTCCAACTTTTGCATGCCAATCATCCATTATTGTTAATGTGTCTTGATTGCATGTTTGATCAATCTCTGACTGCAAAACTTGGTAGAAATCATCTATTTCCTCTTCTTTGGCTCTGGTTTTTGGTGCATATATTTGAATGATAGCTGTATTCACTGGGCTTCCTTGTATGTGTATGGCTATTATCCTGTCACTCACAATATTGTATTTCAAGACACACCTGGAAATGACTATTTTAACTATGAAAGCAACCGCATTTTCCCTCACGTTTTCATCTCCATCATATTAAATCATATAATCATCTAATTAAAAATGTTCCATGCCAGCCATCTCATCTTGCCAATACTTAGTATTGTCAATATTTATGCATTCCATTTCTTCCTTAACAATATCTAATTTTCCTACATTCATAGCTTCCACATTCCATGTTCCAGCCACTAGTGTTCGCTTACAACTATTCCTCTTCCTTAGTATTTCCTTATTTGAAAGCTCTACCTCTGTTGACCTATCTGATAGTCTAAGTGTGTTCTACTGTACATAGAGTTTTAGAAGGCCTTCCTATTTCAGAAGTGGTTGGCTAATCCTTCATTCAAGTCTGTATTAATCTGAATGCTTAGATTTAGAAAAGTATCTGACAGATAAGCATTTTACAGAAAAATACGACCAAAAAAAAAAAAGATATTTCCCAATTTTAGAAATAACCAGTAGTTTCAGTGTTGTCCCTGCCCTTGATATGAGTGTCTCGACCCACCCATTTCTCTGCTCCACCAGCCTTCCCTTCTACTCCCACCTACTCCCTCCAACACCTATGTTCCACTTAGGTGGAACATCCCTTTATCTGACAGGTTATATCTCAAGCTTTAGGGGCTTCCATGATTCCAGATGTTTCAAGCTGCTTCTGATTTCTTGTGTTATGATCAGTATCCCTCAAGTTTAGGGGTCTGTATGTCCAAATACAAACTTGTATGTGCTTAAAATAATCTGTCTCTACTCACTGCAGATGATCATAATTGGGGTGAAAGGGTTCAGAGCTCTAAGTTCTCTCTGGGAGCCTTCCCTGTTTGTGACAAAGCTAAAACTCTAACTTTCTCTCATCTGGCTTCCTGCACTGCCACCCTCTTCGCACTCTTACCCCCTCCCACACTTCCCTCTCTCATGGAATCTCCTGGAAAGAATTTTCTCTTCTACTGAGTTTGGAACAATATGTCAACAGAGAACTGCCAGATGTGCAGGTTGGATTTAGAAGAGGTCGCGGTACTAGGAATATTATAGCTAATGTAAGATGGATCTTGGCAGAAAGCAGAGAATACCAGAAGAATGTCTATCTGTGCTTCATTCACTATGCAAAGGCTTTTGACTGTGTGGATCACAACAAGCTGTGGCTGACTCTGAGAAGAAAGGGAATCCCAGAACATTTGATTGTGATAATGTGAAACCTATACTTGGACCAAGAGGTAGTCATCAGAACAGCAGGGAGACACTGGATGGTTCAAAATCAAGAAAGGGGTCCATCAGGGATGTATTTTGTCTCCATACCTTTGCAACCTGTTTGCAGAACAGATCATCCGAGATCTGTACAAGGAGCAATGTGGCATCAGGATTGGTGGAAGAATCATCAACAACTTGCGTTATGCAGATGACACAACCCTGCTTGCTGAAACTGAGGAGGACATGAAGCGCTTGCTGCAGAAGGTCAAGGACTGCAGTCTTCAATATGGACTGAAGCTCAATATCAAGAAAACAAAGATTCTACCCACTGGGCCAATTGGCAGCATCAGTATGGATGGTGAAGAGATTGAGATAGTTAACAGTTTTAGTTTGCTTGGCTCCACAGTCAACACTCTTGGTAATAGCAGCCAGGAAATCAGGAGACGAATTGCATTGGGAAAGTCAGCTGTGAGGGACCTCTCAAGAGTACTGAAGTGCAACGATGTCAGGCTGGAGACTAAGGTGCGCATGATCCAGGCTATAGTATTTGCAATTACATGCTATGCATCAGAGAGTTGAACAGTGAATAGGATTGATAGAGAATTGACACCTTTGAGTTGTGGTGCTGGAGAAGAGTGTTGACTATCCCATGGACTGCTAGGAGAACAAACAGGTTTGTCCTGGGGAAGGTGAAGCCAGAATGTTCCCTGGAGTCAGGGATTCTGAAGTTTCATCTGACATACTTTGGGCATGTTGCAGGGACTGGTCCTTGGAGAGGGACATCATGTTTGGGAGAGTGGAGGGACGGTGCAGGTGAGGAAGACCATTGATGAGATGGATCAATTCTGTGAATGGAGTGGTGGGAATGAATGTGTTTGAGACAGTGAGGTTGGCACAGGATAGAACGGCGTTTAGGGTTCTTGTACATAGGGTCGCTATGAGTCGCAAACGACTCAATGGCACATAACAACGACAACAACTGAACCCTTGGGAATATTTGCACTGTTAAAAGTATTTATTTGTCTTCATAAAATAAAAGTTAAAAAATAAAAATTATTAACTACCATATTACCAATTCAGACTTTGTAAAAGTGAAGGAAATTTGGTACACTGTATTTTGATATTTTCTACATATTTCAAGATTTTGTCCATAAAAACATTCAGTATTGCTGCTCAAGGCTTGAATTGTATTTCTGTTCTTTTAGCTTGGGAAATGCCAAGTACGTTCTTACTTTGGATTTTCTAACTCTAGCTTTTTTTACTCTTCATTATAATCCTTTGATTTGTCTACTTGAGCTGCCTGATAAAATCTGTTCATCTGTTTAACCTCAGCTTTTCTTCCCTTTGTTTTAGCTTCTTGAAAATTTAGGTCAATTTTCAAGAGTTTCTCTGACATTCATTTTGGTCTTTACTTTATCTCCTGCATTTGTGATGACCTTTTGCTTTCTTCATAGATCATATTCTTGATGTCATTCCACAACTCATCTGGCCTCTCATTATTAGTATTCAATGATTCAAACCTACTCTTAAAAATGATTTTTAAGTTTAGGTAGGATCGAATCAAGATCATATTTTTGTTTTGTGGACTTTTAAAAATTTTATTCAGCTTCAATTTAAACTTGTTTTCTTATATGCCTTCAAGTTGCTTGCCACTCACAGTGACCCTATGTTCAATAGCTCTGATCCCTCCGCTATCTTGAGCCAATCTCATTGTCTCTGGCACACCTACCCCCATTATCCCAGTTATTGAGTCAATTAATCTCATCCAGGGTGTTCCTCTCTTGTGCTATCTCTCCACCTTTCCATGACCCTCTTTGCAACATGTCCAAAGTATGTCAGACAAAGCTTCAGAATCCTTGCCTCTAAGGAGCAGCCTGGTCTCACCCTCTCCAGGAAGAATTTGTTTGTTCTCCTGACAGCCCAGCATCACAGCTCAAAGGCACCAATTATCTTTCTATCATCCCTAGTCATTGTCCAGCTTTCAGACAAATAGCAAGCAATTGTGAAGACTATGGCCTAGGCCAGGTGCACCTTAGTCTCCAGAATGACGTTGTTGCTCTGCAGCACTGTGGCGAGGTCCCCCAAAGGACACTTTCTCAATGCAATTCATCTTTTGATTTCCTGGCTGCTGGTGCCAACAGTGTTGAATGTGGACCCAAGCAAACTAAAGCTATTTACAATCTCAATCTTTTCACCATCTATCATTATGCTGTCAATCAGCCCAGTGGTGAGAATCTCTGTTCTTTTGATGTTGCGCTTCAATCCATATTCAAGGCTACAGTCCTTGACCTTCTGTTGCAAGCCCTTCAGGCCCTCCTTAGTTTCAGCAAGCAAGATTGTGTCATCTGCGTAAAGCAGGTTGTTGATATGTCTCCAATCTTGATGACACATTTTTCCTTATAGAGCCCAGCCTCCTGGATGATTTGTTCTGCATACAGATTAAAAAGATATGGAGACAGGACACATCCCTGGCATACACCTTTCCAGATTTTGAACCATGCAGTGTTTCCTTGCTTTGTTCTAACAACTGCCTCCTGGTTCAAATAGAGATTTCACATAAGCAGAGTCAAATGTTCTAGAATTCCCATGCTTCTCAGAGTTAGTTACAGTTTGTTGTGATCCACACAGCTAACTATCTTTGCATAGTCCATGAAACACAGATAGTCATTCCTCTGGTATTCTCTGCTTTCAACATGCAAATCATCCCCTACCCTAAAATGGTATATAAGTGCTGTACTCATGAAAGCAACCTATAAAACAAGCAAGCATACAAACACCACAAAACAAGCACACAGGCTATGGGACATAGAAAACAAACTGCCTGGCCTGTAACAGTATCTCTGCCAGCCTAGTAGAAGACTGGAGCTGGGCAGCCCAGTCTGCTCAGAATTTCTGCTTATCTGAGTTGAAGCCCCAGTATATAAGCCAAGTCATGTGTAGCACCTCATCTGATCTAGAATTTGCTGAGGGTTGTGTCAATGGGTGAGGAATCCAACCTGGGGCAGAGTTTCTGCTGGTCTCAAAGGAAAGTAGGCTAATGAACATGACTAGAGATGGTGTCTTTGCCAGCCCAATGGATGGGTGTAGGCAGGGTATCTAGAGATAGCATAGAGATAGTCACTGACAACATGACATGTCCATGTGTGGTTATATGTGGCCATAGAGAGTTTCAGATAATGGTTCCCAGGAAGGGGGAAGAGCCCAAATCAAAGGAGGTAGCGCCACTACTTCAGAAGATAATAGCAGGCCAGATGTGATACAGTCCATTGGTTTTAGAAGGAATGTTATGAGAGTTTTGAGCTCCAGATGATCCAAGACAATATGAGCATGTCCTGAAGCAGAGGTCTTGCTTGAAGAGAAAAATAGTGGGAGGACACTTTATATCATCTAGGAGTAGTTAAGTATCATAGGGAAACAAAAGAGGGAGATTGAACCTTTTCAGCTGTGTGGATACTGTTGCCACTGGCATCCTAGATTCTCATAACAAATGGATGGTTCAAGATGGTTAAGATGCACTTTTAATAATTCTGTTGTTCTGTTTTATTTGATGTTTCAATATAATTTCTTCCTTAATTCGGTGCTTAAAATACTTCCTTGTCTTCCTTTTTAAGCTGTGGGTTGGAGAGTTATCATCTACATCTGTTATCTTTGTTTTTTAGTGTCTTTAGTACAGCGATTTTGAACTGCAGTTTACATCTTGAACTTGAGCTTGAATTGCATCTTGAGCTTGAGCAGCTCCTATAATGCTTATAGGGATGGGAGGAAATGGTGCAATTGCTGTTTAAAACTCTTGTGTGGCACTTCCTCAATTTATGTCCCTGGCAGTGTAGTCATTAGAGAGGTTAGCTGCAAACTCAAAACCACTGTTGCACTGGTAGTTCAACTCTACCAACATCTCTGTAAGAGAAAGATAGACAATCTCCTTCTGTATAATTTATAGTCTCCCAAAACCTCACTGAATGGTGAACTGTGAGTTGATTTTTTTCCCTCCTGGCTCTCATTCAGCACCCTGATATGGATGAAATGCTTAAGACCTTTTTTACACATGAACTTCATGAGGAACACAACATTTGATTTCTATTATTCAAATATAGAATGCACTTTCAGCCCTAATTTCTACCAAGCAGTGACCACAGTTGATTTTCTGATTAATGTAGTTGACAACTGGGTAGAAGCTGAAAGTTACTTATCATTGAGTAGAATTTATAATTATCCTAAGGCATCAGAAAGTTGGACAATGACTAGGGAGGACAGAAGGAGAGTGGATGCTTTTGAGCTGTGGTGCTGGAGAAGAGTAATGAATGTACCATGGACTGCCAGGAAAACAAACAGATTCAACTTGGAGAGGATTAAACCAAGCTACTCCTCGGAGGCAAGGATTCTGGGGCTTC
>NW_006399870.1:4537533-4542974 GCF_000299155.1 Elephantulus edwardii
CGCAGGATAGAGCAGGGTTTAGGGCTGTTGTGCATAGGGTCGCTATGAGTCGCAAACGACTCGACGGCACATAACAACAACAACAACAACAAGGCCAATATCAGATTGTGAGTAGTATCCAAAAAGCTACTCTAACTAAAGTAATTGGTTGACAGGGAACCGCTTCAATTTGCAGTATATATACTATCAAGAACCAAAAATAAGAAAATAAATAGTTCAAGCTTCAGTAAAATCTTTAGCAAAAAACAGGCTCCAGGAATTGATGGAATATTAATTGACATGTTTCAACAAATAGATGCAGTCCTAGATATGCTCATTAGTCTATGCCAAGAATCTTGGGGGAAAAAATCCATATTTGTTCCTATTCCAAGAAAAGGTAATCGAACAGAATGTGGAAATTATTGAACAACCTAATTAATACTAAATGTAAGTAAAATCCTGCGGAAAATTATTTTAAAATGTCTGGAATAATATATCTGCAGAGAATTTACAAAAATTTAAGTTGAATTCAGAAGAGGTTGTAGAATGAGAAATAAAATTATGTCAGATTTTTTTGTTATTGTTTTTTCTAATAGCAAAGAATACTAGAAACACAATTCCTTGCAGTGGTCTTCTTTGGGTTATTTATTATTTTTATGCAAAGTCATTTGACTATACGGCTCATAACAAATTATGGCCAACATTGAAAAGAATAAGAATTCCAGAACACTTATCTGTGCTCTTGAGAAACTCATATCTACACTAAGCAGCAGTCTGAGCATAGAACGATTTAAAAATCACATAAGGTGTGCATCAGAGTGGTAGACTTTCTAAATAACTTTCTAAATAAGCAATTTATATGATGAGCAAATCATCTGAGAAGCTTGTTGTTGTTATGTGCCGTCGAATCGTTTGCGACTCATAGCGACCCTATGCACAACAGCCCTAAATCCTGCTCTATCATGTCCCAATTGCACTGCCTCTAACACACCCATCCCGATTACCCCAGTCACTGAATCAATCCACCTCATAGAGGGCCTTACCCTCCTGCGCTGTCCCTCCACCCTCCCAAGCATGATGTCCCTCTCCATGGACCTCTCCCTCCTTACAACATGTCTAAAGTATGTCAGACTAAGCCTCAGAATCCTTGCCTCCAAGGAGCAGCCTGGTTTAACCCTCTCCAGGATGAATCTGTTTGTTTTCTTGGCAGTTCAGGGAACATTCAATACTCTTCTCCAGCACCACAGCTCAAAGGCATCAATTCTCCTTCTATCCTCCTTAGTCATTGTCCAGCTCTGTGATGCATAACAAGTGATTGCAAGGACCATAGCCTGTATCAGATACACCTTAGTCTCCAGAGTGACACCATTGCTCTTCAGTACCCTGGAGAGGTCCCTAACAGCAGACTTTCCCATAGCAATATGTTTTTTTATTTCCTGGCTACTGGTGCCAAGAGTGTTGACCATGGAGCAAGCAGACTAAAGTTGTTAACAATCTCAGTCTCTTCACCATCCAAGATTCAAGAAGTTTGACTATATGAAAAAGAATGTGACATTAAGATTGGAGGAAAACTCAGCAAGAACCTGAGTTACACAGATGACACAATCTTGCTTGCAAAAAGTGAAAAGAACTTGAAGCACTTGCTGAAGAAGATCAAAGACTCCAGTCCTGATTATGATTTACATATCAAAATCAAGAAAACAAAAATCCTCACCACTGGACCACATCATGATGGATGGAGAAAAGATTAAAATAGCCAATAATTTCATTTTACTTAGCTCCACCAATCAATATCCATTGAAGCAGGAGCAAAAAAATCAAAAGAAGTGTCATATTGGGAAAACCTGCTGTCAAGGACATCACCAAAGTTCTGAAAAAAAAAACAACAAAAAACCCAAAAACCCCAAGGATGCCAGTTTAATGTCTAAGGCATACCTGGCCCAAAGAACACCATTTTAAATTGCTTTCAATGCACCTTAAAGTTGGACAATGAGTAAGGATAACAGAAGAAAAATAGTGATGTTGAAGAAGATTACTGAATATCCCATGGATTGCTCAAAAGAACAAACAAATCTGCCTTGGAGAAAATGAAACCATGGTGCTTCTTAGAGGCAAGGATAGTGAACCTTGGTCTCACATAATGTCAGGAGGGACTAGTCCTTAAAAGAAGACAATGGAATAAAATGCAGCATTGAAACACAAGGAACTCATGAAATATTATGCAAAATGGATGACCCGGAAGGACATTGTGCTAAGTAAGTGAAATATCCCAGTAACAAAAGTACAATTATTGCATAGGGTCACTGTTGTAAAACAGGACTGACATCGGGTTTGAGGGAACACAGAGAAGGAGGGGAGGAATGATGTATACTGCATTGAAACAGATGAGGGAGATAACTGTTTAAAAGGGATATATGATTGGGCATTATTGTCATTACAGGAGTACAGAGTGAAGGCTGCATAGTGGAGTGGACTTGGGAAAGATTGCATAACAACAAAAATTATTTTCTTTTACTTTTCAAGGAGAAGAGTGAATTTGGGGCCAGGGGATGGGCAAGCAGGGAGAAAAGTGCAACAATGAATGCCCAGAAACTCTAAGTCTTTGTAAACTTTCATTAAAATTAAGTTTAAAAAAAGAAGACATTTTTGCTGGAAAAAGTGGAGGGTCAGAGAAATAGAGGAAAACTCTCAACAAGATGTATTGACACAGTGACTGCAACAATGGGCTTGAGTATATCATAGATCATGAGGATGGTGGAGGATAGGGCAACATTCATATCCATTATTCACAGGCTCACTACGACAACAACAATGAGATTTGGAGCCCTAGCAGTTGAACTTCTTCAGTTAGCCTTCTCCTCCCTGGTTCTAGGGTGGAGCTTGTTAAAAGTGACATTAGGGAGGCCTACTGGACTGCCAACCTTCCATACTCTTAACCTCTAAGTCTTATGGCACCTAGGTGTATATGACTTCTTTCCAGGATCTCTGCTGTAGACCTATATTTTGTCAGAATAAGCAGATTTCAGCTTTCTGGGAGCCAAATAAAGTCCATCACGTCAAGAAGTTAGAGTCTTTTGATTACAGGGCTATTTTCAGGGGTAAAAAAATAGCAGTAAACGGTTGGATATTATTCTAAGAGACCTACAATTCAAGGCTTTAATCCCAGCAAGAGGCAGAGCCAGACTCAATGGTTTGCCATGGGTTCTCCATGACAGGTCAGACTCCTTTACTCAGATCCACAACAAATGCCCATGAAAGCAACATTCAAGAAGCCAAGCAACTACAATGGGAACATTTACTTGAAAGGACATAAATGCGTGTGAAAGTCAGATAATGAGCAAGACCAAGGAAGAACTTATGTATCTAAACCACAATGCAGGCAAAAGAAAAGGGGACACACTACAGACTCAAGGAAGAATAAATCAACCTGTGTCTAAAGAAACAATACCAGAATTCTCTTCTGAAATGAAGACAACTTCCTAATTTTAGTATTGTGTGTTTAACATATTTTGTGTATTTTTGACTCCTGGTCAGTTTCCAAATGCTGTCATCAAATATGTTAATTTTGGCTTATTGTTTGCCATAGTTAATGCCACACTTCAGGATTTCCTGTAGAGCTGGTAAAATTTTCACAGATTCCTTTAGTTTTTGTATATCTGGAAATTTCCTAATTTGACCTTTATATTTGATGGACAGTTTTGCTGGGTTCAGGACTCACGGTTGGTGGGGGTTTTTCTTTCAGAGTTTATGTATGCCATCTCATTGCGTTTTTGCCTGAATGTTTCGTACTGAAAAATCAGAGCTTAATCGTGTTAATTCTTCATTGTAGATGACTCTATTTTTGCTGAGCAGCTCTAAGTATTCTTTCTTTGTCTTTAATTTTGGAAAATTTTATTATGACATATCTTAGTGGGTTTTTTTCTTTGAGATCTGTCATATGTCAGTTTTGTTCAGCTTCTTGACTGCATGTTTTCTCATTGTATATATTTCAGAAATTATCAAACAATGAATCTTCAATGATTTCCTCTATGCTCATTTTTTTAAAATTCACTCAAATTCTTTTTACCAGCATTCACACTGTCTTTCATTGCATCCTGTCCATCGTTGTTGTTGTTGTTGTTATGTGCCTTCGAGTGGCTTGTGACTCATAGTGACCCTGTGTACAACAGCCCTAAACTCTGCCCTATCCTGTGCCAATCTCACTATCTCCAACACACTTAACCCCATTACCCCAGTCACTGAATCAATCCAAATGAATGACAATGAAAACACCACTTAACAAAACCTCTGGGAAACAGCCAAAGCAATAATTAGAGGTCAATTTATAGCAATAAGCAAATACATCAAAAGGCAGGAAAAACTGACCACTGACTCTCTAATTCAACATCTTCAGCAAATTGAAAAAGAACAGCAAAAAAACCTGATACTCTCTTAAAAAAACTCTGAAATTATAAAAATTAGAGCAGAAATAAATGAAATGGAAAACCGAAAAACAATTGAAACTATCAACAAAACCAGGAGTTGGTTCTTTGAAAAGGTCAATAAAATCGACAAACCACTGGAAAAACTCCTAAATAAAAGAAAGAGGAGACACAAATAATCTGGATAAGAGATGAATCAGGCAAAATCACAATAGAGGCAACTAAAGTAAAAAAGCTAACAGAATATTATTAAAAACTATACTCAAACAAGTATGAAAACCTAGAGGAAATGGAAAAATAATTAGAAATGCACAACCTACCTAAACTAACACAAACTGAAACTGAACATCTGAACAAACCCATTACAAAAGAAGAAATTGAAAAGGTAATACAACAACTTCCAACCAAAAAAAGCCCTGGACCAGATGGCTTTACAAGTGAATTTATCAAGCATTCAAAAGAAGAACGGTCATCAATTCTTCATAAACTATTTGAGGAAACAGAGAAGGATGGAATTCTCCCAGACTCATTCTATGAAGCAAACATATCCTTGATACCAAAGCCAGGAAAAGACACCACCAAAATAGAAATATAGGCCAATATCTCTTATTAATATAGATGCAAAAATCCTGAATAAAATACTGGCCAATAGAATTCAATGATACATCAAAAGAATAATTCACCATGACCAAGTGGGATTTAAAACAGTTATGCAAAGATGATTCAACATAAGCAAAACAATTAATGTAATTCATCACATTTACAAAGCAAAGCAAAAGAACCACATAATCCTATCAATTGATGCAGAAAAAGCCTTTGACAAAATCTTTTTGTCAAAAGGGGTTGTCAACACCCTTTCCTGATTAAAGCACTTAACAAAATAGGATTAGAGGGGAATTTCTTCAACATAGTAAAAAGTATTTATGCAAACACAAGAGCCAACATTGTTATAAATGGAGAGAGGTTAAAGGCATTCCCTTTAAGAACAGGAACTAGGCAAGGATGCCCACTATCACCTCTCTTATTCAATATTGTATTGGA
>NW_006399870.1:4546597-4550808 GCF_000299155.1 Elephantulus edwardii
TTTAATTTTCCTCAACTTTAGCTTGAATTAGCATATGAGTAGTTGGTGGTCTGTCCCACAATCAGCATCTGGACTGGTTTTCACTGCTGCTATTGAGCATCTCCAACGAATATTTCCACAGTTGTAATCAATTTGATTCCTGTGCATACCATCAGGTGAAATTCATGTGTATAGCCTGCATGTGTATGTTTCTTATAAAAGGTATTTGCCATGAATAAATCATGAATGTGCAGAACTCTATCATTGCATAGTAGGGTGTATTCAGGTTGGTGGGGGCCAGGGTGATAGATGTGGGGGATTGTATACCAATGAAAGAATTTTTCTTTTACTTTTCAAAGAGAGGAGGGGAGGGAGAAATGTGCAACAATGAATGAATGGAAATCCAAAATCTCTGCAAATGTTCATTAAAATCTCTGTAAATGTTCATTAAAATTAATAGAATAAAATTTAAAAAAGAAAGAAAAAATTAGTAGGAGATTTAAGACCTAAGTTAGGTATACCAACATACCAATTACAAAACCTTTTAAAAATGTTAGAAGGATCTTCAGATATACAAAGCCCTCAGAATTTATCTCCTGAAGAGAGGAAAAAACCTCCAAACTATAGAACAAAGAATTAATGATACCCAGTTAAGTCCTATAGACATGAAAAAACCTGTTACATTCATAATTATTCATTCTCGACATTCTCCTACTGGTATCAAGAAGAAAAAGTATTAGAATAGTTATTTTTGGGGAAATAAGTATAATAAAAAACTAGTTGCTTATGTTGAAAAAAAATTTGTGATTTGATTATTAAAGCGTGACTATAGTTGAGACAGTTGTTGGCATATCATCAATTTGAAATTATAGTCCCATTTGCCTACTTCCCAAATTAATAATTTCTAGAAAATTTCTGAAAATTGTTAAAACTGCTTTTTCTAATTACATAGATAAAATTTCTAATTCATACCTGCAAAATAAACAATTAAAGTTCATTAAAAGAGTGAATTAGATTTTATCTGAAAAAGTGAAAACTTACCTCCTTACAGCTGATTTTTTTCTTGATGTTAACAAGATGAAATATGCAGGTTATACTAATGGTAAAGATAATATTTAAACCTAACTTGACTTCTGTTCAACCAGCTGAATTATATGCTATTATTATGTTATTGCAAGAAAAACAAGAATTTAAGAAATTAGAATAAAAAAGAAAACATTAGACATTCTACTGTTATTCATTATTATCCCTAAAGACAAGCTATAATAGAAAGCGCTAATTTGACTTTACAAGCTATGTTGAAAAAACAAAAAGGGGGAGGAGGGATAGGACGAATAATATCTCCTCAAACTATTTTACAAAAAGTATTACTTACTTCAAAGTTTTTGGTGTCACTCTGGAGACTAAGGTGTGCCTGATACAGGCCATGGTCTTTGCAGTCACTTGCTATGCATCACAGAGCTGGACAATGACTAGGCAGGATAGAAGGAGCATTGATGCCTTTGAGCTGTGGTGCTGGAGAAGAATATCGAATGTACCATGGACTGCTAAGAAAATGAACAGGTTCATCCTGGAGAAGGTTAAACCAGGCTGCTCCTTGGAGGGAAGGATTCTGAGGTTTTATCTGACATACTCTGGACATGTTGCAAGGAGGGACAAGTCCTTGGAGAGGGATGTCATGCTTGGAAGGGTGGAGGGACAACACAGGAGGGGAAGACCCTCTGTGAGGTGGATTGATTCAGTGGGGTAATTGGGGTGGGTGTGTCAGAGAGTGACATTGGCACAGGACAGAGCAGAATTTAAGGCTGTTGTACATAGGGTCGCTATGAGTTGCAAGAAATGCGACGACACATAATTATATAACAACAACAATGAGAAAAGAGAAACTCCAGCTGAAAGACATTGGGCATTACATTCAACTAAAGAGCTGAATCAGAATATGTATTGTAGAGAGTCTCTAACTAAAGAATAGAAAAAGGGATTTGTCATTTATGGAGGTCAAGGATTTCCTTATATTTTTACAGGCACAGAAACACCGTGAGTACCATCTAGAGACAAGAAACCCCGAGATAAGCTGAAAGAGGTCATACTTCAACATGGGTGGAGTTGCATAATGGATAAGTAGAATGGCAGATAATTCCAGTTAATGGGCATATATTCCTAATCCTCCCTTATTAAAAGAAGTTCATTGGTTTGATACTCCTGTATCTATTTATAACAATGACAGACAGTGGCTTCTAGGTCCCCATGATAACCAGGGACTTCTTAAACCTAATGAAGAAAGAATGACTATTTCTATTTATAGTGTAGGCACTGATATTTTCCCCATATGCACTGGATATTAGAAGCTCAGGTATGGCTTTTTTGAAAAGAGCGGAAAGAGTAATTAGAATTATCATTACAGTAGTTTTTGGATTTTTGCCATTACTGCCACAGCTGCTAAAGCTAGCATGGGTTTATATCAAAGTAGTCAAACAGTAGATTATGTCAAACAATGGCATGGTAATTCTGAAAAGTTATGGTCATCTCAAAGACAAATAGATTCTGAAATCAATTCTTGATTAACCGATTAAGATCAGTCAGTAGTCATGGTAGGTGATCATATCAGTAACAGAGAAAATTGAAATTAAAATGTGACTGGAATACTACTCAATTTTGTGTGACCTCTGCTGTATGGAATAATACTGAATGGCAATTTGATAAAGTTTGCAAACATATCATGAACCATGGTAATTTAACTAGTGATATATTAAAGTTACAAGCTCAAATTAATGATACTTTTAATGAAAAATTGAGAAAATTTAGTGATAATGATTTTCTACAAGAAATAAGTGAAGGAATTTTGATAATGTTAAAATTTTTGGAAGTTCTTCTATGATCATGTTTTTTCTTATAATCCTTATTTTTGTGTTTTTATGTCAAGGATGGAAAATGCAGAGAAAAAAAATAATGAGAAAATAAAGAGAAGCTATAGTTGCCTTGATGACTAAGTGAAGCTTAAAAAACAGAGGGGGAAATGTGGATAGCTCAGCATAGTGATACCTGTGTCTAACCTGAGATCATAGTTGAGGCAGGACTGAGCACCCTCTCCAAACAAACAATTCTACCCAGCCCCCTGGAGGAGATACTGTATGTCCTCTGCAAACAGAAGGTTCCTCACAGCCTCCCACCAGAGGGGATACCGTGTCTGAACTTTGGTCTTGGTTTAAAGTTAAGCTTACTCATTGTTATGTTGGCAACACTTACATTTAAGGAAAATACAGCCTCGTGATATAGAATTTTTTTATTATTGACTTAAACAAAATAAAAACTATAGGAAGACTAAAAAAGGAGCATTTTCACAGTGCTAACCTGTGAGAGGACCTCTGCCCAAGCCTTTCTCTTTTTCAGAATTAATTTCCTTGTGTCCTTGTTTTCTTTCTGCATCTGGTTAACAGCAGCATGGTATGTTCAAGGCTCTTCTCCAGAACCACAATTCAAAGGAATTGATTCTTCTTCTGTAATTCCTAGTCATTGCCCAGCTCTCTGATGCATAGCAAGTAATTGCGAAGACCATAGACTGGATCAAGCATATCTTAGTCTCTAGACTGACATTGTTGCTTTTCATTACTCTGAAGATTAGTGACAGTAGATTTTCCCAATGCAGTTCATCTTTTGATTTCCTGAGTACTGGTGCTAGGAGTGTTGATTGTGGAGCCGAGCAAGCTGTAATTGTTAACAACCTCTATCTCTTCTCCATCTATCATGGTGCTGCCAATTGGCCCAGTGGTGAGAATCTTCGTCATCTTGATGTTGAGCTTCAATCCATTTTGAAGACTATAGTCCTTGACCTTCTGCAGCAAGCATTTCAGGTCCTCTTCAGTTTCAGCAAGCAAGCTTGTGTAATCAGCATAACGTAGGTTGTTGAGGAGTCTTCCTCTAATCCTGATGCTACATTCCTTCACATAAAGCCCTGCTTCCCAAATTATCTATTCTACATATACATTGAAAAGTTATGGAGACAAGACATATCCCTGACACACTTCTTTCCTCATTTTGAACCATACAGTGTTTTCTTTCTCTGGTCTGAAGACTGCTTCTTGGATTGAGTATAGGTTTTGCATGAGCACAATTAAGTGTTCTGGGATTCCCATTCTCCTCAATGTTAACCACAATTTGTTCTGATCCACGCAATCAAATGCCTTTGCATAGCCAATGAAACACAGAAAGACATTCCTCTGGCACTCTTTGCT
>NW_006399870.1:4554849-4560054 GCF_000299155.1 Elephantulus edwardii
GATTGTAAAAGTTGGTAAAAATCTTCTATCTCCTCTTCCTTGGCTCTGGTTGTTGGTGCATATATTTGAATGATAGTGGTATTCACTCTTTTTGTAGGTTCCGGCCAACCCCACTGTCAGCCCTGCTTTACAACGGTGGTAGTATGCAGTGTTTGTCTTTTTGTGACTGAGATGTTTCACTCAGCATAATGTTTTCTAGGGTCACCCATTTTGAATATTTCACAAGTTCTTTGTTTTTTCAGTGCAGCATAGTATTCCATTGTGTGAATATACTACAGCGTCTCTGTCCATTCGTCTGTTTACAATTCCACCAGCAGTGTTTGAGAGTACCCACCTCTCTTCATCCTCTCCAAACTTTATTACTTGCTGCCCTACTATACTTTGCAGTGCTACTGGGCTGAGAATGTATCTCATTGTGGTTTTTCTTTGCATCTCTCTTATTATCAATGATTTTGAGCATTTTTTCATGTGTTTTTTTGCCATCTGAATGTCTTCCTCTATGAAAAGCCTTTCCATGGCTTTTGCTCATTTTGTGACTGAGCTATAAGTTTTTTATTCTGGAGGCCCAGGTGTATTCTGTAAACTTTGATTAGAATAAAATACCTAAATAAATGGAACAATGATAATGACAATCCTACCAACAGCAATCTACATGTTCAATGCAATCCAGTACCAAATTCATTTTTCCAAGAAGATAGAAAGGGAAATTGTCAAATGTATTTGGAGAGGAAAGAGACCTCAAATAAGCAAAGCACTACTGAAAAAATATTTTTCACTTCCTGACCTTCAAACCCACCTCACAATGGAGGGACCCAAAACAGCATAGTACTGGAACAATGACAGACACATAGAGCAATGGGACAGAATTGAGAATCCAGGAAAGGATCCCACTATCTAGAGTCAACTAATATTCAACAAGAAAATAAAAACCTATCGAAAGGGGAAATGACAACCTCTTCAACAAATGATACTGGCAATACGTACAGAAAGCTGAAACAAGGCCCACATCTCACACCATACACAAAAATCAATTCACGGTGAATCAGAGACCTGGGAGTAAAACCCAAAACCATAAAGTTCATAAGAGGCAAACTGGGACCAAGCTTAGATGGCCTAGTCTATGCTCTAAAGAGACTGCTAAATACAGCCAGATATGCTCAATCTGGAGAGGATAAAATTTATGAATGGGACTTTCTAAAGCTTAAATCTCTGTGTTCTTTAAAAACTTTTCCCTACAGGGTGAAAAGAAAGACTACCAACTGGGAACAAACATTTGGCGATACCATTTCGGACAAAAGTTGCCTAACAAAAGTTTACAGACTACTCCGCTATACTTTTATGATTGTTTCCTGTTCTCCAAGTCCAATCACATCTAAGTTATTCTTCTTCATATTGTCTCACATACTTCTTAGACTTTCTTCAGATTGTTTTCTTTTTCTTTCTGACTGTTCTCCTAGCAAATACATAATATGGTGTTTCTACTCTAATCCATCAATTCGGTGTTCCATTTCTTCTGTTCTGCTCTTTTGTCCTTCAAATGTGTTAGCTATTTCTGCAACTTCAGTCTTAGTATTCTGAATTTCACTTTGCTATTTTTTGTATTGTTTCTAATTTTATATTTGTTCTACCTATTTGATCTTGCATAATTTTAAAAAATTCTTCTATGTTTCCTGTGTTTTTCTCAATCAATGGGAGATACTGTAGAAGATCCTTAAACAACATTCTCTTGAATTCCTTATCAGGAAGCTTTTGGTTTCCGAAAAATTTTTTTTGTTCTATGTTTTAGTCACTTTTTGTTCCACCTTATTCTAGGTCTATGTTTTAGTCACTTTTTGTTCCACCTTATTCTAGGTAAATAAAAACAATTTGGAGGGTTCACCCTACCCCTGATTTGAGGTTATTTATTGTCTCTTCAACATTGTAGTATTGCTATCTTTGGGAGTAGAGACAACATGGCAGGCTTGGCCATGTCTGTCAAGGAGGCGGGCAACCAACTTATATCCGAGTTTCTACTGGCATCAGAAAACCCTTAAACAGTCTGTATGCTTAGGCATCATATCTTTGTCAGCCCAATTGATGACTGTTGCTATGTATCCCCTCAGATATAGCTAGGATGAAATGATAATGCCAAACTGAAATCCCCAAGGACAGAAGCATGCACTGTTTTAAGGTAGTACTGCTGCTAATATGGGGGATGATTGGAGGTCAAGCATTGTACAAGCAGCCATTTCACAAAGGGAGAATGTGAGTTTAGAGCTTTGCAAGTTCCTGAGGCCAAATACCATGTTCCCCCAGGGCTCTCTTTTCTCTGTGTGTATGGGTAACGGGACATGAAGTGTAAGGGGCTGGAGGAGAAAAGTTTCTTCACTACACTTTGGCCTTAAGCCATTCTGATTCTCCATCTCACACTCAAGTCTTTGGCATCAAGTTCTCTGTTATTAGAGAATGCATTAGGTGTCAGTCTATCTGCTCTTTCTCCAGCCTTTCTACTCTTTAAGTTTGTAACAGCTCTGCCATAGGGAAGCCAGTGTACCTTTTTAACACTTTCCCTCTTTTGTGGATTGAAGTATCATGCAGTCTGGTGCTACCTTTCAGAAAATTTCTTATCAGATCCTAAGGATTAAGACAAAATTAGAATTCAGTGTATATTCTTCAACATGGCACTCTTAGTTCTGATTTTAGAGTCTGTGTTACTAGAGTGTCATTCATTTGCATTTCCCACTCGGATTTTTCACTTTTATTTCCCAATCTGATTTTTTTCTTTTTATTTTCTAGTTGAGCAAATTTAAAATTATATTGGTTTTTTTATTCAGTCATTCTTACATATTTCATTTTACATTTGCATTTAAAATTTATTGTTATAATTAACTAATTGCAATGTCTGATCAACCCTTTATTTTATTGTCTTTCCCTCCATTCTCCTCTCTTTTCCTTCCTATGTTTAGTAACCATCCAAGAATGCCTTTATATGTGTCTAAACTTTCCCTGGATTTTTGTAATAGTTATCTTATATAATAAATGTACTTTTGTTTCTGATGTCCTCACCATAATGCCCTCTAGATTAATCCAATATTATGAAATGTTTCATGAATTCTTCATAATTCTTTCTTGTTGCATGTTACTACATTGTGTGAATATACCATAGGAAGAGCTTGGATGAGATAGATTGATACAGTAACTGGGACAATGGACAATGTGTTGAAATTAGTGAGACTGACTCAGGACAGGGAAGTGTTCTGAGCCACTGTATATTGGGTCACTATATATCACAGGTGACTCAATGGCACATAACAACAATAACATACTATGATATGTTTAGAAGCAGGAGTGGCATTCACTTCCTAAATAACATGCCTCCACAAACTCTATGAACTTTCATAAATTTCAATAGTTGTAGAGGGGCTTCAGGTCTTTTGTTCACAGGGTTGTTATGAGTTGTATTCTACTTGAAGGCAATCAACAACAACAACAACAACATGTCATTACTAAATATTTTTAGATGCTCTTTTTAATCTTGGAGAAAAAATTTTATGCACAAAGCAACTCAGTTGGTGCAGTCCATAGGGAGTTGAGCAGCTAATACAAAGGTTTGAATTCACCAAAGTTTGGCTTTACATAAAAAAGATGGGTAATCTCCTCTCATGAGATTTGTAACCTCAGAAACCTACTGGAGGGTTAGTTATGTCAACAATTTAACAGAAATTAGTTGAGTTTCATTCATGCACACAGAGATTTAATTCTTAAAAGGCCCCAATAATCTGGCTTATCTACTGCTGATTGAATATTTTCACTTGTATTTGATAGTGTATTTATGTCAAAGATTAAGGCTCCTATATTTGCCCTATTCTTCTCTTTGTTGATTGTTATTGTTTGTTTTTTAAAAAATTATTTTTTTAGTTTGTTTACAAAGTTCATATACATTATTTTATATTATTCTTAATTCACATTGTGTTTTATACAATCATTCCCTTTCATTATATTTTATAAAATTAATCACCATATTGGACTATGTCCACCATAGTTTTATGTTTATGTCTAGGTCCTTGATCTATCTTGTGTTAGTTTTTGCATATGGTGTGAGGTACTGATCTTGTTCCATTTTCTGCAAATAGATATACAGATTTGTAGGTTTGATTTGTTAAAGAGGCTGGCAGAGAGACTGTGATGATGATCTAGAATAGAGAAATGCCCCAAAGTGTTGTTCATAGGGTAGCTATAAATCATAACACCTAGTAACAACAACAAAAACAAAAACAACTTCCTTGTTTAATGAATTTTACCTCTTTGTCAAAGGTCAACTATCCATCATTAGACAGATTTATTTCTGGGTTCTTAATTACATCCCATTGGTCTATTTGTCTATTGCTGTACTAATATCATGCTGTATTGATTATTATGGTTGCACAGTAGGTTTTGGGATCATAAAGTGTAACATTTTCTACTTTATTTTCCTCTTTCAGTAACATTTTGCTCATCCAGATGATCCTGTTTTTCAAGATTGCCTTCAGTTTCATGGTGAAGAGGAAGCCTTACAGGTTGGAGAGTATATCTTTCCTTTTTATCAAAGAATTTGTGAATACTGAGTCAAAGAGTTCTGGAATTGGGATTTCTTGCTGTTCCTTTCCTCTTTTATTCCTCACCCAAACTATTTGAAGCTCTCAGCTGCAACTGAGAATATGATGAGTTGGTTCTGTTCACTGTCTCTTTTATTTCTTAGAAAATGAAATTTTGATCCCAGATACTTCTCCAGGTATCTTCCTATTGTATTCACCCACTCCAGCTCTTTGCAAGCAAGAAACCAATACTTTAATGTTCCCTTGATTATAGCAATTTGTATTGTTCAAAGAAACTTTGCTCATAGTTTCTTCTTTCCTGAGTTTTCTTTTCCAAAAGTCTTAGTTTCTTAGAGGAATTATTGTGAGGATGAGTAGCAGTGGAGGAGATTGTCAGAAAGGAAAAAAATTAAAGTGTTCAGGTTGGAAGTCCATACTGAATAATCACATGGTCAGAGTTGTTGTACTTGCTGTTTTATCAAATGAGAATACTTTCTCTCAGATATTCATGTGACTTTTTCATTTCTTCAGGGTTTTGTGCAGATGTTACCTGCAAGGAGATCTTCCTTGACTAATTTGTCTAAAGTAGTGTACTCTATTAGCTTCTTTCACTTACCTGATGTATTATTTCTTCTTCTTCCTCCTCCCCTTC
>NW_006399870.1:4560154-4560921 GCF_000299155.1 Elephantulus edwardii
TTGTTTCTTGAAATTCTTCTGTCAGCCAATTCTTTTTGGTAAAATGACTCTGTATACACTTTCCACTTTCTTTTACGGCTTCCTGAATCATTCAAAATTTTGTCCATAGCATCCTTAAACATTGCAACTCAAGGCTTGAATTTGTTCTTTAGTTCCTTCACCTTAGAAATGTTGAGCGAGTTTAGCCCTTTTGATTTTCTGACTCTAGCTCCTTGCACATTTTATTATAATACTTTGCCTTGTTTCCTGAGCTGCCCTTCAAACTCTTCCATTCAATTCCTTTAATTCTTGATTTCTTCACTGTGCTTTGGCATCTCAGCATTCTAGTGCAATATTCAGATCCTCTTCTGACGTCCATTTTGGTCTTCTTCTTTCTTTGTAGTAACCTTTTGCACTCCACATGAATGATGTTCTTGATATCTTCCCATAGTTCAGTATTTCATTATGTGAGTGTACCACAATTTCTCAATCCATTTTCTTGTGGTTGGACACTAGACCTGTTTCCATATTTTTGTAACACTTCTATGAATATTGGTGTACGAATATCTGTTTGTGTTTCAGTTCTAGTTTCCTTAGGTATATTCTTAGTAGTGGAATAACTGGGTTATATGGAGTTTCTATGTTCAACTTCTTTTTATTAATGATTTTTTAATGCAAAATATGTTTTTACAGCATACTCTTTCCATTTAATATTCCCCCCATTCATTCATTGTTGCACATTTTCCTCCCTGCCCACCCCTCCCCCAGTTCATTTTTCTCTTTGAAAA
>NW_006399870.1:4567721-4576647 GCF_000299155.1 Elephantulus edwardii
TGACATTTATCTATGTTCATAGAGTTTTCAGAGGCATGTTGTTTAGGGAGTGCTGCTTCCAATATGTCTTCTTAGAACTACTTAATATTATATGTGTAGTTGATTATTTGTTTAGTATAATTTTTTCCACTACTGGAACATAGAACCTCAGGAGGCCAAAGACTATCTTTTGCTTTACTATCATATACTCAAGGGAGTTCTGGTGGTTTAAGATAGGAAGTTTTTCTGTCAACTAGAAGGTATATAGTTCAGATATAGCAGCTGCTCCACAGTAGAAAGATGGACAATTTCCTCCTCTGAGAGTTATTTCTTCTGAAAACATGCTGGAGGGTCAGCTACAGGTTGGTAATGAAAGATGAAGGTAACGAAAGCTGTACTAAAGTCAATGTCAAAAAAAAAGGTCCCAGGAATTGATGCATTACGATCAGACATGTTTCACCTAACAAATGGAGCTCTGGATTGCTTACCAGTTTATGCCAGGAAATTTGGAGGACAACTGCCTCATTGACTGACTGGCAGAGATTCATTTTTATTCTTATGCAAAAGAAAGATGATCCAATAAAATGCAGAAATTCTTGAACATTAATATCACATGCAAGCAAAATACTGCTGATCATCCAAAAGATGTTAGAATAGCACATTAAGAAAGAACTGTCAGAACACTGAAGAAAAATATCTAGCTCTGGCTAGATAGGGGACTAGTCAGAAATTCAAACTGCATATAGAAAAGACCATGCTACCAGTGATATCATTATTGATGGCAGATGGATCCTTGCTGAAAGCAGAGAACACCAAAACAATGTCTATTTGTGTTTTATTGACTATGCAAAGAGATTTGACTTTGTGGATCATAACAAATTGCAGCTAAAATTGAAAAGAATGGGAATCCCAGAACACTTACTTGTGATCACAAGAAATCTATGCCTAGATCAAGAAACAATTGTAACAGGGCCTCCATAAGAAAAAGACTGATTAGAAAATGGGTAGAAATACATGTGGCCAACAAACATATGAAGAAATGTTCAAAATCACTGGCAATAAGAGATGCAAATATCTTTCATACCTATCTTTATATGATGATTATATAATGATTACTAATGACTATATGATAAAGGCACAATAGATCAAGAAGACATAACCTTTGTCAACATATATGTACCAAATGATAGACTTGCAAAACACATAAAACAATGGTTAACAGGATGGAAAAAAGAATAGACAGCAACACAATAGTGGTAGATTTTAACACACCACTCTCACTAATGAATTTTTGTTGTTGTTAGGTGCCATTGAGTTGAGTACAACTCCATAGCAACCCTATGAATAGCAGATCTGAACCCCATCCTATCCTGTGCAATCTTCGTACTTTCTGACACCTTAGATCCCATGTGGCAGTCACTGTGTCAATCCACCTGGTTGAGGGTCTTTCTCTGCTTTGCAAACCCCCCACCCTTCCAAGCATCATGTCCCTCTCCAAGGAATAGCCCTCCTAGCAACATACCTGAAGCTCGTGAGGCAAAGAGCATCTGGCTGCCCCCTCTACAAGACATATTTAGAAGTTCAGTGCTCTTCTACAATACAACAACTCAAAGGCATCAATTCTTTTTCTCTCATCTTTATTCACTTCCCAGCTCTTAGATGCATAGCAAATGATCAAAAAGACTATGGCCTGAATCAGACACACCTTAGTCCCCAAACTGACATCATTATTCTTCAGTAATTCGGGGAGGTTCCTAAAACAGAATTTCCCTATGTAATATGTTCCCTGATTTCCTCACTGCTGGTAGCAAGAATGTTAATTGTGGATCCAAGTATGATAAAATTGTTGACAGTTTCAACCTTGTCTCCACCCACCATAATGTTGCCTATCAGTCCAGTAATAGGAATCTTTGTTTTCTTGACAATGAGATATAATCCAAATTGAAGGCTACATGCCTTGATACTCTGCAACAAGTGACTCAAGTCCTCCTTACTTTCAACAAGTAAAGTTATGCCATCTGCATAATGCAGGTTATTGATGAGCGTACCTCTGATCTGGATACCTTATTCCTCTTCATCGAGTCCAGATTCTCAAATAATTTTCTCAGCATACAGATTAAACGGGTATGGAGAGAAAATACAACATTTATGCACTCTTTTCTTTAAGTTAAACCATGCAGTGTTCCCCTGCTCTGCTCACACAACAGCCTCCTGGTCCAAGTACAGGTTTTGTATGAACACAATTAAGTGCTCTGGGTTTCTCATTCTTCTCAATGTCAGCCACAACTTATTATAATCCACACAACCAAATGCAATAAAGTACAAATACACATTCTTCTGGTATTCTCTACTTTCAGCCAGGATCCATCTGACATCAGTAATGATGCCACAGCTTCTTATAAATCTTGCTTAAACTTCTGGCTAGTCCCCTATCTAGCCAGAAATAGACGTTTTTCTTCTAGCCATTTTTTAATTATCTTTAACAGTATTTTACTTGCATGTGATATTAATGATATTGTTTGATAGTATCCATATTTGGTTGGATCATCTTTCTTAGGAATGGGAACAAATATGGACTTTGTTCAATTCGTTGGCCAGACAGTTTATGTCCTGGCATAAACTGGTCCAAGTCTGCATCGGTTAATTGAAAATAGTCAACTGGTAGCCAATAGATTCCTAGGTCCTATTCATTCATTCATTCATTTTGGTCAATGCTTTCAAGGGAGCTTCTTCTTCCTCCTTCATTACCACTGGCTCCTACTCATACGGTACTTATTGAAATTTTTCAAGCTATATCAACTCAAAATAAACTTAACAAAGATGTAGAAGTTTTAAACTATACATCAACCAACTTGATTTTGTGGATGGTACTGAAATAAAATTCAATTCACTTTTTTCTCAAGTACCCATGGTATATTCTCTAGAATGGATCACATATTTGGACACAAAGCAAACATCAAAATATTAAAAAACATTGAAATAATACAAAGTATCATCTCAGACCATGATACTATAAAACTATAAATTAAGGACAGGAGAATAACACTCATAAAACCACCCATATGGAAGTGGAATACCATCCTTCTAGAATATGATTGGGTTATAGAAAAAAATAAAGAATGAAATAAAAAGTTCCTAAAATAAATGATATAATGAAAGTACAATGTATCAAAACATATGAGATGCAACTAAGGCAGTGCTCAGGGCATAGTTCATAGCAATAGGCAAACATATATAAAAGGAATAAAGATCCAAAATTAGTGATTTAACTCAACACCTTCAAAAAGGAAAAGAACAACAATCTATCCCCACAAGCTGTAGAAGAAAGAAAATTGTCAGAATAAGAGATGAACTAAGGGAACTAGGAAACAGAAAATCAATTGAAACCATCAACAAAATCAGGAGACGGTTTTTCAAAAGGGTCAATAAAATTGACAAACCATTGTCAAACTTAACAAAAGGAGAAATAGAAGACACAAATAACTTGATTAAGGAATGATAGAGGTGACATCGCAACAGAATGAGAGGAAACTAAATATATAATATCAGAATACTATGAAAAGCTATACTCTGATAAATTAAAAAACCTAGAGGAAATAGAAAATTTCCTTGAAACTTATGCTCTACTCAGATTGACAAGAACAAATATAGAACACTTCATTGAACAGACCCATGACCAAAGAAGAAATTGCTCAGGTCATAAAAAGATTTCCCCACAAAAAAAATCCTAGACCAGAAGGCTTCACAGCTGAATTCTACGAAACATTCAGAAAAGATCTATCACCAATTCTATTTGTTATTTTTAAAAATAGAAAAAGAAGGAACTCATCCAAACACATTCTATGAAGCAAACATAACCCTAATACCAAAACCAGGCAAAGATATTACTAAGAAAGAAAACTACAGACCAATATCTCTTATGAACATAGGCATAAAAATCCTTAACAAAATCCTAGCCAGTTGAATTCAACAGTACATAAAAAAAAATCCAGCATGACCAAACGGATTCATAACAGGCATACAAAGATGGCTCAACTTAAGAAAAACAATCAATATAATTCACCACATTAACAGAGCAAATAATAAAAACCATATGATTTCAGCAATTGATGTAGAAAAGACATTTAACAAAATCCATCACTCCTTCCTGTTTATGACACTCAGTAAAACAGGAACAGGAAGGAATTTTTTCAACATAGTGAAAAGTATATGTGCAAAGCCAAGAGCCAATATTATTCACAAAGGGGAAAGACTAAAAGCATTTTCATTGCAAACAAGCATGCCCACTGTCACCACTTCTATTCAATATTGTATTGGGGGTACTTGTAAGATTATTACAACAAGAGAGGGAAATAAAAGCCATCCTGATGTCAAACTGTTGCTATATGCAGATGCTGTGATGTGATGTGTACACAGAAAATCCTGAGCACTAAACCAAAAACCTGCTATATCTAGTGGACCAATTAAGTAGGGAAGCAGGATACAAGATCAACATACAAAAGTCAAAGGAATTCCTTTACAGTTACAAAGAGAACACAGAGAAGGAAACCAAGAAAGCAATATCATTTACTATAGCCAACCACAAATTGAGATACTTGGAAGTAAAACCAACTAGAGACACAAAAGACCTATACAAAGAAAACTACAGAATATTTTTTGCAAGAAACAATAAAAGACCTAAATGAGTGGGAAAATGTTCCTTGTGACAGTTTTTACCAAAAGCATTCCACATATTCAATGTAATCCCAATCCAGTACCAAATTAATTTTTTTCAAAGAAATAGAAAGGGAAATTGTCAAATATATGTGGAGACAAAAGAGACCCCGAATAAGCAAAGTACTTCTGAAAATAAAAAATGAAGTGGGAGACATAGCACTCCCTAGACTGCAGTTAGTAACCTCTCCAAATTATTGAGGAGTAAATTATATCAGTTTGAAGACTGTGGTACGTCTGATTCAAGCCATAATTTTTCCCATCACTTACTATGCATCTGGGAGCTGGATAATAAATAAGGATGGCAGAAGAATTGATGCCTATAAGTTGTGGTTTGGGAGAAGAGCACTGAACATCCCATGAGCAGCCAAAAGAACAAATAAATAAGTCTCAGAGTGGACACAGTCAGAGTGCTCTTTGGAAGCAGGGATGATGAGGCTTTGCCTCACATGCTTCTGGCGTGTTGCTAGGAGAGGCTACCCCTTAGAGAGGATAGAAAGGTAGAAGGTCAGAGAAGAAGACCCTCGACCAGATGTATTGACACACTGACTGTTGCAATGGGCTTTAATATGTCAGAAAGTGTGAAGATAGCATAGAATAGGATAGGGTACAGCTCTATTGTTCATAGGTTTGCTAAGGGTTGTACTCAACGGCATCTAACAACAGCAACAGCAGCAGCAGCAGCATAGGATCACTTTTCTTGGGTATAAGAACAAATATGTATCTCTTCCAGTCAGTTCCGCAGTCTTCCAAATTTCCTGGCATAAACTGTTGAGCACTTCTAGAGTTGTACTGGTTAGTTGAAACATGTCGATTGGTATCCCATCAATTCCTGTGGGCTTATTTTTTGTCAGTGCCTTCAACTTCTCTTTTCTGTATTATTGGCTTTCAGTCGTATGCTACTTCCTAAAATCGTGCCATCTCAGGCAATTCTTTTTGGTACAGTGACTCTGTGTGATTCCTTCTATCTTCTTTCAGTGCCTCCAAGATCAATCAGGATTTTGCCTATAGCATCTAGGAGTTATAAATTATTACTAACTTGACAAAAACTATCAAATATTTTTTTAAAAATCCCAACCAGTATAAGTTAAGATAGATGAATGGAACCTTTGAAAAATGTAATTCTTTTTTTTTAATGTTTCACAAAATTTTTTCTTAATTACAGGAAAAATTAGAGTGGGGAAACAATTTAGCGCTTTAAACAAAGCAAATATGATCAATTTGAGATAAACTCACATTTTATGACTCTTTAAAAAGATTCACTGAGATCATGTGAAACCCATACCTAGTCTAGGAGGCTGTTGTGTGAACGGAGCAAGGGAACATGACATGGTTTAAAATTAAGAAGGAAATGTGTCAGGGTTGTATACCTATTCAATCTGTATGCTGAGCAGATTATTCAAGAAGCTGGACTCTGTGAAGAGGAGTGTGACTTCAGGATCAGAGGAAGATGTATCAGATTACATAACCTTGCTTGCTGAAAGTGAGGAGGACTTGAAGTACTTGGTGCAGAGTATCAGGCAACACAGCCTTCAATATGGATTGCATCTCAGTGTCAAGAAAACAAAGATTTTACCACAGGACCAATAGAAGACATCATGATGGATGGAGAAGAGATTGAAACTGTCCATGACTTTATATTACTTGGATTCACAATTAACATTTAATTCACAATTAACCAGCAGTTGGGAAATGAGTAGACATATTGCACTGTGAAAGTCTGCAGTTAGGGACCTCTACAAATTGTTGAGGAGTAATGATGTCAGTTAGAGAACTAAGGTGTGTCTGATTCAGACCATTGTTTTTTCTGATTGTCTGAGAACTAGAGAATGAATAGTGATAAACAGAAGAATTGATACCTTTAACTGCAGTGTTGAAGAAGAGCACTGAACATTCCATGGATGACAAAGAGAACAAACAAATACGTCTTGGAGAGTGTGCAACCAGAGTGCTCTTTGGAGGCAAGGATAAGGAGGCTTCACCTCACACACTTGGGGCATTTTACTAGGAGAGGCTATGCCTTGGAGAAGGATTTGATGTTTTGAAGAATGGAGGGTTGGGGAAGGAGAGGAAGACCCTTGACCACGTGGACTGACACAAGGACTGCCACAATGGGCAGAAAATGTGAGGCTGGTACAGGATAGGACTGAGTTCACATTTGTCGTTCATAGGGTCACAATGAGTTGTACTTGATTCAATGGCACCTAACAACAACAACAGCATTACAAAAATCTCATAATTATTATCCTCTCATAAAAACGGATAGTATACAATATAAAATATAACTATTATCCCCTAGTTGTCTGGAGCAAAAGATTAAAAAGAAAACTACCAACAAATTAAAAACAAGCCTGAAGGAGCAATTGCTTATATGAACAGACTCATCTGTGTAGAGACTACAAGAATTGGATGGTAACCAGCTACCACTATTGACCATTCTGTCCAGAGCCACAAAGATGACATCAGATAGAATGGGAGAAAATTGTAAAATAAAAATAAAAACTTTTTTTAAAAAAAGTCAGATATACTGGACTAGTAGAGATCTCGGAAACACCCAAGACTATAATTTTGTATCCTTTAAACTTCAAGAAGTGTCACTGTTCAACTAAATAACAGATATGCTCATAAAATAAACATTATCATTAATGACTAAAAAAAAAAAAGATTCACTGAGAAGAGCACATCAGCATTCTTGCCAAAATACGGATCCTGAATCTAATCATGAGGAAACAGCAGAAAAATTCTTATGTGCATAAAATGTTTTCTCTGAAAGAGTAAAAGGAGAACCTACAGAGCAAGAAAATAAAATATTTAGCAATAATATACCTGAGAAGGGGTCCATAATTAAAGTTTATAGGAAACTCTAGCACTTGAAAAGAAAAAACAAAATGGGGAAGATATGAAAAGACCAAAGAAGATATTCAGATCACCAACAAAGACATTCAGAAAAGCTCAAGATTACTAGGTATTGTTAGTTGTTAAGTTCTATTGAGTCTATGAACAACACACCAGAATCTTACCCTATCCTGCTCCATCCTTATGATTTCTGAGATGGTTGAGTCCTAGTCATCAATGAGTAGCTATTGTTATAGTCACTGTGCCAGTCCTTCCTATTGAGAAGTTTCCTTTCTTTTGCTGACCATCTATCTTTCTCAACATGATATATTTTTCTAAGGACTAGTCCCTCCTGGCTCAAGGTGAAATGATGTTTCATCATCCATTCCTTTAAAAAAGTACTTCTCCACCATGGAATATTATGCAACAGTGGAAAACCAATTAATTCATAAAATACTACACAACATGCATGAGTCTGGACAACATGATACTGAGTAAAATATTTCAGTCAAACACTACATAAAATGACTGTTAAAACAATAGAATGAGGCTCTCTGCTCCTCGTCGATCCAGATTGCCCTCTCTTCTTGTGCAGCCTCAGCCGCATCCCTGAGACATGATGGTGAAGGTCGGAGTAAACGGATTTGGCCGCATTGGGCGCCTGGTCACCAGGGCTGCATTTAACTCTGGCAAAGTGGAAGTTGTTGCCATCAATGATCCCTTCATTGACCTCAACTACATGGTCTATATGTTCCAATATGATTCCACCCATGGCAAGTTCAACGGCACTGTCAAGGCTGAGAACGGGAAGCTGGTCATCAATGGGAAAGCCATCACTATCTTCCAGGAGCGAGATCCTGCCAACATCAAGTGGGGTGATGCTGGTGCTGAGTATGTTGTGGAGTCCACTGGTGTCTTCACAACCTTGGAGAAGGCTGTGGCTCACTTGAAGGGTGGTGCCAAACGGGTAATCATCTCTGCTCCTTCTGCCGATGCCCCCATGTTTGTGATGGGTGTGAACCATGAAAAGTATGACAACTCTCTCAAGATTGTCAGCAATGCCTCCTGCACCACCAACTGCTTGGCTCCCCTGGCCAAGGTCATCCATGACAACTTCGGCTTCGTAGAGGGACTCATGACCACAGTCCATGCCATCACTGCCACCCAGAAGACTGTGGATGGCCCCTCTGGAAAGCTGTGGCGTGATGGCCATGGAGCTGCTCAGAACATCATCCCTGCATCTACTGGCACTGCCAAGGCCGTGGGCAAGGTCATCCCTGAACTGAATGGGAAACTTACTGGCATGGCTTTCCGTGTCCCCACCCCCAATGTGTCAGTTGTGGACCTGACCTGCCGTCTGGAGAAAGCTGCCAAATATGATGACATCAAGAAAGTAGTA
>NW_006399870.1:4577103-4580232 GCF_000299155.1 Elephantulus edwardii
AAAAAAAAAAAAACAATAGAATGACTGTGGTGGGGTGTTAAATAGGGAAAGCAGGAAAAGAATGGATAAACAATGAACACTGCAGTGAAGAGGAAGGTGAAAAGGAAGGACAAACGAAATGGATAAGTAGACATTCTTTGTATGACAATAATCTGGAATTGGACAAGCATTACAATGAGCATTAGGAAAAGGGAGAGAAAAGAAAATGTATATAAACGAATGAATAATAACCAATCTCTGTAAACTTTCATTAAAATCACAATAAAAGAAATTACTGAGGACTCTAATTATACTTCCTCCAAGATAGATTTGTTTGTCCTTTTGAAAGTTCAAGGTATATTTAATAGTCTGCTCCAAAACTACATTTCAAGGGCATTAGTTCTTCTTTGGTATTTCTTATACAACTTTCTCATGCATTGGTAGCAATTGAAAATACCATGGCTTAGATTAAATGCATCTCAGTCTTTAACAATTTTTCTTTAACAATTTGAAGAAGTACTTGACAGAAGATTTTCCCAATGCATCATGCCTTTTGATTTTTTGACTGCTGCTACCATGGGTAGTATCCTCTTCCCATATCTGTTCATTCTTTATACTGAGTAAGTCATTTGAGAAACTGTAATCTTTAGAGAAGGTGGTATCAGAATCCGAGTGATATTCATGAACAACCTACATTATGAAGATTACACTACTTTGCTTGCTGAAAGTAAAAAGGATTTGAATCACTTGCTTTAGAAGCTTGGAGCCTACAATGCCCTTCAATATTAATACAACTTTCAATATTAATTACATTCCAACACCAAGAAAACAAAAATTCTCCCCACTTTACTTATAAGCAACATTATAATAGATGAAAAAGATTGCAGTTGTCAATGACTTCCTCTTACTTGGATCCATAATCAAAACCCGTGGTACCTGCAGTCTGGAGATATGGAGAGGTATTGCATTCAGAGAGTTTGTAGTCAGAAACCTCTCCAAATTGCTGAGGAGCAATGAGGACTAAGATGTACCTGATTCAGGCCATCACTTGCTAGGTGTCTGAGAGCTGGACAATGAATAAGGTTTACATAAGAAAAATTGATGCTTTTGAGCTGTGATGCTGGAAAAGTGCACTAGATATATCAATGGAATGCCAAAACAACAAGTAGATACGACTTGCAGAAAGCAGAGCCACAGTGGTCCTTGGAGGCAAAGACAACAAAGTTTGTTTCACATACTTGGGCATGTTGCTAAGAAAAGGACATCATGATTGGAAAGGTGGAGGGTCTGTAGGAGAGGAAGAATCTCAACAAAATTAATTGGCATAGTGACTGTAACAATGGGCTTAATTATTCTGGAGATGGTGAGGATGTCACAAGATAGAGTAAGGTTCAGATATGTAGTTCATAAAGTCACTATGAGCCATCATTGACTTGGTAGCACATAATAACATTTAGTTACTTTAGGCAGTTGCTGTTGTATACCATCGAGTCAAAAATAATGTATTGCTGACCTCCCAAAGGGTTTTTAGAGGCAGTAAATCTCATGGGAGGAGATTTCCCATCTTTCTTCCAAGGAGTAGCCAGTGGATTCAAACCACATATCTTTCTGTTGGCAGTATTATTCCTTACTACTACTTTAGACAGAGATAGATTTAGTACAGAAGATTAAGTCCCTCCATGATTATCAGGACTGCAGAATTAGCCTGTTCAGCATTAAGAATATTAGAAAGACTCCTGAAACAATACAGAATCAGAAAAGTTGTACTTTTGAGGTTATCATTGAGACTGTGCTGATCTAGGTTGAAGCTGCCATTGGTCCCTGAGAACTACTAAAGATCCTGGAAATAGAGAATAAATATAGAATCCAGGGATTAGGCAGTAAAATGATGAAGCAGATGCTGTACTCAAGAAAGTGAAATGTCTGGAAACTCCTGAAAGACACTATGAGTAGATAAGTAAACCAGTATTTCTTCCTTCAGTAGAAATACCAGATGCATATAACAGAAATTACTTTCCTTTTGCTTCTTACCAATCAATGACTATTATGGATTAAAAGAACAAATGGGTAATCACAGTTATGTTAATAAAGAAATTAAATTAATTGGTACAATACACCACCACATATCTGTTAGTTCTGCTGTAGTGTTTTGAGTGTTATTGTTACTCTGACAATGGACGCTATGTCACTGGAATTTCAATTACCAGCATTATCACTCATAGTTTCAGTGAAGCTTCCAGACTAAGACAGATTAGGTAACAGGATTGACCATCTACTTCTGAAATAATGTGCCCAAATAAAACCATATCAAGAAAATATTGTTTGATAAGTTAAAATTTAAAAAACAAAAATAAAAAATAGCAACAAAACATTGTTTGATATATTGCCAGAAGGTAAGACCCTTAGGCTGGGAAGCACTCAAAATATGACTAGAGAAGAGCTGCCTCCTCAATACTGAGTCTCCCTTAATGACAGGGATGGAATAAAACTTTCACCCAATAAAAGAACTTCATTTCATTGTTGATATGGCAAATGACAGAAAATGAGGAGAAACAACTGCAAACACCCATTAAAAATTGATAAATGAAATGTGTGGAAATGAAGTATGAATATAGGAAAATTGGAAAGTATAAAAAATTAAATGTAATTCATAAATATTTACATCTAGAAATAAATATGGGTAGACATTGGCCGTTTTGACTCAGATATTCAAGACCTGTTATGCTGAGATTGACCAATTAAAAAGGAATGGTGTCACAGTCATCATAAAAAAATATTTCAAATTCTAAACTGAAGTATAATTATAGGATAATATCTATACACATAAAAGGAAGAAATGTTTACTACAACTATTTAAAAATATATGCACCAACCACCAACCAAAGATGAAGAAATGGGGGAATTTCTGTCATTTGAAATTTATTGTACATGTAACTAAGATGCATTAATAATAACTAATGATTGTAATGCAAAAATTGGAAGTCAAGCAGAAGGATTGGTAGCTGGAAAAACTGCCTTTAGTGACAGAAATAAGACAGACACCACCAAGATATTCATCACTCCATACACAAAAACCAACTCAAGGTGGATCATGGACCTAGGACTAAAACCAAGGACTATAAACTTCATTACAGAAAAGCTAGGAACAAC
>NW_006399870.1:4582042-4585298 GCF_000299155.1 Elephantulus edwardii
GAAAACAGTGCAACAATGAATGAATGAAAACCCAAAATCTCTGTAAATGTTCATTAAAACGAATAAAATTTAATTTAAAAATGTATTAAAAAAAGAAAAATAAACTGTACTATACCCATAAACCTCACCTGATGAAATACACTGGAATCAAGTTGACTAAATCTGTGGAAAGAGGTGATGGAGAAGTGCTATATAATTAATAAGAGGTCAACTGTGGAATAGATAATTAATTGCCCACACTCTAATTCAAATTGAAATAGAAGAAAATGAAGACAATCATATGAGATTGAGAGTATAAATACAATACTGTATATAACACTTGAATTTCCAGACTCTTTCAAGAATATATTTGATTCATTGAATTCAAGTGACCAGTGTTGGATAAGGACATCATAAACGAAGAAAACAGGAAGTCATCTGAAAGATAAGCAACAAAGAAAAAGACCAAAATTAGTGAAAAGGCTCTGAAACTTGCTCTCCAATTTAGAAAAGTGAAAGCAAAACAAGATAAAATAAGACAAGCTTGTTGTTGTTGTAATGTGCTGTTAAGTTGCCTACAACTCATAGTGACCTTATGTACAACAGCTCTGGAGCCTGCCCTATCCTGAGCCAATCTCACTGATTCCAATACACCCATTCCCATTACTACAGTTACAGTGTTAATCCACTTCATCTGGGATCTTCCTCTCCTGCGTCATCCCTCTACTCTTTTGAGCAAAATGTATTTCTCCAAGGAATGACCCCTACTGGCCACATGCACAAATTATATGAGATGAAGCTTTAAAATCCTAGCCTCCAAGAATAAAACTTGGTTTAACCCTTTCCAAGACAGACCTCTTTGTTCTCTTTGAAGTCCATGTTATGCTCGATACTCTTCTCCAGCACCACTACTTAAAGGCATAAATTCTTTTTCTGCCATCCTCAGTCATTGTCCAGCTCTCTGATGTATATCAAGTAATTGTGAAGACCATGGCCTGGACCAGGAGCATCTTAGTTTCTAGAATGATATCGTCATTTCTCAGTACTCTGGAGGGGTCCCGTGACCATAGATTTTCCCAATCCAATACGTCTTCTGATTTTCTGACTGCTGGTGCCAAGAGTGTTGATAGTTGAGCTGAGCAAGCTGAAATTGTTAACAACCTAAATCTCTTTTTCATCAATTATAGTGCTGCGAATTGCCAATGGAGGGTCAGCTATGAGTGAGTTACAACTAAACAACATAAGTTTTAATACTAGTACCACTTCATAAGGGAGCTCTGGGGACAGCTTAGCAATGATCTTGCTTGGACCAACACTCTTGGTACCAGCAGCCAGGAAATCAGGAGTTGTATTACATTAGACAAATCCATTGTCAGGGACCTTCTCAAAATGATTAAGAGTAATGATGTCAGTCTGAAGATGTGCCTAATTCAGGCCATGGTCTTCTCGGTTACCTGATATGCATCATAGAGCTGGTCAGTGAATAAGAATGACAGCAGAATGACTACATTTCAGTTGTGGTACTGGAGAAGAGTACTGAATATTCCACAGACTGCCAAAAGAACAAACAGATGTATGAAGTCAGAGTATTCCTTGGAGGCAAAGATGAGGAACCTTTGCCTTTCATACTTTGGACATGTAGCTGCTGTTGTTGTTATGTGCTGTCTAGTCGCTTGTGACTCATAGCGGCCCTATGTACAACAGCCCTAAACTCTGTTCTATACTGTGCCAATTGCACTGTCTCCAATACACCCATCCTGATTACCCCAGTCACTGAATCAATCCACCTCCTAGAGGGCCTTCCCCTCCTGCGCTGTCCCTCCACCCTACCAAGCATGATGACCCTCTCCAAGGACCGGTCCCTCCTTACAACATGTCCAAATTATCTTAGACAAAGCCTCAGAATCCTTGCCTCCCCAAGGGAGCCACCTGTTTTAACCCTCTCCAGGATGAATCTGTTTGTTTTCTTAGCAGTCCATGTTACCCTCAATACTCTTAATCCAACACCACAGCTCAAAGGCATCAATTCTCCTTCTATCCTCCCTAGTCATTGTCCAACTCTATGATGCTTAACAAGTGATTGCAAAGACCATTGACTGTATTAGACACATCTTAGTCTCCAGAGAGACACCATTGCTCTTCAGTACTTTGGAGAGGTCCCTAACAGCAGACTTCCCATTGCAATATGTCTTTTAGTTTCCGGGCTGCTGGTGCCAAGAGTGCTGATTGTGGAGCCAAGCAGACTAAAGCAGTGCACAATCTCAATCTCTTCACCATCTATCCTGATGCTGCCAATTGGTCCAGTGGTGAGAATCTTTGTCTTCTTGACATTGAGCCTCTGGGAAGGGCATACACCAGAGATGTGTCCTTTATCCATACCTTTTCAACCTGTATGCAGAACAGATTATCTGGGAGGCTGGGCTCAATGAGGACAAATGTGGGGTCAGGATTGGTGGAAGATCTATCAACAATATTCTTTATGCAGATGACACAACTCTGCTTGCTGAAACTGAGGAGGACCTGAAGTGCTTGCTGCAGAGGATCAAGGACCGCAGCCTTCAATATGGATTGAGGCTGGACATGTAGCTAGGTCAAGTTATTCCTTAGAAAGGGCTATCATGCTTGGAAACATGGAGGGAGAGTAAGAGGAGGAGAGAAAGACCCTCAGTGATATGGATTGACATAGTGACTTCAACAATGGCTCTAGTATGTGAGAAATTGATGCTGAGGATGGCACAGGATAGGGCAGAATTCAGGTTGGCTGTTCATAGGGTCACTATGAGTATACTTGACAACAACAGAAATTTTCAAAGGGAAATTAAAGAAAACAAAGAAAAGTATTAGAACAAATTCTATAAGGACCTGGAGTTAGAAAATGTAAATATTAGAGTTACCATTTCTCAGGCTGAGAGGTGTGAAGAAAAACAGTAAAACCTCAAATTTCAATACTGAAGGATTCTTTGGGTAAAATACTGAATGTTGCAGGAAACATCTAAAGAAGACAGAAAGAATATACAGAATCACTGTACCAAAAAGAATTGGTTGATGTTCAGTAATTTCAGGATGTAACATAAAATCAAGAAACAATAGTACTGAAGCAAGAAATTTAGGGTGCATTGAAGTGATTGGCAAAAAAATAAGGTTCCTATAATGCCAATTTAGATGTTTCAACAAATATAAATGAGGCTCTAGATGTACTCATTTGTCTATGCCAAGAATTTTGAAAGGCAGCTGCCTGGCCATTCTCCTGGGAGAGATCCACACTAGTGCCTACTCA
>NW_006399870.1:4585398-4591645 GCF_000299155.1 Elephantulus edwardii
AGAAAGATGATCTAACACTATATAAAAATTATCAAATAATACCGATAATATCACGTACAAGTAAGATCGTGCTGAAGATTATTTTTAAATAGATGGAATAGTTCATTGACAGGTAGCTGTCAGAAATTCAGCCTATATTGGGCATAAGAAGTGGAACTAAGAACATCATTGCTTACTTAAATAAATGGGTCTTGACTGAAAGGAGAATACCAGATAGATGTTTATTTGTATTTTGTTGACTGTGTACAGATGTTTTACTGTGTGGATCATGAGATATTATGGAAAACATCAGGAACTCTAGAACTGTTAGCTGTTCCAATGTCAAACCTGTATATAGTATGCATGCACCCAATTTTATTTATACATTCATATATTGATGGATGTTTAGGTCATTTCAAATTTTTCACTATTGTGAATTGGTGTGTGTGTGTGTGTGTGTGTGTGTGTGTGTGTGTGTGTGTGTTTTGCATTGGGTTTTTTTTGGTTTGGGTTTTTTGTTTGTTTGTTTGTTTTTTTAATCCAGAACATTTAACTGTGTTCATATGAAATGTATACTTAGAACAAAATGCTGTTGTCTGAACGAAGCAAGAAAACGCTGCCATGTTTAAAATTAGTAAAGTTGTGTGTTAGGGTTGTATCACTTCTGCATACTTATTCAATCTGTATGCTGAGCAAATAATTCATTAAACTGGACTCTAAAAAAATGTGGCTTCAGTATTGGAGGAAGACTCATCAATAACCTGCATTACACAGATATTTCAATCTCGCTTGCTGTGAGTGTGTAGGACTTAAAGCACTTGCTACAAGGGACTACAACCTTCAGTATGCTTTGCATCTCAACACCAAGAAAATAAAAGTACTCACCATTGGACTAATAGGCAACATCATGATAGATGGAGAAAAGATTGAAATTGTCAATGATTACATCTTGCTTGGTTCAACACTCAGCACTCTTGGTACCAGAAGTCAAGAGATCAGGAGATATATTGCATTGTGCAAGTTTGCTATGAGAGATCTATCCAAAATAGTAAAGAGCAATGGTCTCACTTTGAAGACTAAGGTGTGCCTGATTCAGGCCATAGTCTTTTCAATCATTTGCTATGCATCTGAAAGCTGGACAATGAATTAAGATGATAGAAGAATTTATGTCTTTGACTTTTATTGGAAGAAAGTACTGAATATCCTGTGGAATGCTCTTTGGTGGCAAAGATGCTGAAGCTTTTGTCTTATATGCTTTGAGCATGTTGCTAGTAGAGGGACATCATACTGGGAAGATGGAGAGTCACCAAATAGAGCAAGAGCTTCAATGAGATGGACTGATACAGGAATGGGCTCTAGTGTGCCAGAGAGTATAAGAACAACAAAAGATAGCACATTGTTCACTTCTGTTGTTTATAGGGTCACTATGAGTCATACTTGACTCAACAGCACCTAACAACAACAACATATAGAGCCAAATAAGTGCACTGACTTCTTTAGGCATCTTTATATGAATATGTATGTGTGATTTAGTACTTCATGTGCACATATTCATCCATATGCTGCCCTAAGCAAGAGAATATGTGTGCATGTGCATAATTACATTCACACTGAAAGCTTGGGTGAGCAAGACTCTATGTTATAAAGATTTCTCTGCCGAGATTTTCCTTGGGTTGTTGGTTTTCTATAGGGCTAATTTGAATTTGTTCTCCTTCTTCCAAAGTCAATGGCATTGATCTGGGGGGAGTGAAGAATCAATCATAATTTGATTCGAGGGACTGACACTAGAGTATATGAAGAGTAATTAAAGGGAGAAAGTTTTACACAAATAGCAAGTCCCACTGTCTTTGAGAGGGACTGGTGAGCCTATGGGAAGATGGGGCATAAACAGAGAGAAGAAGCTTGCAAGAAGAATCAGGGAATCCCTCCATGATTCTACTCATCTCAGGATAAACACTGGAAGCAGATTTCTAGATGTGGCAGAGACTATTAATCTTCAGTATGAGAATGGAATCTCTTGAAAGATAGCCCAGATATTTTTTTTTTACTTTTTTGTATAGATTCATGTGCAAAATTTGCTTACATTGTCTTTCATTCATGCACATTTTGTTTAACATATTCTTTCATGCTGAGTAAACTAACTCAGGGACATCAAATACTGTATAAGACCATTATTGTAAAAATAGAAGGATAACTATTAAGATGTGGATAAAAATACAAAGGGGAAAAGGGAGATGAGAATGGGGGCTGGAGGTGGGGAGCGTGTCACACAGTTTTGTGGGCAGAGGGAGTCGGGTGAATGAATTAGGATAGATTTAGCAGGGACCTGAAAAGACAGAGTGATAGTGGGCACAGATCAATGGTGATTAATTTTCTAAACCACAATGTATGGAAATGATTACATTTTTAAAAAATAAATTTGGATTTGAGTGAAACTTTACAAAGCTAATTGGTTTCCCATCCCTCTATTTTACTTTATTTTATAACATTAATTACAATAACTACAATGTAACAACACTTTCTCCATTTCCTCTTTTTTCCCCCTCTAATTTCCATTAATATTTCAGCCCTACCTCTTCCTGCCTCTGGAAAAATTCTGCTCTTGTGGTTGTTTATTCTAAGAAATGAATGACTCTCTGATATTATTATTCACCATTTTTTTGCTTCTTATTTTTTGCCTGAAATTTAAGTCACAAGGGGTGAGTTTTATTCTAAATTTGTAGGGTAAATAGGGAGATTAGATCAGTCTTGATCAGACCAGTAAGCCTGGCCATTTTTGTTTATGTTCTGTTCCACTTTTCTCTCCGTTCTATGCAGAACTTTCTATTGTCATCTCTTTTAAAGTAGTCAGCAGTGGTGGTCAGGAACCATTTAGCTTTTTCAGGTCTCAATATTATGGAAATTGAGGTTAATGTGGTCTAGCTGTCCTTTGTACTGTGTCTATGTCTCTTTGCCCCTCTCCAATGTTCTGTGCAGAGAGATCAATAGTTATGCTTTAGATAGTTGCTTATAAACTCTAAGACTCCTGACACTACTCACAAAAGTAGGATGCATTTATTAGATTGTTTTATTTGACAAAAGTATGGAGTCACAAAGAATTTCTCTGAATTATTTTTTACGTTTTCCCCCATTCACACTGTGTTTCATAATATCAGTCCCATACATTGCATCTTATAAAATTAATCACCATTTGTCTATGCCTACTATTACCCATCTTCTCAGATCTTCCATTGAATCTTTTCTAATTCCTTCACACCTTCCCTTTACCCACTAAAATCTATGGCATTGTGATTTCCACTGCCCTTGTCCCCCTCCCCAAGTCCCTTGCCCATCTCCTTCCCTTTTTGGATATCCACACACATCTTACTAGTTATCCTTCTGGTTGGTTTTTTTGTGTGTTTTTATTTTATTTTAATTTAGTTTGTTTATTTTTTTTTGTTTGTGAACAGATAGCTTTATTTTTTAATTTTTATGTTTTTTTTAAATTTAGGTTGTTTATTTTTCATTTCAATGAACATCTACAGAGATTTTGGGATTCCATTCATTCATTGTTGCACCCTTCTCCCCGCACAAACCCCTCCCCCCCCCCCCCCCCTCTCCTTGAAAAACAAAAAAAAAACTCCCTCATTGGTACACCATCCCCCCACACCTCCCCAAACCCCACCCCCTACTCCCAAATATAATCCACTCTGCAACCCTCATTGCGTACTCCTACGATAAAAATAAAGCCCTAAAATATAATACTTTTAGACTATTTGCTCACCCATAGACTTCAATGCCGTAAACATATTTCATCCAGTTTTTCTCAGTCTTACCCCCACTCCAATGCCAGCCTCATTCTACAACAGTTTTTACAATAATGGTCTTAGGCAGTATTTGTCCTTCTGACCCTGACTTAGTTCATTCAGCCTAATGCTCTCTAGCCTTTCCCATGTTAAATAGTATTTTTCAAAATCATTGCTCCTGAGTGCAGAATAGTATTCCACTGTGTGAATGTACCACAATTTCTCAATTCATTCATTTGTTGATGGACATTTGGGCTGTTTCCATGTTCTTACTGCTGTGAATAATGCTGCTATGAACACCGGTGCGTAAATCTCTGTTTGTGTCTCAGTTCTATTTTCCTTCAGGTATATCCCTAGCAGTGGAAAAGCTATTCATATGTAGTTTCTATATTTGTCGGAATTATTTTAAAAAATTTGGTGGCAGGTAGAAATTGTAAGAGATGAACTTGGATGCTTGGCTGAGGAGATATCTAAGCAAGATTGTAAAGAGATTGCCAGGTTTCTTCTTGTTACTTACAATAAAATGTTAAGAGGAAAGACATACACATTAAAATGGACAGTACAAAGTAAAAACAGAACTTAAAGATTTATAACGTTTTGTTGTACAGACTAAGGATTTTGTCCTAGAACTTTCACCAAGGATGTGACTAAACAATCTTTTGTTAAAGAAGTGAAACATGACTGGTGGTCCTAACCAATTTCCACAACAGAAAACATACCAACTTAGTCTGATAGTGATACAGACAGGATAAAGGAAAGAAAGAAAAATATCTTCCTTTTGGAATGTCTTATGCTGCAACAGGTCAAACTAGGACATCTGTTGTCCTCCTAGAAAAGAAAAGGACTATCTCTGAAACAGCTTGAAAATCATCAGAATTGTCAAAAAGAGTATTGAACGCAGAGTTACCTTCATTTTAAATGGTGGAATAATGCATAGGTCTCAAAAGTTAAGCACCGTAGTCTCCTGTTTTAAAGAGTTGTATTTCCATCAACTTGGTTCAGGAGTGTACATCTGGTGCCAAAGGACAGCTTGAGAAGACAAAACAATGTTCACAAGGAAAAGTGCAAAGAGCTATGAATAGAAAAAGGGAAGAACTCATTTGGCATATCTCATCCTGAAATAACATTAAAAAAATATTCTAGCCTCAAGTTGCGATACTAAAGAATGCTATGACAAAATCTTGAATGATCCAAGAGGCACCAAAAGAAGACGAAGGGACTATACAGAGTCACTGTGTCAAAAGAATTGATTAACATGAAACTGTTTCATGAAGTAGCATATGATCAAGAATCAATGGCAATGAAGGAAGAAGTTCAATCTGCACTGGTGGCACTGGCAAAATAATAAGCCCCCAGGAGTTGATAGGATTGACATATTTCAATAAATAGATGCAGTTCTGGATGTGCTCATCAGTCCATACCATGAAATCTGGAAGACAACTAGCTGAATAACTGTCTGAAAGAGATTAAAATTTTTCCCCATTCTCCTAAAAAATTATCTGTTGGGATGTGGAAATACTGAATAATTTCATTGATATCACAGGCAAACAAAATATTGTTGAAGATTACTAAAAAAATTACTAGAAAAGTCATTAAGAGAGCAATTGAAGCTGGATCTAGAAGAGATCATGGCACCAGAAATATGATTGCTGATGCCAGCTGGATCTTGACTGAAAGCAAAAAATAATAGAAAGATGTCTATTTGTGTTTTTATTGACTATGCAAAGATATCTGGCTGTGTGGATCACAATTAGACCACACATTGACTAATATTGAAAAGAATAATGACAAACATTGGGAAGAATGGGAATCTGAGAACACTTAGCTGTACTCATGAAAAACTGATACCTAGACTAATAAGCTTTTGTCCAAACAGAACAAGGGAACACTGCATGGTTTAAAAAAAAAAAAAAAAAGGTACGCATCAGGGCTATGTCCTCTCTGTGTATCTACTCAGTTTGTGTGCTGTACAAATCATTAGAGAAGCTAGAATTTTTGAGAAAAATGTGGCATCAGCATCAGTGGAAGGCTCACCATCAACTTACATTGTGCAGATCCCACAAATTTGCTCACTGAAATGAAGACCTAATATGTTTGTTGCTGAAGATTAAAGACTACGGCTTTGAATATGGATTACATGTCAACATCAAGAAAACAACCTCGAGTTGCTATAATCAAGGATGCTTTAGGCAGAATATTAAATTATCCAGGAAGTACTAAAAGAAGATGGAAAGAATATACTGAGTCACTGTATCAAGAGGAATTGGCAGACACAGATGAATTTCATGAAACAACATATGAGCAAGAGCCTATGGTGATGAAAGAAGAAGTTCAGGCTGCTTTGAAGGAAATGGCAAAAAATAGGGCTCCAGGAATAGATGGTATACCAATTGATATATTTCAGCTAACAGATGATGCCCTGGATGTGCTCACCAAGTTGTGCCAAGAAATCTGGAGAACAACCACTTGGCCAACTGACTGGA
>NW_006399870.1:4592870-4595976 GCF_000299155.1 Elephantulus edwardii
GTATTGATTCAGTGACTGGGATAATCGGGATGGGAGTGCCAGAGACAGTGTGATTGGCACAGGACAGAGCAGAGTTTAGGGCTGTTGTACATAGGGTTGCTATGATTTTCAAGTGACTTGACGACACATAACAATAACAACAAAGTCAGTAGGTAACATCAAAACTGATGGAGAAAAATGGAATTTTCAATGATTTCAGCAATTAAGAAGTTAAAAAAATGTATAAAATTGGGAACATTTACTTTCAAGAACCTCTTTATGAAGAGAGAAAAATGGTCAATACAAAGACAGAGATGAAAGAAAAAACCAAAATGAATGTCAAAAGAGTTCCTAAAAATTGCACTAGAGCATTGAGAAGCCAAGAAAAAAAGGGAGGGAGAACATGCCAAGTAAGAAAACTGAACAGAAGATTTCAAAGAGCAGCTTGAGAAGACAAAGCAAAGTATTATAATGAATGTGTAGAAAACTGGAATTGAGGAATAAAAAGGGGGAAAGTTGCTTGGCATTTCTCAAGCTGAGGAAACGGAAAAACAAATTTAAGCCTCAAGTGGCGATACTAAAAGATTCTGTGGGCAATATATTGAAAGAACCAGAAAGCATCAAAAGAAGATGCAGGGGAATACACAGAATCACTGTACCACAAAGAACTTATTAACACTGAAAAATTTCAAGAAGTACCAAATGAACAGGAGCCCAATGGCAATGAAGGAGAGAGTAGAAGCTGTATTAAAGACAATGGCAAAAATATAAGGCCCAAGGAATCAATAGGAAACCAATTGACTTATTTCAATTAACAGATGCAGCTCTGGATACCCTTACCAATCTATGCCAGAAAATTTGGAGGACAGCTATCTGGCCAATGAATTGAAAGAGGTTCATATTTGTTCCCATTCCCAAGAACGGTAACCCAACAGAATGTGGAAACTATCAAACAATATTTTTAATATCACATACAAGCAAAATACTGCTGAAGGTCATTAAAAAATGACTAGAATAGTACATAGATAGGAAACTGCCAAATGTTCAAACAAAATTCAGAAGAGGTTGTGGCATCAAGGATATTATTGTTGATATCAGAAGGATCCTGGCTGAAAGTAAGAATACCAGAAGAATGTGTATTTGTGCTTTATCGACTATGTAAAGACATTTGACTATACGGATCACAAAAAATTATGGTTAACATTGAGAAGATTGGGAATCCCAGAGCACTTAATTGTCCTCATGCAAAACTTATAACTAGACCAGAAGGCTGTTGTGTGAACAGAGCAAGGGAACATTATATGGTTTAAAATTAAGAAAAGGGGGCATTAGGGTTGTATTCTCTCTTCATACCTATTCAATTTGTATGTTGAGAAAATTATTTGAGAAGGAATCCTCTATAAAGAGGAAAGTGGCATCGGGAGCAGGGAGAGACTCATCAGTAACCTACGTTATGCAATGACACATTCTTGCTTGCTGAAAGTGAGGAGGACTTGAAGTACCTGTTGCAGAAGATCAAAGAATACAGCCTTTTTCTATTCTACTCCCAACACCCCCATGTCAGGAAAAGAGTGGATAGATAATGAACACTATTAGAACAGATTAAGGAGAGGACTGTTTAAAAGGTACGTATGATTAGACACTATATGTAAGATGACAGGTCCAGAATAAAAGGTACATTGCAAAGAAGAATAATAGGAGAGGGGGAGAGAAATGGAGAAGGGAGAAAATTGTGCAACAATGAATGAATATTTCATTTAAAAAGAAAGTGAACTGAGGGAGGGGGGAGAGGAAAGGAGGGAGGAAAATGTGCAATGATGAATGAATGAAAATTTAACTTTTCTGTAAACTTTCGTTAAAATCATAATTAAAATAGTATTTTAAAAAGAATACAGCCTTCAATATGGATTGCATCTGAATATAAAAAACAACAACTAAGATTCTTACCATAATGAATAGAGAAAAGATAGAAATGGTCAACAACTCCATCTACTTGAATCTACAATTAGTACCAGCATTTAGAATCCACCATTTGTACCAGCAGTCAGGAGATCAGGAAATGTACTTCACTGGGAAGGTCCGCAGTCAGGGACTGCTACAAATTATTGAGGAGTAATGATGTCAGTTTGAGGACTAAGATGCATTTAATTCAGATCTTGGTCTTTCTGATCACTTGCTTTGCACCTGAGAGCTGGACAATGAATTAAGGATGACAGCCAAAGGATTGATGCCTTTAAGCTGTCGTGTTGGAGAAGAACACTGAACATTCCATGATGGCCTAAAGAACAAAGAAATATGTCTTTCCATAGTGCTTTTTTGAGGCAAAAATTATGAGGTTTTGCCTCACATACTTTTGGCATGCTGCTAGGAACAGCTATTCCTCGGAAAGGGACATGATGTTCAAAAGGTCAGTAAAAGAGTGAAAGGCCCTTGACCAAGTAGATTGATATGGTGACTGCTGCGGTGGGATGTATCAGGAAGTGTGAGGATGGAACAGGATAGGACAGGATTCAGATCTGTTTTTCAGAGGGTCACTGTGGGTCATACTTGACTAGATGGCACTTAACAACTACCACTATCACGACAACGACTCTAAAGTGTTAAGTAACAATAATGTAAGTTTAAAAATTAAGATATGCCTGATCCAGTCCAAATCTTTACAATTATTTGCTGTCCATCTTAAAATTGGACAATGAATAAAAACAATAGAAGAGGAATCCATGTATATGAATGAGTTGTATTGCTGGAGAAGAGGGCTGTCAAAAGAACAAACAAATATGTCTTGAAGAAAATGCAACCAGGGTACTTCTTAGAGACAAAGATGGTGAAACTTCATCTCATACCCTTTGGTTATATTGTTAGGTAAGGCCAGTGCTTGGGAACAGACATCCTGCTTGGAAATATGGAGTTTCCATGAAGGAGAGATATATCCTCAATGAGACGGTTTGACACAGTGACTATAACAACAGGCTCAAGTATATTATAGATGATGAAGATGATACAGGGTAGAGCAGGCTACAGATCTGCCATACAGGTACATGAAGTTGCTGTGGACAGTAGCTGACTCAAGGGATTGAATAGCAACAATAACTATAACTAAACTATATACATATAGACACACATATAC
>NW_006399870.1:4596081-4617112 GCF_000299155.1 Elephantulus edwardii
ACACACACACACACACACACACACACACACACACACACACACACACATAATCACCTATTCCCTCATTGAACAGAATTGCCTGTGAATTACAACTGCTTGCCTTTAGATTGGCAACACATCTTTCTACCCACTGGGCCATCAGAAAGATTAGTGATAATTTTAATAAAAAGGTAGTGAAGATGGTCTTTAAGGTCATTTAAACATATATTAATAGGTAAGATAACTCTGAAGAGTCAAGAAAACGCTCTCGCCTTGAGAATTCTTCCTCCCTTATCCCCGGAGGTAGACTTTTAAAAGCTAGCCACTGAGTTTTAATTTTGCATGTTGTTGTTATTGTTATGTTTCATCAAGTTGCCTGCAACTCATATTGACCCTATGTACAACAGCCCTAAACCCTGCTCTATCCTGTGTCAATCTTATTGTCTCTGATACATCTACCCCCATTCCCCCAGTAACTGAATCAATCCATCTCATCAAGGGTCCTCCTCTTTTGTGCTGTCCCTCCACCCTCCCAAGAATGACGTCCCTCTCCAAGGACTGATCCCACCTTACAACATGCCCAAAGTATGTCAGACAAATCTTCAGAATCCTTACCTCCAAGGAGCAGCCTTGCTTCACCCTCTAGGATGAACTTGTTTGTTCTCTTAGCAGTCCATAGTATATTCACTACCATTCTCGAGCACCACAGCTCAAAGGCATCAATTCTCCTTCTATCATCCCTAGCCATTGTTCAGCTTTCCAATGCATAGCAAATAATTGTAAAGAAAATAGCTTTTATCAGGTTCACTTTAGTCTCCAGAATAAAGTCGTTGCTCTTCAATACTTTGGAGAGGTCTCTGACAGCAGACTTTCCCCAGTGCAATTCATCTTTTAATTTCCTGGCTGCTTGTAACAAAAAGAAATGATTGTAGAGTCAAGCAAGCTGAACCTGTTAACAATCTCAATCTCTTAACCATCTATCACGATGCTACCAATCGGCCCAGTGATGAGAAATCTTTGTTTTCTTAATGTTGAGCTCAATCCATATTGAAGGCTGCAGTCATTCACTTTCTGCAGCAAGTGCTTCAGGTTTTCATAAATGCTAAAAGTAGAACCACTATTAACAGTAAAAATTTGTTTAATTGTATTACCTTTATCAGTTGAGTAGGGAGCTCTGATATCCTAGTGGAAAGAAACTGCACTGTAATCCCAAAGGCACACAATTCAAGTCCATGAGCTGCTTTGCAGGAGAAGAATGGGCAATCTCATTCTGTGCATTAAACTGGCTCTGAAAACCCACTAGAGAGTCAGCTATGGATTAGGTCTGACTTGATGTTATACAACAACCCACTCGTTGCTGTCAAGTCAGAATCCACTCATGACGAACCTTCTAGCAAATTTCCAGAAGGTACAATTATCACAGGGGTTTGCTTAACATTTTCTCTCAGAGCAGCTGGTGGATTTGGACTGCCTGCCTTTGGGCTAGCAGCTCCTCACCCACTAGAACATTAGAGTTTCATATGTTGTTGTAGTGTACTGTTGAATAGAAATGGACTCATAACTGAGCCCTCTGTGGATTTTCAGAGATAATACATCGCACAGGAGATTGCTCATCTTTCTCCCATTGAGCAGCTGGCTTTTTAACCGTGTGCCTTTGGGTTGGCAGTGCAGCTCCTTATCACTAGGCCTCAAGAGCTTCATATAGTTTATGTAAATACATATATTTAGGTAAATATTTATTCAGATATATATAATTTAATCTATTTTGTTGTTGCCATTAAGAATATACAAAGCAAAACATACAACAGTTTCTACATTTAGAGACATTGATAACATTTTTCAAGTTGTGTAGACATTTCACACTTTTAATCCTCCTTTTCTGAGTTTTTTTCTTACCCATTAACATAAATTCATTTCTTCCTTAGGCTAAGGATTTTTTAAATCTTTTTTTGTATTTTCAGTGAGTTTGCACAACAATTTCAGTTCTCTTTTAATAATTCACATGTAAATTATTCAGTGACATTAATTACATTTTTTACAATGTGTGAACTTTACTTTTGCATGCATTCTGGTTATTTAATTTCTAGTACCCTGGGTTCCTTGCTCCTCTACATTTTCAAATGCTATTATTATTGTTGTTGTTGTTATGTGCCATTGAGTCATCTGGGTCTTATAGCAACCCTATGCTCAGTAATAGCTCTGAACTTTGCCTTATCCTGAGTCAGTCTTATTGGCTCTGACACACCTAATTCCATTGACCCAGTTACCATGTCATGACCCAGTTACCACACCTCGGTCTTCCTCTCATGTCTTCCACTCTTCCAAGCATGATGTCCTTCTCCAAAGACTGATCTTGCCCAAAATATGTGAGACAGAGCTTCAAAATCTTTGCCTCCAATGAGAAACGTAGTTTTACCTTCTCTAAGACACACTTATTGTTCTCCCAACAGTCCATTCAGTACTCTCCCCCAACACCACAACTCAAAGGCAAGGCATTAATTCTTCTTCTGCCATCCTTAGTCACTGTCCAGCTCTCTCATGCAAAACAAGTAATTACAAATATCATGGGCTGGATCAGACGTACTTTGTCTCTAGACTGACATCATTGTTCTTTTGCACTTTGAAGAGGTTCCTGACAGCAGACTTTTCCAATGTAATATTTTGATTTTTTAAAAAAAATTAATTTTAATGAAAGTTTACAGAGACTTTGGATTTCCATTCATTCATTGTTGCAGTTTTCTCTCTGCCCAACCACCAACTCTCCCTTTGCTCTTCTTTTTGAAAAGTAAAAGAAAAATTCTTTCATTGTTATACAATCTCTCCCCCAAAGTCTACTCCATTATGCAGCATTGGTTCTGGGCTCTTGTCATGACAAAATACCTAATTACATATCCCTTTTAATCTTGGTGCCAAGATTGTGACTGTGGAGCCGAGCAAGCTGAAATTATTACCTCAACCTCTTTTCCACCTGTCATGGTGGTGCCAATTGGTCCATCATGAGAATCTTTTGCCTTTTTTATATTAAGCTTCAATCCATATTGAAGACTTCGGTCCTTGACCTTCTGCAGCAAATGCTTCTAGTCCTCCTAAGTTTGGGCAAGCAAGGTTATATCTGTATAATGTAGGTTGTTGATGAGTCTTTCTCCAATCCTGATGCCACATTCCTCCTCATAAATTCCAGGTTTCTGAATTATCTGTTCCACATACAGATTGAAAAGATATGGAGACAGGATGCTTCCCTGATGCACTTCTTCCTAATTTTGAACTACGGAGTGTTTTTTGCTCTGTTCTGATGACTACCTCCTGGTTCAAATGAAGGTTTCACATAAGAACAATCGAGTAGTCTGGGATCCATGTTCTTTTCAAAGTTAGCCAAAATTTGTTGTGATCTACACAATCAAATGTCTTTGCATAGTCAATGAAACACAGTTAAATGTGCTTCTGGTACTCTGATTTCTGCCAAGATCCTTCTGACACTGGCTATGATGTCTCTAGTGCCATGACCTTTTCTAAATCCAACTTGAATTTCTGTTATCTCTCTGTTAATGTGCTATTCCAGTTGGTATTAGTTAATCTTGCTCTTGAGTGATACTAGTAGTATTGTTTGATAATTTCCACACTCTGTCAGATCATCTTTTTGGGGGACACGTAAGTAAGTAGGGTTTTTGCAATCAACTGGCCAGGTGGTTGTCCTGCAGATTTCTTGGCACAATCTGGTGAGCACGTTCAGGGCAAAGAATTTATTAATATGGTCTTGGGTACAGAGTTGCTCCGCCAGCTCCAAAAACAGGTAGTTCCAATCCACCAGCCTCTCTGAGGGGAGGGAGGAAGTGCACACTCTCCTTTCATGCAGTGTTCAGTCTCTGAAAACCTACTTGCCGGTCTGTCTGGGTGTCTAAGTTCTGTCATTCAGAAGTCTTTCCTAGCCAGCCAATAACTGCTTATTTTGTGCTGAAGTAATTATTGTATTAGGGAGAGAGGACTAGAATGAGATATAAGCCCTATCCTACTAGCAGCATATATAAGCTCATGGGAACTCAGTTCTAGGTGCTTTTTCTTGTGGACTACTCATGTAGGACACAGTATCCAGGCCTGCATCACCCACAGTTGCCAATCAGCTATGTCACAGCTGACAGTGTACGGGATCCTAGCTGATTGCTCACTAGCCTCCGCACCACCAGCCTGAATCTCCCGTGGTTGCCATCCAGCTATGCCACAACAACAGCCTCCAAGATCCTGACTCATCACTCACCAGTTTTTCCAAAACCAGTTACAAGAATCATTCCTCTAATGGGTCTGAATCTCTGGGAGACCTTCTAGTGAATCACTGAACCTAAGAACCATACAGGAATTGGGAAACTGAGCCATGGCTGGAGCTGTTAATGTTACAAATTATGGACTTGTACACATGTTTAAGCATTTGGGACTAAGTTGATTGATCTAAGCCTTCTTATAAATGGTCTCTTATTAGTCTTAACAGGGTGAATGATAAAAACATTCAGGTCTGAGTTGGTTTTGGCTTTATAGAAACAAGTTGATGGTTGACATCTCCCATCCCTACTAGGGCAAGAAACACAATTAAGTGCTCTGGAATTCTCATTCTTCTCAATGGGAAGAGTTCTGATTCTTTTCAATAGGGAGAAGAATACATAATTATGGAGAGACAGCTTTGTTGTTGTTGTTATGTGACATCAAGTCGAATATGACTCATAGAGACCTTAAGCACAATAGCTCTGAACTCTGCTCTATCTTGAGTCAATCTCATTGTCTCTGACACACCTACCCTCATTACCTCAGTAACTGTGTCAATCCATCTCATCTGCAGTCTTCCTCTCCTCCTGTCCCTCAACCCTTCCAAACATAATCTCCTTCTCCAAGGACTGGTCCTTACTGGCAACATGCACAAAGTATGTGAAATAGAGTCTCAAAATCATTGCCTCCAGGAAGCTCTGGTGGCCTAGTGTCAAGAAGCTGTGCTGCAATCCCAAAGGTTTGCTGTTCAAATCCACCAGATACTCCACGGAAGAGAAAGGGGCAATCTCCTCCTATGCTAGTCAGATCTGATTCAACAGCATACAACAAGAAAGGAAAATAGAATAGAATAGAATAGAATAGAATAGAATAGAATAGAATAGAATAGAATAGAATAGAATAGAATAGAATAGAATAGAATAGAATAAAAAAATAAATCATTGTCCCCAAGTAGCATCTTGGTTTCACCCTATCCAGGATAGATCTGTTCCCTTGGCAACATGAAGCCTTGATTAAATTTTAGGTGAACAAGATAGAAAATGAAAAAGAATCAAGAGCAAAATAAGAGATATGCTTGGCTCTTTTTTTCACTGTTAATAACGACAAATTTGCAGCCATTTCTATTAAATGTTTGCGTTTATTTTGCCAGCCTGAAGGGCATAAGAAAAGAACGTTCCTAATGGATTTTTTGGCCAGAAGGATAATGCAGGAATAATTAGGTTGGGGAAACGTGAGTCTGGTCAGGATTTTTGGAAAGAAAAGGACAACTGGGGGAAAGTAGGTGATGTGGTCTGTGACACTGATGTGTCAAATGCAAGAATGGTTACCCGTGGTGGACAGTGTTTGATGGAGCTACCTGATTAAAACAATCTTAGAAGCAGGAGTGGCACTCACTTCCAGAATAGCTTGCCTCTGGAAACCCTATGAACCTGGAGAAAGGATGAACGTTATACAAGTGTTCAGGTCTTTTGTTCATAGGGTCGCTATGAGTCGCCTACAACTCGACGGCACTTAACAACATCAACAATAGGTGATGTGGTGATATAATATGATGGTTTTAAAGACTTTTCCCTCCTGATATCCTATGATATACAACCAAGATTGAGAGGTCTGATACTTCCAGAAGCTGGAATTTTTATCGTCTATACAAAATTATTCCTTTTTTTTTTTTTAAGAGTCATGGAGCCTTCTCCAGGATACTGTAGACTTTATGAATGGTTAGAATTAATTGAACCAAGGACTGGGGAGAGTACTGAGAGATCTCCTTGGTCTAAAGTAAGTGATTGACAAAATTCCTATCCTTTGAAACAGAGCAATGGCTCATCTCTCATCCATAGAGGTCTCTTGACTTTATTATTCCTTTAGACCTAAACCAGGATGAAACATATGGAGTTTGGTAGAGGAATGTTGATGGTGAGAAGGATGTTAGAAAGTGATTGGTTAGATAACAAGTAGAATTAGAGGGAACATTTCAGGGTGACTTGATAATTGGCGTCTTCATTTTCTATAGAATAGTTTAAACTCTCAGCTGGTAATCTGCTGAAAAATGTCATCCAAGGATGCTCAACACAATATACCATTTTTAGTTCATCTTTTACTATTTCTTCTTTCTTGATGTGATGTGCCAGATTCAGGTTGTCCCTTTGTCATCCTGTCTCCTGTGTTGATCTCAGTTACCATTCTTTATGCAATTATTCATTGAATGAGCCAGGCTGGGATACATAATAATAGATCTTCACATTTGCAGGCTCTTTTCAATCTTCAAATTACTTGTGTGGCTATGCTTTCATTTCAGCCACATGCCAATACCACAAAAGAAGCTGTGCAGAATTATGTTAAATTACATAGATTCTGGAGTCAGACTTCCCACCTTCAGATATGGTCTCTGCTCCTACTGTTGTGTTATCTCAGGCAAACACCTTCCTTTCTTCTTTTCTTTAAATTGGGGATAATAACAGATTGTTTCTATTAATATCATAAAGATTCAAACCCTTTGGAAAGGTCTTTGGACAGGACCTGGCATGTGAGAAGTTCAATTTGTTTCTATTAATATAGTATGCTGCCACATTTGTATTGGGCTAAATGGAGGCTCTATCTAGTGTCTATTGTGACCAATCTGCTAGACAAAGTGTTGATTGACAATCTTCAAGCCATTAAACCCTCTTAGCAGCACTTAGAGGTAGCTGTTTTTATTCTTAATTTATAATACTCTAGGAGTTATGCATTTAGCTCCAGTTACTTTTCTAGAACAGAGAAGGACAACTTGTGTCTCAAGCCTCTGAGAACCGCTCACAGGAATGGTACCGTCCTTTTCATTAGGTGTGGTGCTGTCCACGGTGCTGAAATCCTCGGCTGTACCTTTGGAGTAGGGAGCGTGGTCACTACTCACAACCCACAGCAAAGAAACATTACAAGGTTTTCCTTTTCCTCTCCTCTGCATTCCACAACCCTTAGGAAAGGGGTAGTAATGCTCTAATTTCAAGCCACACTTTATTCTTCAATCACTCAAAGTTCAGAAATAAGGATGCTGTGCAGGATAGGTTATCTCAATCAACTGAGCCAAGCCCAGCTCCCACCTCTACCTTTCTGAGTTGTTTCAGATACCACATAGAAGATATGTGTGCATGTGACATTTGCACTCAGGGTTGTTGTGTGCCTGGGTCTTTGCTGCATCTATACATAACACTGATTCTCTACAGGACTCGCTTATATGTGAGAAAGTGTGTGGGTGGGCAGGTCTGCATATGGTGACAGAGCACCTGTTAGTGTGGGTGGTGTGAGTGTGTGTGTGTGTGTGAGTGTGTGTGTCCCCAGAGAGTGTGGTGAGTGGAGAGTGAGTGGGAGGAGGCTAACGACAGTGGCTGATGGCACTGCACTTGTGCAGAGACCTAGTTTGCTCTGCTTTGCCTTTACTCCATCCCTGAGTTACATTTGACACAACATTGTCACACACACACACACACACACACACAAATAAACACTACATTCTTAAGTCTATTCATGGCTACTCTTTCTTATCCACTGACACACAAGTGACCCACCAGCATTTATACTTCAGCATCAAAATGTGTGCACCAACATATTTACACACACAATGTGAACATACAAATCTTTGGAGATGGCACAGAAACTGGCCTCTGTACAACTCCCCTTTCTTTTGCCCTCAATTCTGAAGCACGTGCCCTGTTCCTGAGGAGTGACTTCACTGGCCTGATATTCTTGGTAGATGCATTCATGGAGCTAAGATATGGACAGACTACAAATGGTTATGCACTGGCCAGGATGTTTTTCCTCCTAGAAATGTGAAGATGTGTGTGTGTGTGTGAGAGTATGTGTGTGTGTGTTTATACACACACACACATACACATATATACATAAATATATATAATATATACACACATATACGCATATACATGTATATATGTGTATATGTATTTATGTATACCTATACACACATGTATATATATTGAGAGACTCTTTAATATAAATCCTGATTACATGAGTCTCCTGATGGTGCCACCTAGTGGTCACTTTTATCTAGTGTTTGTAACCTGTGTCCAGTGAACTGGATACTCCAGAGACTAGTGAGCTCTGGTGGCTTGTTGTTGTTGTTGTTATGTGCCATCGAGTTGCTTGCGACTCATAGCGACCCTATGTGCAAGAGCCCTAAACCCTGCTCTATCCTGTGCCAATCTCACTGCCTCTGACACACCCATCCCGATTACCCCAATCACTGAATCAATCCACCTCATAGAGGGCCTTCCCCTTCTGCACTGTTCTCCACCCTCCCAAGCATGATGTCCCTCTCCAAGGACCTCTCCCTCCTTACAACATGTCCAAAATATGTCAGACGAAGCCTCAGAATCCTTGTCTCCAAGGAGCAGGCTGGTTTAACCCTCTCCAGGATGAATCTGTTTGTTTTCTTGGCAGCCCAGGGTACATTCAATACTCTTCTCCAGCACCACAGCTCAAAGGCATCAATTCTCCTCTATCCTCCTTGGTCATTGTCTAACTCTCTGATGCATAACAAATGATTGCAAAGACCATAGCCTGTATCAGACGCACCTTAATCTCCAGAGTGACACCATTGTTCTTCAGTACCCTGGAGAGGTCCCTAACAGCAGGCTTTCCCATCGCAATACATTTTTTTATTTCCTGGCAACTGGTGCCAAGAGTGTTGACCGTGGAGCCAAGCAAACTAAAGTTGTTAACAATCTCAATCTCTTCACCATCCATCCTGATGCTGCCAGTTGGTCCAGTGGTGAGAATCTTTGTCTTCTTGACATTGAGCCTCAATCCATACTGAAGGCTGCAGTCCTTGACCCTCTGCAGCAAGCACATCAGGTCCTCCTCAATTTCAGCAAGCAGGGTTGTGTCATCTGCATAACACAGATTGTTAATAGATCTTCCACCAATCCTGACGCCATACTTCCCTCTTAGAGCCCAGCCTCTCGGATAATCTGTTCTGCATACAGGTTGAAAAGGTATGGAGATAGGACACATCCCTGGCGTACACCTTTCCCAATTTTGAACCATGCAGTGTTTCCTTGCTCTGTTCTGACGACTGCCTCTTGGTCCAATATAGGTTTTGCATTAGAACAATCAAGTGTTCTAGGATTCCCATTCTTCTCAGAGTCAGCCACAGTTTGTTATGATCCACACAGTCAAATGCCTTCGCATAATCAATGAAACACAGATAGACATTCCTCTGGTATTCCCTGCTTTCAGCTAAGATCCATCTAACATCAGCTACAATATCCCTAGTACTACGACCCCTTCTAAACCCAGTCTGAGATTGCAGTGCAGCTTCCTGCCACAAGGCCACCAGAACTCCCTCTGGTGGCTTAGTGGTGAGGAATTGTCCTGGTAATGTATAAGAATGTGGTTCAAGTCCACCAGCTGTTCCATGTGAGAAGGATGGGTAATCTCCTCCCATGTGATTAACTGCCTCTGAAAACCCACGGATTGATCTTGACTTGATAGTACAAAACAAGGGAGAAATGGACTCAGAGTTAGTGTAAGAGAGGTGGACTTCATATGGACAAGTCTTCTTGAAACTTTGCTTAGGCAAGAAGATAATTTGTTCTTGGAACCTATAGGTCAGGCACTCAGGTGTAGGAAAGTACAAATAACACACACAGAGAAACTATGGACCATTTGCATGTTAGCCTCATGGTGGATGGATATACTTCATATGATTTCCTGTGCCGGAAGTGTAGGTGGGTAAGGTACAATAGAGAACCCATATGGTTCTCTGAAGAGTGAAAAGTCTGACAGCGATAATGTGCTCAGAGTTGTCAATGTTGATGTAAGTATATATGTAAGTGAATTTTCATGTGCTTGTGGGGAGGTCCCTCAGATGCATGGGATAAGTGGGTTTGTGTGTACATACTGCTCATGAGTGTTTGTGGTTAGATGTGGGTTTTAGTTGCATTAACATACTGTATGGAAAAAGTTTTGGCATTTTTGACCATGCTAAAACCCCTTCAAACTAAAGATAAGGAAGATGGCATCATTTCTCTGACACTGAGCTTCTGGTTTCCTGTCACTCAACGTTCTCCCTTTCTCTAAATACTCTAACTCATAAACTAGAGTTAGGTTTTGTGACGTTCCACATATAGAGATTTCCCCAGGGACCCATAACCGCCACCATAACCTCAGTGTCCCATGGGTGGTTGAACCAGTTCCTTTTTGTCTGCCAAGGATAGATCATTTGCCTGAATGATGAGTGACAAGGCATGCAAACTGGTCCTCCAGTCAATGCATTTATTTTTTGGTAGGGCTCATGCCTCAACGAGCCTTCACAAAGGAACAGCAGCCTAGAACAGAGACAAGCCTTTTCCCCCTACAGCAAATGCTCTTTTCAAACCAACCTTCTTCTTGTAGGGATGTTGCTGAGGCTGCCTACTGCCCCTCGATTAACCTTGGGAAGTTTCCAAGAAAGCAGTGGGCACAGCAGCCTGCCCCTCCCCCTCCATCTTTGCTTCTATCAGTTAGCTCATTGTCTGAGTCCTCATGAAACCCTCTTTTCACTGAGGCATGCCTGCACAGTCCCCTCTTGATGCGGGCTTCCCTGGAAGCTGCACTATTGGCTGGGTAAGTCTGTCTGTGAGTTTGTAGGTATTTACTTTTTCAAATTGGTTTCTTAAAAGGTAGTGGGGAGGGAGCTAATAGTCAAACCTCTCAGTAATCAGGATTCTGGATAAGTTCTTATTCTTTCACATTTATACACCTCTGTCTCTACTTACATATTCTCTCACCCCACCCCAAGAACGCATCCTTCAGCCTCTCCCACACAGCTGGTCAGGCCTTCCCACATGGGACAATCCAGTATTTTCTCTTGATGGGTCTCTACCACTTCACATGTTACTCACTTTCTAACTACCCAGAAACTCAACAGGGTTGCAGGCAAAGTTAAAGGTCCAGCACCATCTCCTCCTATTAACCAGAACCACAGTAGCTGCTTCCCACATAGAATACAGAGCCCAGACCGTATACACCCAGGTGGCCTTCTAGTCTGCCTGACGAGCACAGTACCTCTTGAACATTGACCACTAAACTAACTTCTTAGCTCACTTTATTTTTTCTGAATAACCTTAATTATCCATTAACTGTAGATTTTGCCTTGCTCATCATGCACCCACTGCAGTGTTTGGTTCATAGTAGTTACTTAAGGCATATCTGCAAATGCAGGCTGCTGATTAAATGGTTGAACATTTAGGGAAATGATACAGATTGCTTTCAGATACACTGATGGTGAGATAAGGCAAGGATAGGAAGTTGATTCCTTGACTCTGAGTCCAGTGATGACTCCTCTGTGCTATATTTGGCTGTGTCCAAGCACCATGGAAACTTGGTGGTACTATTAAGGATGAGAATAAATTTTATTCTGTCTCTAGACTTTCCATGCGACCTCTGAAATCTGACAAGGAGAAGCACAGAAAGGAATAGAAGCATAACTAAGAAAAGAGACTTGTGATGTAGGCAATGAAGAAAGAGGGAGACAGAGCATTAGAAGGAAGGATAGAGAGAACAGCTAAGGCAAGAGGAGTGGAAACAGTGGGGGTCGGGTGAAGCTTCCTTTAGTCTCTGGATCCTGTCTGCTCCTTGGCCCGAGATTCTCTTCTTGCTGCTGCTTCTTCTGCACCTGGTGGAGCTGCACGCATGCCAAGGCCCTGCGGATGGGCAGAGTGGGACATAATGGAATAAAGATACATTTGGCACTTCCTAGCTTCTCCTGCACAAAGCCCTTTTGTGTGGAACTTGAAGACCAAGTGTGGAGGGGTTCAGGCTGAGAGGTCTGGAGATCGGATGTGTGCCAGAAATAGACCTCCTGAAAGCCCCCAGCTATGGCTCCAGTCCCATTCTCTTTCCTACATGCTCAGTCTGTCCATCTGTGGGCCCAGAGCAGAAGTGTAGAGCCGGCCCTACTCCACTGCATTTCATTCCTCAGCTCTTCTTCCTCTGTCGTTTCTTTGAGAAAAGAGATATACTTTCCCTTCAGATTTTTCTTAAGACCAGATTTGGTTCTCACCAGGTTTTCATCTTGCCTCTTTGCATAACCCTGCATTAACTCTTTTTTATTTTACTCTTTTACCTTTATATTTTATGAACAAATGTGGTAAGTATCTTGCATATCTTTTATGTGATTTTTCTGAGTAATGTTCTTTTTCCGTTTTTTAATTTCCATTTATTCATTGTTACACATTTTTCTCCCTGTCTACCCACTGCCAAGTTCATTTTTCTCTTTGGGAAAAAAAAATTCTTTCATTGTTGTACACCCCTGCCCCAGTCCACTTTACTATGCAGCACTTAAAAACAACATAAACCAAATTAAAAAGAATTAATATTTTTTGGCTAAAATTCTAGGAACTGGTTCATTTTTCAGTTAATTTCTACTTACGATGACACTAAGACATCTTTAAGAATGCTGACTTCAAGATCAGTGGGAGAAAGTACTTGACACATAGCTCCATACCAAGTATTTATCTTTACATATATGACCAGAGTAGGTGGTGAGAGAATACACCACTACACTATGCAGCACTTATTCAAGGGATTTGCTTTACAAGACGACTGTATTTTTATGAGGGAGGTCTAGTGACTGAGTCGATAAATAACTGAGTTGTCAACCAAAGGTAAGGGTTTGAATCCACTTGTGTCTTTGAGGGAGAAAAATGGACAGTCTCTTCTCATTTGACTTACAAATTCCAAAAGCCTGCTGGATGGTGAGCTATGAGTTGATTCTGACTTGAGGGTATTGTTTGTTGTTTTAGCTGCTGTAGAGTTGAGTATGACTTCTAATAACCCTATGAATAACAGATCTGAGGCCTGTTCTATCCTGTGCCAACCTCACAATCTCTGACACACTGAGCCTATTGCTACAGTCACTGTGTCAGTCCACCTGGTTGAAAGTCTTCCTCTCTTTTGCCATCCTTCTACTTTTCCAAGCATGATGCCCTTCTTCAGGAATTGCTTATCCTAGCAACATGCCCAAAGTTTGTGAGATGAAGCTTCTCCATGATTGAACTGAGGGAGCACTCTGGACAGCAACATGTTTAGAGAGTGAGGAGCACAAACTTTTGTGCCTGGGCCTGGTGGTAGCGACTTGCATTAAAGTGAGAAAATTCTAAGCTCCTGCAGCTCTCTGTAAAATTCTTTATTTTTAGATAATATTTCTGTAGGATGCATTTTTACCTCATTTTCTGTATACTTCTAAGAAGAGTATTGAATATAACATGGACTGCTAAGAAAACAAATAGGTTTATCCTAGAGAAGGTGAAACCAGGCTGTTCCTTGGAGTCAAGAACTCCGAAACTTCGTCTGGACATATTGCAAGGAGGGACCAGTCTTTGGAGAGAGACGTCATGCTTGGGAGGGTGGAGGGACAGCACAGGAGGGGAAGACCTTTGATGAGATGAATTGATTCAGTGTCTGGGGTCATGGGGATGGGTGTGTCAGAGGCAAGAAGATTGGCACAGGATAGAGCAGGATTTAGGGCTGTTGTACATAGGGTCACTATGAGTCGCAGGCGACTTGATGGCACATAACAAGAAAAACAAAAAAGGCCAATTATATTACTATAAAATTGCTTCTTCATTATCTTCCACTCCACGGGCACTCCTTACAATATGCTGACACTACACTTGGTAAGAGGTGGATATCAACATGATCTCCCTCAAAAGTGGGGTGGTTTTGACTGTGGAAGAAATGATATTGTGTGTCTGTCAATATGGAGACATTTTCTGCTTTGTTCTACTCAGATGCTAGTTCGTGGAACACAGCCACAATGCTGTGAGGAAGCCTAAGTAGCTCCTAGGCAACTTGTGTAGAAAGAAATTGGGGGTTTTGCCTACAACCATGACCAGCAGTCACTATCAACTTACTAGTCATGTAAGTGAGCAATCTCCACTCTTGAGTTAAACTGATGTCATAATAAGAACTGCCCTTATCAAGTCCTGCCCAAGTAAAAGATTTGTGAAGAAACAAATGACTCTGCTGTCCTCTGTCACTACATTTTGGGATAGTCTGTTATACTGTAAGACAGGTACACGATTCTCTAAATGTCTAAATACCTAACATGCTCTTTCGTGTTCCTTTTTGATAACATTTTTTGGCCTAGAGCTGTCTCTTTTTCTTACTGACAGCTGTTCCAACAACTTTCTAATCTAGATTCTACAAAGAAGTCTTCAGGGACCAATGAGGAAAGTGAAAGATGTTAGGGAAGAGTGTTTTGGGGTCATAATTACTCAGTTGATATGAGAAGAGGAAAAAAAGATATTTCCCTTCTCTGTCAGCCATCTTTCTTATTTGTCCCCCAGGGGTTTATGGAGTTGTGTGGGTAGTTGCTATGAGTAGTTTTTCCATCATTAATAATATTCATTCATAAAAACCTTGGAGGCAAGGATTTTGGAGCTCCATCTGACATACTTTGGGTATGTTGCTAGGAGGGACAAGTCCTTGGAGAGGGACATCATGCTTGGAAATCAGAGAGACAAAGCAAGAGAGGAAGACCCTGGATGCGGTGGATTAATACAGTAACTGGAGTAATGAGAGTAGGTGTGTCAGAGACAATGAAATTGGCTCAAGATAGAGCAGGGTTCAGAGCTGTTGTACATAGAATACATAGAGTCACTATGAGTCACAGGTAACTCAATGGCACATAACAGCAACAACAATGCTAGCATTTTATATTTCCAAAAAGTACCCACTTAGGTAAGGTTAGGAATATTTGACAAACATTACCATAGCTGATATACACAATGTTCCTAGATAGATAACTGCATTTATTAAGGTTATTGATGACTAATCAGGCATACCTAAGAGATACTCATAGAAGTGGTTTGCATTTTTTCCACAGTGGGCTGTTTCCTTTGGAAAAGAACCAGGTTTGTAACTATGCTTACTTAGAGTACTAAATTATATTTGTCCATGCCAGGGAGGGGGTGCTACCCTTCTTGTGTTCAGAGCTCAATCATATGCCAAGAGGTTAATATTCAACTGCTCCGATTCCTTACCTGCAATGTTATTATGTCATGCCTGATAATGCTAATTTCCCCCATTTTATCTGTTTTCTCCTATTTTCTCTCTGTGTTCACCATCTTGTTCCATTGTATCTAATAGTCTCATTCAGAAGAAATTTGTCCTCCTCTACAAAAGAATGGTGAAACTTCATCTCATATACTTTTGGCTTGATGTTAGGATGTACCAGTCCTTTGAAAAGACATTATGCTTAAAAAAGTAGAGGGTCGATAAAGGAGAGGAAAACCTTCCGTGAAATGGGTGGATATGGTGACTGCAATACTGAACTGGAAATTAAGAAGATGGTGAAGATAGGACGAGGCTTTGACCACTATAGTTGGAGGTGGCTCACCTGCACCTACCAACAATAGATGGTAACTTTAAATGCAAGGAGCTGGAGTCAGAAAACCAAAAGGGCTGAACTGGCTCAGCATTTCTTAAGCTCAAAGAACTGAAGAATAAATTCAAGCCTAGAACTGCAATACTTAAGGATGCTTTGGGCAGAATATTAAATGATCCAGGAAGTATTAAAAGAAAATGAAAAGAGTATACAGAGTCATTGTATCAAAAGGAATTGGCAAACACAGAAGAATTTCATGAAACAATATATGAGCAAGAGCCTATGGTGCTGAAGGAAGAAGTTCAAGCTGCTTTGAAAGAATTGACAAAAAATAAGACTCCAGGAATTGATGGTATACAAATTGACCTATTTCATCTAGCAGACACTGCCCTAGATGTGCTCACCAAATTGTGTCAAGAAATCTGGAGAACAACCACTTGGTCAACTGACTGGAAGATATCTAGATTTGTTCCTGTTCCAAAGAAAGGTGACCCAACAGAGTGTGGAAATTACCAAACAATATCGTTAATATCACATGCAAGCAAGATTCTGGTGCAGATTATCAAAAAATGACTGGAACAGCACATCAACAAAGAACTACCAGAAGTCCAGGCTGGGTTTAGAAGGGGTCATGGTACTAAGGATATCATAGCTAATGTTAGATGGATCTTGGTTGAAAGTAGGGAATACCAGAGGAATGTCTATCTGTGTTTCATTGACTATGCAAAGGCATTTGACTGTGTGGATCGCAATAAACTGTGGCTAACTCTAAGAGGAATGGGAATCCCCAAACACTTGATCGTTCTAATGCAAAACCTATACTTGGAGCAGGAGGCAGTCATCAGAACAGAGCAAGAAAACATTGTATGGTTCAAAATTGGGAAGGGTATATGCCAAGGATTTGTCCTATTCCCCATACCTTTTCAATCTATTTGCAGAACAGATTATCCAGGAGTCTGGGCTGTATGAGGAAAAATGTGGCACCAGGATTGGAGGAAGACTCATCAGTCAGTGTTATGTAGATGACACAACCCTGCTTGCTGAAACCGAGGAGGACCTGAAGCACTTGCTGCAGAAGGTCAAGGAATGCAGTCTTCATTATGGATTGAGGCTCAATATCAAGAAAACCATCATTCTCACCACTGGGCCAATTGGCATCATGATGGATGGTGAAGAGATTGAGACTGTTAACTGTTTTAGTTTGCTTTGCTCCACAGTCAACACTCTTGGCACCAGCAGCCAGGAAATCAAAAGATGTATTGCGATGGGAAGGTCTACTGTTCAAGACCTCTTCAAAGTACTGAAAAGTGTGCCTGATACAGTCCATGGTCCTTGTAAGCAATTGCTATGCATCAGAGAGCTGGACAATGACTAGGGATGATAGAAGGAGAATTGATGCCTTTGAGCTGTGGTGTTGGAGAAAAGTATTGAATATACCATGGAACACTAAGAAAACAAACAGGTTTGTCCTCGAGAGGGTTAAATCAGCCTGCTCCTTGGAGGCAAGGATTCTGAAGCTTTGTCTGACATACTTTGGACTTGTTTTAAGTAGGAACCAATCCTTGTAGAAGGATGCCAGGCTTGGGAGGGTGGAGGGACAGCACAGGAAAGGAAGACCATCAATGAGGTGGATTGATTCAGTGAGTGGGGTAGTTGGGGTAGGTGTGTCAGAGACAGTGAGATTGGCACAGGATAAAGCAGGGTTTAGGGCTCTTGTACGTAGGGTTGCTAAGAGTCACAGGTGATTAGGTGGCACTTAACAACAATAACAACAATGCAACTTTTGCTCTTAAGCTCTTTTATTATTTCTTACATCTTCCAGTCAGAGTGAGCTCTGATGGTCCTTATGAAGTGATGCTGCTAATACAAAGGTGGAGTCTCTCTTGTGGTTTAAGTCCACCTGCAGCTCTGAGGAATAAAGATGGGCAATCTCCTCCAATGTGTTTTACAGCCTTTGAAAACCTGCTAGATGCTCATGATTCAGTTCTGACTCGACGGCACATAACAAGAACAACTTTAACCCTGAAAAGACCTAGAAAGTAGGGTTTGTAGACATCTGCTTAGTGATTTGGAAGGAGCTTTGCAAATAGACTCCAGTTGGGATTTATAGCCCCTACGAAAGTGTGTGTTCCAGGATGCATACACCAAAAAAGTATGTACGAATATATGTGTTTTAGGTGCTGTTGTAATTGGGCATGATGGTAGCGAGTAAGTGCATCAGAGAGTTGCCAACCCACTCTTTATTATCAATTAAGGCATCTTAGCAAGGAAAGTGACTTAAGGCAAAGACTCACAGAACACTTTCCCCATAGTTATCAATCTTGGATGTGCTTGTATGAAGTGGAGTAAGTGGGTCTGATAGGAGCCATTTTCCTTTACCCCCACCTACCAATGTGTTTGCTGCACAGCTTGGAGTCCCAGAAGTTCTTCTCCTGCTGTAGTGAGTTAAAAGGGTTCAGATTTCAGGGAAGGCTATGGCATTCTAGTGTTCAAGGCTGCTTTAGGACATGGAGTTTGTGTCCATGTCTGTGTGTTCCCAGAATCAAGTCATCTTGGGGTTTTTTTGAGCTTCATTTCAAAGTCAGGACTTTGTGGCTAATGAGTACTTAAAAAAAAAAAAAACCAACAAAAAAAAAACCCAAAACAGCAAACCAAAAACAACCCAAACCAAAAATTCCTATGCTTTCCTTGTGTTTCCCTTCCTTGGCCAACAGCCCATCTCAGGGAGTAGTGTTATTCTCTTGACTGCCTTCCCTCCTTGAAAGAACAAGCATCTCCACTGCAGCCTCAGGCTGCTGGTGTGAGGTGATTTGTAGTATATGTTTCCATGGCATTCAATTATGTCTTCTGCAAATACAACTGTACTGGGGGGAAGGGATAAAGAGAAGCGAGGGTACAGAGGTTTTATCTATCTTCCTCTGTAGGATAAGTAGCCTCATTCCTCTTTCTGGGACCCCACTATCTAAGAGCCCCAAACTGTTTCCAGGCTCCATCTCGGTTTCATATTGCTAAAATGGGCTATGAGTAAGGTGGGTAGGCGAAGAGTCATGCATATGAGGAGGGGAAAACACTTTTATTACTCAAAATTGAGCAACGATGACCTGCACTGAGGGTGGTAGTGTTTTACCAGACGGGGGCTGTGGGACTCCTGCAGCTGAGTCAATGACTCATCCTAAATCTCAAGACTCTCAGAGGTCATTTTAGTCATCTCCCTGCCATCAGCGGGGATGGAGCCGCCTTGACATCATGCTCAGGGTGGGGGGCGTTCTGAGGGAAGAGTGTCTATGCATGGAAGGGATAGGGGTGGAGGAGGAAGTCTGTGACCTTTTTGTAAAGATCTGTAGCAAAGGACATTCCCCAGCTTTCCCATGCTGCCCATTCCAGGGCTTCCCCTTACTGAATCAGCAGCGTTCTCAAGGGAACTGCTTTTTGCCAGCTGAAAACCGGATGTTGGGTTTTCTTGAGTAGGCGGGGGCTAGGTCTTCTCAGATCTCTCAGGCTTAGTGAAGCTCCCAGGGTTTCAGGAAAACCCCAGAGAAGCTACCATTTCCATTCTCAGAAACTTCCATGCAGTATGACCGGAGAACAGAACAGAACAGAACAGAACGCTAAAGCGCCTTCTCCCCAGCAGTGCGCATGATTCTGCGGCTCTGTGCTAGCCACACGTCAACGCACCTTGAAACGGGGCTCGCCTCCTGCGCAGCGCGACCGACAGACGTCAAAGCCAATAGACTCCAAAACCTTAGCATAGTTGACCAATAGCCGACAGCTGGAGGCGGGCTCGAAGAGCCCGGCCCGCTAGGCTTCACCCGGGCTCGCTAGCTCTGTCCGCGCTCGTAGCGCAGGTGCAGCTATCTGTACCGCTGCTGCCGGGCCCGGGAGGCTGCGCTCGCTGAGGCTGCAGGAGCGCGGAGCCTGGGCTGCAGGATCACTAGCGCAGGGGACGTGCAGGACGTCCGGGCTTCCTGCAGCGCGCCGGTTCCCGGCATGAGCGGTCTTGAGGGAGCAGGAGGGCTCCTGAGATAGGATGACGCTCGGGGCTGGCGGGCGATAGTACTATGATTTGGTATGTGGCCACTTTGATAGCAAGTGTGATCAGCACCAGAGGGCTGGCCGCTCAAGGTGAGTTGAAGTGCAGCGCGTTCCGCTGCCCACGCCCTACCGCTGGTCTCCGGTCCTTCGTGCTCCTGGCCCCGGTCCCCGGGTGGAGCGCTGCGCCTGGCCCGCCGCCGCCACTTCGCGTGCAGGGTGGCGCGCCCCGGGCACTGCGGGGACGGCGGCCAGGCTGGTGCCCAAGGCGTTTAGGGCGGGATGCCCTGCAGCGTCCAGTTGCGTTTCTTAGCTGTTGGCCCTCTGGGCTGTGGTTGGCGGGTGGAGCCATTGCACCTAGCGTGAGAGCGTCCCTGCCTCTGGAAAGTGGGCTCGCGGCCTCTGCCAGGGCTCGCGGGCAGCTGGTAGTGATTGGGAGCTCCGGCTTTTGTCCGCGCAGCGGGAGCGCTTCAACTCTTCTCACCCTTGTTAGGGGACAGGTGGTGTTCAGCTTGGCACCTTGGTTCTTTTGCCTGAGCACCGCACAGCAGTTTGGAGTCGGGTTGCCTTGTTGCTTTGGCATGGGGGGCTGACGGAATCCCGAGAGAGGAGGAGAGCTCTCTAAACCAGAGGGTCCCGCAGCTGGATCCGAGAAGCGTCGGTTTTCTCTCTTGGCTAGGAACGCGCACTGCACTGCCTATCTTAGCTGCATCTGGGCCACAGCCAAACCGAAGTTCCCTGGGAAAGAGCCGCAGTTGAGGAGACCTGAGGTTCCTTACTGCGGGCTGGGCGGCAGCGGGGGATTCCCTTTGCTGGAGCGCTTTGCAATGATGGGGTGTTGCTTTTTCCCTTCATCCCTTTCTAAACTGGTGAAAGGAGCTCTGGTGGCGTAGTCCGTAGGGAGTTAGACTGCGCGCGCCTCTGTGGTTGTTCGAATCCATGAGCGGCTCCGTGGGAGCAAGATCGGCAGTCACCTCCCCGTTGCTTTGGAGAAACCCAATGAAGGGGTCAGCTCCAAGTTCTCATTCCGCCGCAATGAGTGATGAGAGGCTGGGGCTGTGGGAAGAAGCCAGGAAATTGGGTGATGCGTGCATGAGCTCCTGAGCATTGCTGTGGAGCATAGCAAAGCGACCTAGAAGCCTCTGGATGGCATCCCAGCTCTGGACTCAAGTATGGTATTTGGAGCGGAGCCTGAAGATGCCGCGAGTCTGAGCTCTAGGTCACTAGAGCGCAGACACCAGCCACGGCTGCAGGGGAGAAGCGGTGCGTGGGTGGGAGCCAATAGGGAGGACCCTTCAACCAGAGAACCCACTCCCCGCGGCGCGAGAGGAGAGTGGCCGGCAGGAGGTGCCTGTACTGGGTCACCTTGTCTGAATGTGTGTGTGTGTGTGTGTGTGTGTGTGTGTGTGT
>NW_006399870.1:4617212-4645185 GCF_000299155.1 Elephantulus edwardii
GGGGAGGGATTTGGAAAAGTTTCTTTGAGTGACATCTACAATGTCTCTGTAGGAGTCTGAACCCAGGCAGAGAGGAAGATGAAGGCAAGGGTCATTCTTTTTTTTTTTTTTTTAAGTGTCATGCCACTTGCTCTGCATCGTTTTAAAAGTCATTTCCCGAGTAAAAAAGGGAGGCCGGAGTGACTGCAGAAACTCACTGAATAGGTGTGGTTTGTGCTTGATGACTTGTCTCTAGCCTCAGCCACGTTCTCTACTCCTTTCTTTCCCTACAGACTTCTAATGCTTTTATCTTCCTTTCCTGCAGTTTTGTTTTGGTTTTATTTTATTTTTTTATTTATTTAATGTGCTTCTGTCATGGAACTGTCGTTGAACATCCAAAAGGATGCGCTGGGATCTGGAACAGAAAAGAGACACTGAAGGAAAGATTTGAAATAGGCTTCAAATCTGAAAAGCCCGGGTGGGAGTAATGAACTTTTTTGGAAGTTTAAAGTACAGAATAAAGAAAAATGGGTTTCTGTTGCAACCACATACACTGTGAGAGATGAAAGAAAGGACTTCCTATTGTTAGAGATACACTGGGAGCCTTTGGGAATGCAGAGATCTTTCTGTCTCTATGGATGACATGCATCCCCGCCTGGCAACAGGAAGCTGTATTCCTGCTGTTTTAGCTTAAAATGGCTGTGTTTTGGTTAAGGGTTGATGTTTAGAGTCAAATTACCTTGCATTCCAATCTTAGCTCTGCCATTCACTGACCCTGTGACCTTGGACAAGTACCTCAGCTTCTCCAGTGCCACTTACCTCAGTGGAGGATGTGATTAACAGTACCGATCTTAAAGGAATTTTGGTTTTTTTACTTTTTGGTGTTCATTTGTGCTATTCAGAAATGAATCGACACCTGTTATACAGCAAGTGTTCACTGTATGTTGTGGTTGTTAGGTCAAGTTCTCGCAGTGATTCACTCATTCTTTCTGAATTCCTTTCTGCTGGCTTTGGGCTTTGGGAGCTGGGGGCATCTTGGCCGGGGAGTGGGGGTGTACAGGTGTTGTATGTCAGGTGAAGCCTTGTCTATCTATACCTGCTAAGCTGTGGGGTGGAGTGTTTATTGACTTCAGGGCTGCTTGGGAATGGTAGGAAAGATCTGCAAAGCTGGAAAGGATGCAAAGAGCTCATGCAGGAGGCAAAGCTCAAGTTACAGCCTTCTGAGAGGGGAGGAGGGATCTGCCTGGCTCAAACCCTTCTGCTTGAGATACAGTGTTCCTGTGCTGGGGAAGCTCTGGGCAGTGGGTCAGCCCTCCTTTGACTCTAGGGATCCCTGAGGCTAGTGCTGAGGTCTAGAGGGGGGATCTTGGCAGCAAGTAAAGGGGTTGAAGGGGATGGGACTCTGCAGTGTGGTGGTGGTGTTGGAGGTGAAGTGTTACTGGGTTGATGAGCTTAGGTGACTTGTGGGTGGCAGACAAAGGTGTAATAGGATTCATCTTTTTACTTTAATTATGTGCCTAACACTCTTTGGTGGGTTTCCTGCTCTGTCTGAGGACTCTGGAACATGCTTGGTTGATACGAGGTCATGGTTGGAGGAGGCTAGATGGGACCTCTATTGCAAAGGCTGCCTTCTCCTGACAACCATTAATTCTGAGAATATTTCCCCCCAATAAGATGGAGTTCTGACTGAGAGACTTGTAGTAATTGGACCATGGCCCTTTGCTCTTTCATTGAGTCCATGGAAACCAGACGGAGGAGGTTTAGACCAGGAGGCTTCTGGCAGTACCATGGGAGTCTTTTGAGAGGCTGTGGTCAAGGGGTATGTGTGGGTCCTTAGCATGCTGTCTGTGCATTGAGCCCTGGGAGGACTGGACAGGATATGCCAGAAAGAGCTGATGGAGGGCAGGGGAAAGATCAGCTTCCAGCTGCTGATTTGTAGCCCTATGTGTCTTGGTTGTTGTGTGGTCAGGTCCAGCTCTGTGTGATGTCATGTCCATGGGTCCATGGTCTGAGACCTAGATGTGATCTAGTTACCCAAGGAGCAGATTCTCTCCAGAGTAGAAACACTGAAACCCATTCCATGTTCCCTGACTGCTGGCTGCCTTGCTCTTTTATGGTACTCTGCCTTCCCCTGATGCTTGCTTTTCCTCTCTGCTCTCAGCTTGCTGTTCTGGCTAGGACACTAGCTGCCTGGCACACTGCTTTTTTTATTCTTCTGTACCTCTCCTTTTTAGAGCCTGTTAGGTGCCTTCTCTCATCTGACAGCCTTCTTGTGTAACCTGGAATTGCAAGGTAGTTCTCTTCTCCAGAACCATCTCCCTTACCTCCAAACATCCTAAGGCTTCTGCTTCTTGGAGGTGAGTTAAACAGCTTGTTTGAGATTGAATCTGGATTGTGAAAGAACTGTGGTTAATGAGTTTCTAGCTTTCTGTTAAGGGTGTGTGTGTGTGTGTGTGTGTGTGTGTGCGCGCGCGCACACGCGCATATGAAGTGTGGTAGGTGGGAAGAGAGTTACTTAGCCTAGCCTCCAGGGATAAGGGGTCTGTCAGCATAGAGTAGTGAGCCTCCTTTGCCAGCTCTGGTTCCATCTTCTCACCCTGCATCTGAGTCTACGCAACCCAGGAATTTCCAAAGTTCCAAAATGCAGTGGTTTGAGGGAGGGAGTTGGAGCAAAAGAGGCAGAGTTTGTGGCAGCCCCTGCCAGACCATTCCCTGGGCACACTCTCATCTTGAGAAAAGGTGGGCCCTGGAGGAAGGGGAACCCAAGGCTGGAGAGGCAGCTTCAAGACTTGTCTCCTTAGGGTGCTGCCTGGAGTGCACACCCTGTCTGCCAGAGGCATTGACCTATTTTTCTGAGGAGTCTTTCAGCTCTCTCCTGAGTGAATAAGGAGGGGAGTGATGGGCAGAAACTGGGCTTTTCCTTTGTTGGTTTTGGAGAAAAATTACATGTGGGCCAAGCGTGGGAAGAAGGTCTACCTGATCCAGCTATCTTTCAGAAAAGGGAAGGGATTGGCAAAAGTCCCTCCCTGCCAGTCCTCAATACCTTCCCCCCATTTTCTGGTACAGATACCCACCTAGAAAAAGTAGGCACACAAGCTTGACCTCCCAAAGTGTAGAGATGAATCCTGACCTCATTTTCTCGCATCAGAGCAGAGAATGATGATGCTACGATTGAAAGTATGGAGCTCCAATTTCCCACTTCCTTTGGAGTTATGACCTAGGAACTGCCTGGACCCCCTGTAGACCCACCTTCTCTCCTTCTGGCTGTGCCCTGACTGTGTGTTTGTGTGTGTTGGGCGCGCCTTTTGCCTGTGAGGGGAGGGTTGTATGTGTGGTGGGTGTGGCTTTACCTTTCTGCCTAGGAGCCATTAAGAGAGCTGAGCTAGGATTGAATTACTGACTTCCTTCCTGTCAGCGACTCCTGGGGAAAGAAAGGGCTCTTAGAAATACAATATAGTCTAAAGCAAATTAAGGTTGTTAATAGCATCTCTGCCTCGTGGGCTGCGGATTACGTAGGCGGCGTCCCTCACAAGATTAAGGAGGTCCTCTGTCTTCAGTGCTTTGCAGTTCAGAGGACTGGGGGATTTCCATGGTCAGTCTTGAGCTCACTTAATCTCTGATCCCTTACCTGAGAAATCAGTTGGGGGAGGGGCTGGCAGAGCTGGAGGGCGCCAGTAATGGGACAGATCTGTGCTCTGAAACCGCCCCCCCCCTTTGAGGTATGGATGTCCTGAAGTTACTTTGTCCCACCTGCCATCAGAGAAGAATGAGAATGTGTCATCATGGTTGTTTGGGGCACAGGTCTTCTCCTTTGTAGTGTGGTGAGGACTTCCCTGAGTGTGCTAATTCTTGGAATCTCCTGGAGCCTCCTAACTTGTCTGGGAGGAGAGATTGGGGACCACTTGGGACTGTGCCTATTTTGGACACAACAGGGGTTATTTTCAGACAGGCAGATGGAGGTGGCGGTGGCTGTGGTGGGTATTATTATACAACAGGCCTGGGGTTTGGAGTCTGGTACCTAGAGAAAGAAGGGGAGGACATTCCAAAGAGGTCTGTTATCCTTATGGGTAGAGGCCAATGCCCATGCCTACCACCAGCCACTGCGAAGCCCTTGCCCACAATGCAGTACCCCCTAGGGCTGGCTAGCAGCTGCTCTCCAAGATAGGCCTGCCCTTAGGTAGTCCTTTCTGATCCTTTTGGCTGCTTATTGGAGCATGGTGTGAGGAGGACCTAAGCGTTAAGTCAGTGCACCGGCAAAGGAGAAGGTGGGTCTGTTTTTGGGTGCCCTGGATCTGTGGCTTTAGTTTCTTATACCTGTGGTTGGTCATGATGGATTGCCAGAGTAAGGACAAGGGAACCCCAACTGCCTTTGGGCGAGCCAGTTTGCTCCTTTGTGAAATGGAAATAATAGTACTTCTAGCAGCCCAAACCTGTGGCATTAGGTAAACATTTATTTTGCAGCTCATGCACAGACCCCGGCAGTCAGTAGCATTTACAATACGTAGGTTTGCCTGGTAGGTTTGCCTGGCAGCCGCAGCTTTCCCTGCCCTGATTCCTTCACCTTCTCCTGGTGTTCAGTGTTTCCTGTTCTCAATTCCCTCTGCTTCATAGCCTTTCTTGCTGGGAGAGCTGCCAGCTCTGAGGCTCTATGACTACAGGGTGCAGTGGCAGCCTGGATTCACTTCCTACCTGGCCTGAGAGCAGGAGATTTGCACTCTGTGGGCTCCTTAAAAGGTCAGCCAGACCAGAGGGGTCTGGCTTTGGTCTTGTGCCTTCCTCCCCACCGTGCCAACCAGCCCAAAGCAGGCTGGGTAGTTTTTGAGTGCAAGCCAGCCAGACTCAGGTGCTGCTGCTTCCTGGCTTCTCCAGAGAGAACATATTCCCCTTCCCCCCTCCAGCCACCTTCCCACTGCTACACTCCTGCAAGGAAGGGCCAGGCTGCCCCTTGGAGCAAGAAGTCTGGATCCTCTGCAGCAGATTTCCCTTGGGTTACTTTCAGTGTCTGTGGTGGACGGTGGGTCCTTCCTTTCACTTCCCCCTACCCCCCTTCATCCAATGTCCATCCTTCTTCCTCCCCTCCTCTCCTCTTTCTTCCTGCCCCCTTCAGAATTGGGAGGTGTAGACCCTCTGTTGTTGTTGTTGTTGTTATGTGCCGTTTGCGACTCATAGCAACCCTATGCTCTGTGTCCTTGCCGCCTTCCCCGCTTCCGGTGCGTCTTCCTGTTGTGTTGTTCCCAACCCTGTCCAGTCTTTCTGTATGAGGCCTGCCAGGTGCCAGTTTGCACTTGGCCTATCTCTAGGTCTCATTTTCCTCTGGCTTGTTTCTTGAACCTTCCTCCTGTGTAGTATTGGGTTTGGCAGCCTGTGTTTAAGTCTGCTTGTTTCTTCTCTAAGGATTTCTGGTGTTGTCCCTAAGAAAGCTGTGCGGCTAACCCAAAGGTTCAAATACACCGCTGGCTCCTCAAGAGAAAGTTGGGCGGTCTTCTCCTGTGTGACTCACAGCCTCAGAAACCTAATGGAAAGTCAGCTGGGAGCCAGTGGCAATGAGTTTGAGTGTGACCTCTTCTCCACAAAGCCTACAGCCTGTTTGATTGGTTTAGCTTATTTAGTGAGAGGAGTGGCTTTGTTTGTTTGTATTGGCATTTTTTTGTGAAACATGCTTAGGCTCAGAAGGAATTGGGGAGAAGTTTTTATGGGTTATAGAGTGAGAGAATATGCTAAGAGAGAGAAAGAAAACGAGAGATAGGGAGTGTGTGTGTGTGTGTGTGTGTGTGTGTGTGTGTGTTTAGGAAAGGGAGAAAAACAAAAAAATATTTTAGGGCTCCGGAAACCAGGCATATGGAGGCAGTAGGGTGGGTTCCCACTCCTCTGCTCTCTTTTTGGGAGCTCTGTCCTTTTTTGTCTTGCTTGTCATCTCTGGGGTGCTTTTTTTCAACCTGGCTCACCAAGCTGCTTTTCCAGGAGTTGAAAGAACTCAGGAGGAGAGATGCCCTGGTAGGGCATGCAGCCTTGGATCTGAGGTTCTGAGAATACAACCAGGGGCAGTCAGGTGGGCTGGACACCCTGGAGCCAAGGCCAGCCCTGGGATGTGTGAGAGATGCTGCCTCATTGCCCTTGCAGTGAGAATGAGGCTGAGTTAGGTGCAAATAAGCAGGCAGGCTGTGGAAGCCCAGTGTCAGAGTCAGCCCCCCTTCTTACTTACCTACCTCTTGCCAACCGGATTTCTGCGTTGCCCCAAAGAGCCCTCTGTCCCAGTGGTCTGAGCTGTCCTGATCACAACATTGATGTTCGAAGGTGGACATCCACCAGCCTGTTTCTGGGACCTGTCCACATTCTAGGCCCTAGAGAGAAGCCTCAGGAAGAAACTGCCTTCTCTTGCTGCCTCCCTCTTTCCCACCTTCATTCCATATAACCTGTACTTTGGGAAGCTCCTACTTTTCTCAGGGAGTAGCCTGGTTTTCTCCTTTTATTTACCTCTAAATCTTTGTGGCCAACATGTAAATGCACACACACACACACACACACACACACACACACACCCCTTAGAGGCTGCCTCTGTCCCTGTCAGGGTGCTCCAGGGACTGTAGGGGAGGGGCTGATGCAGGAAGGCCCTCTCCATATTTTCCATGGGGACTAGCTTTCAAACTCAGCCTAGTGCCAGGTGGAGGTGGGGGTGGGGAGTGGGAAACCTGCTGGGGCCTCTGACAGGTGAGTGCCATACTCTGCTCTGCTCCAAAAATACTCTGTAATCTTAGCTCTTTCTCTAGAAAACAGTGATGTCACCAGTAGCCAATCAGCTTCTTGGAGGGCCTCCCTTTTCCTCCTCCTCTGCCTTGGCAACTTGCAGGGAAGGAGAGGGAGAGGGAAAGGAGGAGGGAAATCCAGAAGCAGAGACCCACAGACCACATAGAGACATACCCAAACATTAGCAGAGATAGGGATCCCTTCACAGAGGAGAGCAGGCAATGCCCTTCCCACACAGACAAATAAAAAGTCAGGCACACCCCCCTACACACTCACACATTTACTGATAGGAATAGGCAGAGAGAGACAAGCAGACAGAACCACTCATGTAGAATGGAGCTAGAGAAGACTGCAGAGATGCAGGGACATGGGGGAAGACAGAGACATGAAGACAATAGAGAGAGGCAGAGGTAGGGCGAAGGAAGCAGGAGAGACCAAGGGACCAGGCGGGCAGGCAGGCAGGCAACAGACATCTGAAGAGGCCGACCCAGAGCTTTCCTGAGCAAAGGCTTTGATGTGTGTCCTTCCTGTGCCCCTGCAGCACTCCAGCTTCCTCTGCTTTGGTGCAGGGCTGCTGTCCCAGGTGCTGCCCTGCTCAGACCACAGGAGCCTTCCAGCCAGGGCCTGGAGAAAGCTAGTGTCCAGCAATGGGCAATGCTTTGGAAGGCAGGTGGGAGAAGGGCGCCTTTAGGCTGTCTGACTGTCACTTGCATTGGGCAAGGTGACCTTGTGGGCCTTTGGGCCTTTCTCTGCTCAGACCCTGGAGGTAGGGAGTGGGGCCACATGGCCTGTGTTGGGCCTTCGGGAAAATGCCGGGGCTCACCTCTCTCTGCTTTGTGCTGGAGGTGGTGATGGGTTTCTCCTTACCTGCCTCTCTCTTGCACTCCTCTCCGCCCTCCAGGATGTGCTCCCTACCCAGCTGTTCGTATATACTTTTTCTTGTCGTTCTCCTCCCTTTTCGAGGTTGGCAGCCCTGAGTCCTTGTATTCTTTCCCAGATCTGGCTGTCCCTGGTTGTTGAGAGGTTTCTCCAAGGGTCTGGTGGTTGAGGAGCTTTGCACACTGGGTCCCAGGCCACTCCCACTAAGCTCTCCCCTTTCTAGCAGGCAGCTGCAGAAAGAGGACACTAGGCATGACACTTGAAGGCTTTCCTGGTCAGGTTGTTGCCCGCTGCCTCTGCTTAGCTTCTTAGAGATCCCTTGTTCCTGTGCTGCTTACATGAGACTGCACTAAGAGGGGGTGGGCGAGGAGGCTTTTAAAGCTCTAGTGGGCAGGCTGGGGGTCTCTGTGGACAGGCTGAACTCCGATTCTCAGTCTCCATAGATACAATTACTGAGGGGGCGTCAAAGGGTGAGACCATGTCTGTAATTGCTGAGCTTTCTAATAGGGTGTGTGGGTGCTGGGAAGTAGTGGTCTGGCTTGTAGACTCAAATGCAGCTGCTTCCTCTCCTCTCTGATGCTCAGGATTGTGAGGGCAGGAAGTGGGGGTCAAGTGCCCACTTGGAATCCTTTGGGGAGCCCTGCGAGGGGTGGTGAGGTGAGTGACAGGAGCTGTGCTGAGGAGGAACAGGTGGGGGCCCGGTGGAGTTGAGTGGAGACTTTTTCTAGAGTGTCTAGAAGGAGAATCTCTTTTATGTCCTTTCCTTCGTCCCAATTTCTCTGTTCCCTGTCAGGTGCCCACGGACTTCGTGAGGAACCCGAGTTTGTGACTGCACGTGCTGGTGAGGGTGTGGTCTTGAGATGCGACGTGATCCACCCAGTGACCGGGCAGCCTCCTCCCTATGTTGTGGAGTGGTTCAAGTTCGGGGTCCCCATTCCCATCTTCATCAAGTTTGGCTACTACCCCCCACATGTGGACCCTGAGTATGCAGGTAAGATGTGGGCCTCAACTTTATTTCCTTTGCTTTGCTTTGACAAGTGACCTCTCCTCAGGTCCACCCTCTGAGGTCTCTCAGCGATGTGGAGTGGGACAGAGGAAAAGGACTGGAGGCTGGACAGCAGCAGGTCACACTGAAAATCCTGTGCTTGCTGGAGAAGGCAGTGGGAGGAAGAACAGCTTATGTGGGAAAGAGCTGAGTAAGAGCTCCGCCCCTTTGCCAGATGTGGCTACAGCAGTAGCTGTTCTGTCTGGCTTCACCCACTCCCTCCAACTCGGTTCCTTGTTTTATCCCTAAGTGTAAGTATGTGCCTTGTGTCTGCAGCTCCTCCCTTCCACCCACCACAGCAGGCGCCTGGCCTCTTTACTTCCTCTACCACTTGATCCCCACCCCCACCCTATCTCGGCCCAGTTTGTATTTTGCTCTGCAATTACTCCTGCCAGCAGTGGCCTCGCAATCTGTAACTGCCAGGGGAGAGGACTGTGGATTGCATTAAGAGTGTGTGTGTGTGTGTGTGTGTGTGTGTGTGTGTGTGTGTGTGTGCGTGTTGGCATTGAAGGACAGAGCAGGTGAGGCACACCGCTCGCTTTCATCTTTACATTTGGTTTCTGAGCTCTGAATTGTTATTTCTTAAAGAGGGTTGATTTTGATTGTCTGGTTTCTAAGAACAGTGTCTAGACAAGGAGGAGAATGGGCAGTCGTGATATTAGGGGTGGGAGTACACTGGAGTGGTGTGTTGCAGTGGCTCCTTGGAATGGAGGAATGGGGAGACTACACCCCATTCTGCTTAGTTTGTGCTGAAACTTTCTGTGTCATTGCCATGAGTGATAAAAATGCAGGTAGATATGCTGAGGGAGAGGATGGCTGGCACTACTGAGTGGGAAACTTGGAAGTCCTTATTCTGTCTGCAGATCTGCCCCTCTCTTCAGGGTTTATAGGCCCAACTTTTCCCCTTTTCTGGAATTTCTCGACTATGGCAAGATATAATATGTCTTGCAGTAGCAGCAGGACTGTAAAGGGATTCTAGCTTCCTGATCCCTAGTCTATTTCCCGCTACCACAACTGCAGGGTAACTTGGCAGAAGTGAGACACTGGGGATTGAGGTCATGGGGACACAGCTCTCTCTCTCTCTCTCAAAGAAAACTTCTTGCTATTGAGTCAGAACCAACCCATAATTGACCCTCCAGTGGTTTTTCGGAGACTGTAAGCCACATGAGAGGAGATTGCCTATCTTTGTCCCATGGAGCAGCTGGTGGATTCGAACCATTTACCTTTGAATTGACAGCACAACTACCTACCACTGAGGCCTCTTGGGTTTCCTAATTAACACAGCGAGGACAGGAATATTATTCAACTTGAATGGAGATGCTCTGGCCCTTGCTGAGGCTTTCCTGCCATGTCCTCTTCTGTTCATTTCTTCTCTTTTTTCCGTCTTTTCTCAGCTCTGTATACATCATGCCTTTCCTTTATCTTAAGAGATCTCCAGAAAAACAGGAGTATTCTGAGGAACTGAGACTTTTCTCAGTGCCAGCTTCTTGAGCAGCAGTTGTAAGCTGGGACAGGGAGGTTTGGGCTAGAGATCTGGGAGAAGAGCTAGTGCCAGGCTTCGTGCTTTTCCTTGCTACCTTTTGCTTTGTGCCAACTGTTCTTTGGGGGACTTGCCATAGGACGTGCTGCAGAGGGTCGGGTGGGAGCCTTGCTTTTGGGGGAGGATGATGAGCTTTTGCCTTGCCTGATGGCACTGGGTGCTTTTTTCCTCTCTATCCACAGGCCGGGCGAGTCTTCATGATAAAGCATCTCTGCGGCTGGAGCAGGTTCGCTCTGAGGACCAGGGCTGGTACGAGTGCAAAGTGCTCATGCTGGACCAGCAGTATGATACCTTCCACAATGGCAGCTGGGTCCATCTCACCATCAATGGTGTGTAGAAGCCTCCTTCCAGGGAATATTTCAAGGTGTTGCTCTAGACCGCTCTGGGAAAGATTTCTCTTCCTACTGCACCCCATTCTAACTCCAAATGTAATGGAAAAACTACATCTCTTTAGGCTTTGGTCCAACAAGATATTTATTTTATTTCCTTTATGGTAAAGCCTCTGTAGTCGGTGAATATGTAACAGGAAAGATGCTCCCTGGGTGTGAGTTGTGTTTGCTGTGCCTAGCGATGGTAGAGCAGGTTATAGGCAGAGTGGAAGCCTGGATCTTGTAACCAAGAAAGCTAATGCTCTGCAGAGGCAAACCCTGGTATCATTGGGAAGGCCTTGCAGGCCCAGGAAGTGCCCTCCCACTCTCTGGTGGAATTGTTGAAGTACAACCATAATAGTCTCTTTCTAGGATGATCTTTTTGCTCCTTGTTAAAGTTTTTCACTTGAAAATTGGTTATCTAGAACTTGCTGTGTGTTGAGCATGGCACCAGATGATGGGAGGAGAGTGATCGACAAATGCAGACGTACTCCCTGCTCATGTGGGTCTGTGGTCTCATAACATGGAAGAATCCTGGAGAGGAGAACAGTTATTGTGGTTAAAGTCACTTACAGCTTAGGTGAAATGAACTTAGTGATGTGCAGATAGTCTCCAAGTAGCAGAGTCAGGGCAAGGAATCATTCTTGGTAACTTGCTGATTTCCTCGAGTGGTCCCTGGCACTATGACTGTGATAGCACTAGAGGGTGGTCCCTGGAGAGGAGTCCTCACTTGAGAAGAAGTCTTCCAGGGGAACTTTGAGAAGCTGAGACTTAGGAGAAAAGAGGAGCTGTCTGTACAGTGGGTGGGGACAGGCAGTGTATTTTGTTTGGATTTGTTTTACTTGGGCCTTTATCATCCTTCACTTTGTGACAAGAACATGCTCTCAGCCACTACTATGTTCTGGAAACTGTGCTCTTTGCCACCAGTGGGGCCAGACTTTGGATGTTCAACACCAAGTTTAAATTCCTCTGATTTTGATGTCAGAAATTATAGTTGTAATTGAAAGAGAGGTTGGATTGTTGTTACTACTGTTTGGAAGCCTCTCAGTATTCACCCACCTGGTAGGAAGGCCCTATTTGGTGTGATGGGACATCCCTCCCAGGGCAATGTCAGACACCAGCTCCTGGGTCTAAGAATCTACTCAAGGTCTTAGGTGAATAGAGTACTTTAGCAGGGACATGGGTTCCATTCACAGAGGACATAAAAATGTGACTGAGTGCATGGATCCCAACTTCCTAATGCTGCCCCTCCACATTCATGGTTTCCTGTGTGTTACTCCAAAGGATGGACTGGAAACATATTTAAGGTGTTTCTCTGTCTCTCTCTCTCTTGTGATATGGGTGAAGGTTTAGAGCAAATCTGTTTTCCATTCAATAGTTCATCCATGTTTTGTTTTATGACAATCCCTCACTCATCCCACTGCCCCATGTCTTCCATTTCCCTTTTTCTTTCCTTATTGCCTTCTGAACTTCGTGCTTGGGCAAATGCTATCCTTTTGATCTGGAATGATTGTTTATTCTAAGAGATATGTATCTTCTGGTGTTTACCTTATTATAGACAGCCAGTATTGTTTGAGTGATGGGATACTAAGGGCCATGGTCCCAGGAGTTCTATATTAATGGAGTTCTCTATCATGGAGACCAGTCAGAGTTTGGTCTTTTTTAAGATTTTGAGTTTTGTTCCACATTTTTCTTCCACTCTATCCAATGTTTAAATAGATGTAGCCTTGGATGTGTTTACCAATCTATGCCAGGGAATTTGGAGGACAGATGTTTGGTCAACTAATTGGAATAGGTCCATATTTGTTCCCAAGAAAGGTGATCCAAGAGAGTGTGGAAACTATCAAATAATATCACATACAAGCAATATACTACTGAAGATCAGTCAAAAATGGCTAGAACAGAGACAGGGAACTGTCAGAAGTTCAGGCAAGATTTTGAAGAGTCATGGTATCAAGGATATTGTTGCTGATGTCAGATAGATCCTAGCTGAAAGTAAAGAATACCAGAAGAATGTCTATTTGTGTTTTATTGACTATGTAAAGGTATTTGAGCATGTGGGTCATGACAAGTTATGGCTAGATAACATTGAGAAGAATGAGAATCTCAGAACACTTAATTGTGTCTTGTGAAACCCATACCTAGACCAAGAAGCTGTTGTCTGAACAGAGCAAGGGAACACTGCATGGTTTAAAATTAAGAAAGGTGTGTATCGGGGTTATAGTCTCTCTCCATACCTGTCTAATCTGTATAATGAGCAAATTATTCAATAAACTGGAATCTGTTAAGAAGAATGTGGCGTCAAGATTGGAGGAAGACTCATCAATAAACTGTGTTATGCAGATGACACATCCTTGCTTGCTGAAAATGAGGAGGACTTGAAGCACTTGTAGAAGATCAAAGAATACAGCCTTCAATATGGATTGCATGTCTACACCAAGAAAACAAAATTCTTACTGACAGGCAAAATTCTCAATCGAGAGGCAACATCATGATAGTTGGAGAAAAGGTTGAAATTGCCAATGATTTCATCTTACTCCACAATCAACACCCGTGGTACTAGTATTCAGGAAATCAGGAGACATATTGCTCTGGGAAAGTCCACAGTCAGGGACCTCTCCATATTATTGAGGAACAATGATGTGTGTTTGAGGACTAAGGTACATCTGTGTCAAGCCATGGTCTTTACATTCACTTGCTATGCATCTAAGAGCTGCATGAGAGAAGAAGAATTGATATCTTTGAGCCTTGGTGTTGTAGAAGAGTACTGAACATCCCACAGAATACCAAAAGAACAAACAAGTATGTCTTAGAGAATGTGCAACCAGAGTGCTCTTTAGAGGATGTTGAGACTTCATCTCACATACTTCAGTCATGTTGCTAGGAGAGGCTATTCCTTGGAAAGGGACATCATGCTTGGAAAGGTAGAAAGTCTGTGAAAGAGAGGAAGACCCTCAACCAGGTGGATTGACCTGGTGACTGCAGCAATGGGCTCCAGTATGTCAGGAATTATGAAGATGGCACAGGATAGGACAGAGTTCAGATTTGTTGCTCATAGGGTCACTATGAGTCGTAGTCAATTCAATGGTTCCTAACAGCTAAAACCCAATACCATTTAATGTTCACCTTCTCAGTGTGGTCAGAAGTAGCTGGATATCATCTAGCTCTTCTGATGTCAGTGGAAGGAGAGGGCCTTTTGACTACAACCTGACACTTACCACACTGTCCTTGTGCTTCCTGTTTCCATTCCTTCTTCTTCCTATCCCTCTTTGCCTTTTGAACTTTGTTTATGTTTCTGTGTGTGCCGTTTATTTTCTTCACCCCCTTTGTTCGAGGGGAAGAGAAATGGCCACTCACATTATGTTTCATCTTATGTATGTTATTTTTCATGACATTGGTTACAATCCACTTTGTCACAACACTCTTCTCACTTCCTCTTGTTTATTTCTCATTTCTATTCATCCTTATCCCATATCCTTTCCTACTTCTGAATTTTATCCCTGGATAAATGCTGCCCTTTTTATATTGTATAGTTTATTGTTTTAAGAAGTGGGTTCTTCTCTTCTCCCTGGTGTTACTCATTGCTTTATAGGTCTAGCTGTTGTTTTGTTAAAAGTTTAGTCACAACGTGATTTCATTTCCTGGCCTAAAGGATGAAACTCGATTTAAAACAAGTGAGTAATCATTTCTCTCCCACTCTATCAGGGACCTTCTTTGGGATTCCTTTCCGAGTGGTCAGTGGTAGTCTCTGGATACCATCTAGTTCTTCTGGGCTCAGAGGAATGGCAGCTGAAGCTTGCATGATCAATTAGTTTGGACTTACAGTTTTTATTTCCTTTACTGTTCTTTGCTCCAGATGGGATGAGATCAATAGTTGTACCTTGGAAGTCCCCTTGTAAACTTCTAAGACCTCAGTTACTGCTCACCAAAGTAGGATGCAAAACATTGTCTTTGTAGACTGTGTTAAACCACTTGACTTGATGCTTCAGTCCTGAACTCCCAGGCTGAGATATTCATTCCTTAAAGAATTTTAGTTACAATTTTTATAGATTATATTTTTTGTCAATTAACCCCCATTACTATATTCATGGATATATTTGCAGCATATATAAACACATATATAGAAAAATCTTTTATCAAACCTATTTTGAGTTTACTTTCCTTGCTTTTGGCAAGCTTTAGAGCCACCTCTTGATGCCAACTGTTTTGTACTTGGGATGAAAATTAAAACCTTTGTAGTATTTGCTGAAGGTAAACCTGCTGCGGAAAGCTTTCCTGACTGAACACCTCGCTTAGAGTCCTCACAGTGCTTCTTTTTACCTTGTCCATTCCTTACTGACTGACAGCTTCTAAAGGTGCTACTCTCATTTTCCTTGTATTGCTCTGGTGCTTCTGTCCCAAGGATCTGGAGCAGCAGGAATTCGGTAAGCCACACATGATGGGACAGTGACATTCCTTGTGGAGTTGTCTTGCATTAGTGCCTTGCCTGTGTTAGTGGATAATCTTCTTGAGAATTCCTGTTGCTTGTCTTGGAGAAAGTGTAGTCAGTATGCGCCTTAGAGGCAAAAACAGTGAAACTTTGTCTCACATATTTTGGGCATGTTGTCAGGAGAGACTACTCCTTGGAAAAGGACATCATGCTGGGAGATATTGAGAGTCAGAGAAAGAGAAGAAGGTGGGAACACCCCCCCATTAAAATGATGGTTGACACAGTGACTGGAACAGTGGGCTTGAGCATATCAGAGAACATGGGGATGGTGCAGGATAGGGATGTTCAGGTCTGTTTTTCACAGGTCATTATGAGTTGTAGTTGACTTGATGGTACCCAACAACAACAGTACTCACAGTGGAATGACCCTGAGCAAGCTAGGTAAGTTCTCTGAGATTCAGCTTGCTCAGTTACCAAAAATAAAATAATAATAATTTAAAAATCCAGTGTTTATTTGCAGGGTGGTTATAGGATTAAATGAGGTACTCTGAGTAGGTATCTTGAGCAGTATCTTGAACATCAGTTACATGTAATGCATTGATCTTCAAAGGCAAAGAGATAAAGTAAAATCAAAGTAGTAGGAATCCAGATAATACATAAGAAAGACTTGACCTTGGGTGAGAAGATGCAAAGGACTGTTACAGTTAGAAGGTTCCTTTCAGTACACTAGTAACTGTTTGTTCAAAACATGTCTTTGAATGTCCATTCAAAGGTGGAGGGCTCTAGGGAGTGCATGACTTACTCTTGATTCTTCCAGAGACTCCAAACAAAACTCAATTATTATATATGCTTTGAGAGCACAAAGGAGGGAAAGGGTTTTCTGTAGAAATGGTCTGTATTGCAAATCTTGAAGGGAGTGGAGGAGCTAGCCAGATGCAAGGTTAGGAGATGAGCAAGGATATTCCTGATAGAAGTAACAGCATGTCTGGACTGGAAATCCAAAGGGGAAATAGCCAACAATTCAGTAAGCACAGCAAGTGGTTCAAATGGAAGTAGTGGGTGTGAAAGCCAAGATTGTCTCCTGTCCTCTCCAGACTTTAGAACCAAAGGTTAGGATAAAATATATCTTTTCATTGTCATGAATTCTAAATGGGTACACCAGAGCAGGAATTTCACAAGGTGAAAGAGAGGTATTTCTCTATTCCACTTTACTTTCATCTCAAGCCTTGAATCCTGCATGGATTTTTCCTCCCATTATTGATGGAGAGGGTTCAAGCACCAACATTCTGCTGCTTCTAAACTAGAATGTTTAATGTCAGCCCTTTTCTGACAGGGCTGATCTTTGGAAAATAAAAGGCCATTGAAAAATTAGAATTACAAATCATCTTATTCTCCTTTTCTGTGTTTTCTTTGAAGTCCGATTAGGTGGGAACACATCTGATTCTTTCTTAATCACTCCCCAAACCCTCTCCAGGCCCAAGCCTCACTTCAGGTCAGTGAATGTGTTGCAGAGAGTCCAGATTTTTTATAACCTGCACTGTTAATTACAGTGGACTTGTGAAAAGGCATTAATTCCAGAAATGCAGTTGGCAAACTAACATTTAATTCAATAAATAATTGAGAGTCAAACCATTATTTTCTATGAATTAGAAATTGTTCTAAGTAATTTCCTGATTAGCACCTAAATATTAAAGTAATTATGTAATTAGTAATTAATTTGTCACTCTAAGACCTCATTTAATTTATTACCTTTTCTTTTAAACTTGACACCAGAAGTAATAGTGCCTGTGGCTGTGTATTTTGAGAACAAGCCTAGGGATCAAGGCTCCTTGACTTCTAGGATCTGTTGAGAGATAGCACACATGCACAGGTGGTAAGAAATACTCCAGGGGTTAAGAACCCAGGGTACTCTTCATCCAGCATTTGGAATGACTGCTGCCCCACTATTTCTAGTATATCTTTAAGCAGTGGATGATGATGGAATTTTATTTTTTTTAAGATGGGCACTATATTTTTTATGTGATAAATTACGTTTCTTAATTACATATTCATTCACCAAGTGCCTCCTCCTAGGACTTTGACCCTAAAGAACATGGCCTGCTGCACAAGAGTGCACTTAAGTGCGCTTAAGTTTAAGTGGTGTTGATGATAGTCTATAGGAGTGGCTTTTTTGCTGGCCTATAGGTGTATGCAAAGATTCTGTAAAGATACACCTATAGGTGTATGTGAAGCTTCGTCTGACCTACTTTGAACATGTTGCAAGGAGGGACCAGTCCTTGGAGAGGGACATCATGCTTGGGAGAGTGGAGAGACAGCACAAGAGAGGAAGACACTGGAAAAGAGGGGTCGCTATGAGTCGCAAGTGACTTGATGACACATAACAACAACAACAATAGGTATATATCATAGTTTTCAAGTGATCATTATTTCAGAAGTGGACGAGCAGTCCTGCTTCTTAGTCTGGAAGCTCCACTGAAACCTGTCATCATGGGTGACCCTGCTGGCAATTGAAATACTAATGGTATAACTTCTGACTTTACAACAACATGTGAGCTACCACAATACAGCAAAATAAAGACAAGTGACTAAGTATACAGAGTCATGGTACAAAAATAAATGGTCAACATATTTGTGCCCATTCCTTCCCTTCCTTAAAAAAGATGACCCAGCAGAATGTAGAAATTATCAAACAATATTGTTAATATCACATACAAGTACAATCTTGCTATAGATTATTAGAAAACTGTTGTAACACTGTTCCACAGCGAACTGCCAGATGTTAAAACTGGGTTCATAGGAGTATATAGAACAGAGTACATCATTGCTGGTGATCTTGATGAAGAGCAGAAAACACCAGAAAGGTGCTTCCTTGTGTTTTATTGACTATGCAAAGATACCCAGCTTTGTGGATCAGCTGAAAGCAGAGAGGAATGTCTGTTATGTTTCATTGACTATGCAAAGGCATTTGACAGTGTGGATCACAGCAAACTGTGACTAACCTTGAAAAGAATGAGAATTCCAGAACACTTAATTGTTCTCATGGGAGACCTATACTTGGACCAGGAAGCAGTCATCAGAATAGAGCAAGGAAACACAGCATGGTTCAAAGCCAAGAAAAGTGTGTGCATCAGGGATACATCCTACCTCCATATCTTTTCAATCTATTTGTGGAACAGATGATTCAGGAGCCTGGACTTTATGAGGAGGACTATGACATCAGGATTGGAGGAAGGCTCATCATTATCCTACATTATGCAAATGACACAACCCTGCTTGCTGAATTTGAGGAGGATCTGAGCCATTTTCTGTGGAAGGTCAAAGACTACAGTTTTCAATATGGATTGGAACTCAACATCAAGAAGACAAAGGTTCTCTCCACTTGGTCAGCTGGCAGCATCATGATAGATGGAGAAGAGATTGAGATTGTTAACATCTATAGCTTGCTTGACTCCACAGTCAAAATTCTTGGTACCAGGAACCAGGAAATCAAAAGACGAATTGCACTGGGAAAATCTTTTGTCAGAGATTTCTCCAGAGTACTGAAGAGGAACAATGTCTGTCTAGAGACTAAGGTAAGCCTGATCCAAACCACCGTCTTTGCAATTACTTGCTACGTATCAGTATAATGCATATGATATCCTTATGAGTAAGGATGATAGAAGAAGAATCAACACCTTTGAGTTGTGGTGCTTGGGAAGAGTATTGAACATATCATGGACTACCAAGAGAACAAACAGGTCTGTTCTGGAGAGGGTGAAACTAAGCTGCTCCTTGGAGGCAAGGATTTGAAACTTTGTCTCACATACTTTGGGCTTGTTGCTAGAAACAACCTGGTTCTTGGTCAAGGACATCATGCTTGGAAGGGGGGAGGGGACAGTGCAGGAGAGGAAGACCTTGGATGAGATGGTTTGACACAGTCACAGGGGTGAGGAGGGTTGGTGTGTCAGAGACAATGAGACTGGCTCAGGATAGAGCATGGTTCAGAGCTATTGTCCATAAGGTTGCTGTGAGTTGCAGGTGACTCGATGGCACATAACAATAGCAATAAGAATAACATTAAGAAAAATGGAAATCCCAGATAACTTAATTGTGCTCCTAAGAAACTTATGCCAAATCCACGGGAACCAAAACATGACCTTGAATCTATCCCACCTGAATTTCAAAACCACCTCAGGAACAGGTTTGAGGCCTTGAACAGTAATGAGCGAAGACCAGATGAGTTATGGGAGGATATAAAAAATATCATCCAAGAAGAGTGAAAAAGGTTATTACAAAGACAGGAGGAAGAAAAGACTCTAAATATTGCTCTAAAAGACTCCGAATATTGCTCTAGAGGGCCATGAAGCCAAAGGAGAGGGAAGAAATGAAGATATTAAGGAGCTGAACAGAAGATTTCAAAGGGCAGCTCATGAAGATAAAGTATTAAAATGAAATGTGCAAAGAGCTGGAGTCAGAAAATCAAAGGGGCCAAACTCACTCATCATTTCTTAAGCTTAAGGAACTGAAGAACAAATTCAAGCCTCAATTTGCAATACTAAAGGATGCTTTTAGGCAGAATATCCAGGAAGTATTAGAAGATGGAAAGAGTATACAGAGTCATTGTACCAAAAGGAATTGGTGGACACAGAAGGATTTACTAGAACATCATATGAACAAGAGGCTGTGGTGATGAAGGAGGAAGTTGAAACTGCTCTGAAAGAATTGGCAAAAAATAAGGCCCCAGGAATTGATGATATACCAATTGACATATTTCCGCTAACTGATGCTGCTCTAGATGTGCTCACCACATTGTACCAAGAAATCTGGAGAACAACCACTTGGCTAACTGACTAGAAGTGATCTAGATTTATTCCTATTCCAAAGAAAGGTGATCCAACAGAGTGTGGAAATTATTGAACAATATTGTTAATATCACATGCATGCAAGATTCTTCTGAAGATTATAAAAAAATGACCAGAACAACATATCAACAGAGAACTGCTAGATGTACAGGTTGGGTTTAGGAGAGGTCATGGTACTAGGGATATTATAGCTAATGTTAGATGGATCTTGGCTGAAAGGAGGGAGTACCAGAGGAATGTCTATGTGTTTCATTGACTATGCAAAGGCATTTGACTGTGTGGATCACAACAAACTGTGGCTGACTCTGAGAAGAATGGGAATCCCAGAACACTTGGTCGTGCTAATGAGAAACCTGTACTTGGATCAAGAGGCAATCATCAGAACAGAGCAAGGAAACACTGCATGATTAAAAATTGGGAATTCATGCCAGAGGAGGTGTTCTATCCCCATACTTTTTCAATCTATATGCAGAACAGGTTATCTGGGAAAAATATGACGTCAGGATTAGAGGAAGACTAATCAACAGTCTGCATTATGCAGATGACAGAACCCTGCTTGCTGAAACTGAGGAGGACCCGAAGCGCTTGCTGCAGAAGGTCAAGAACTGCAGCCTTCATTATGAATTGAGGCTCAATAACAAGAAAACAAAGATTCTCTCCACTGGGCCAGTTGGTAGCATCATGATGGATGTTGAAGAGATTGCGATTGTTCACAGCTTTAGTTTGCTTGGCTCCACATTCAACACTCTTGGCACCAGCAGCCAAGAAATTAAAATACGTATTGCAATAGGAAAGTCTACTTTTAGAGACCTTTCCAAAATACTGAAGAGCAATTATGTCAGTCTGGAGACTAAAGTATGCTTGATACAGGCCATGGTCTTTGCAATCACCTGCTATGCATCAGAGAGCCAAGCAATGACTAAGGATGATAGGAGAATTGATATCTTTGACCTGTGGTGGTGTAGAAGAGTGTTGAATGTGCCATGAACTGCTACGAGAAGGAACAGGTTCATCCTGGAGAGGGTTAAACCAGGCTGCTCCTTGGAGGCAAGGATTCTGAAGCCTCGTCAGAGGTGTCATGCTTTGAACATGTTGCAAGGAGGAACCAGTCCTTGGAAATGGATGTCATGCTTGGGAGGGTAGAGGGAGAGCACAGGACAGGAAGACCCTTGATGAGATGGATTGATTCAGTGACTTGGGTAATGAGGGTAGGTGTGTCAGAGACAGTGAGATTGGCACAGGATAGAGCAGGGTTTAGGGCTATTGTACATAGGGTCACTATGAGTAACAGGTGACTCAATGGCACATAACAACAACAACAAGAAACTTATACATAGACTAAGAAGCCATTTACTGAGCAAAGGAATACTAACTGCATGGTTTTAAATTAAGAGGGGAGCGTGTCAGGGTTTTATTTCCCTACTCCATAGCTATTCATTATGCATGCTGAGCAAATAACTCAAGAAGCTGAACTATTTGAAGAAGAATGTGGACTGTAGGAAAACTAAAAAACCTGTAGATGACACAACTTTGCTTGCTGGAAGTCACGGAGACATAACATATTTAGTACAAACGATCAAAGACTGTGTCCTTCAGTATGGATTACACTTCAAAATTTTTAAAATAAAATCACCATAACTGGACCAATATTCAATATAATGATAAATGGAAAAATGCTGTCAAGGACCTTTTCAAAGGGCAAAAAAGTAAGGATGTTAGCTTCCATAGTAAGGTTGCGGGGAGCTCTGGTGGCCTAATGGCAAGAAACTGCTCTGCAATCTTGAAGGCACGTAGTTTGAACCTACCAGATGCTCCACTGGAGAAGGCGGGACAGTCTCCTATGCCAGTCAGATCCAACTTGATGGTACACGACAAGGAAAAAAGAAAAGGGTAAGGTGCACCTGACCAAAGCCATGGTCTTTTCAGTTACTTTGTATGTGTTTAAAAATTGGACAACAATTAAGGAAGACTAATTGGATGACTGAAGAAGAATCGATGCCAGTGCATGGGACTGATTATATGAAGCACAATGTGAATGATAAAAAGTATGAAACACTATGTATATGAACTTTATAAGCAAACTAATATAAAATACAATAAAGAATTGATGCCTTTGAGTTGTGATGTTACAGAAGAGTACTGAAAACCAGCTCTGACTTGGAGAAAGTGCAACCAGGGTGTACAATAGAGGCCAGAATGGTGAAGCACCATCTCTTATATGATGGGCATGTTTTCAGGAGAGGCCAGGCCTTGTAAAAGGCTGTTATGCTGGGAAAGGTGGAGGGCTTGAGAAAGAAAGGAAGACTCTCAGCAAAGATGGACTCTCAACAGTGGACAAAACAGAGATGGTGAAGATGGTGCAGGATAGGACACGGTTCAGGTCTGTTGTTCATACGGTTGCAGTGAGTTTAGTGGACTCTGTGGCACCTAACGACAGTGTTGGTGTTTTTGAACTGTGGTGTTGGCAATGTGTGGAATGCAGCATGGACTGCCAAAAGAACAAGCACATCTTTCTTGGAAGCAGTGCAGTTAGAGTGTCCCTTGCAGGCCAGGATTGTGCAACTTTACCTCCTGTACTTTGGAGTTGTTATCAGGAGGGGCCTTGGAAAAGGACATCATGCTCAAGAAAGGATAGGGTTGGTGAAGAAATGGAAGACTTTCAAGCATTATTGCCTCTGAAAATGTGCTAGAGGGTCAGCTATGGCTTGGTTGTGACTTGATGTCATAGCAACTTAAATTAGAGTTGGCTTCTTGGCAATTTATGACACAGGTGTGTATCTGCATGTGCCTTTATTCATTTCAGTCATCCATTCATCATTTAACAACTCCTTGAACACTCTAATGCATGCCAGTAACTGTGTTCAAAGTTGCTTTCCAGTAAAAAGCCTTGGTTCTCAAGGAGTTGTATTCTAAGAAAGGGAGCAGACAAGAGACAAGTAAGTAGATGACCATGTGAAATAATTTGAGCTACTGATGAGTGCTTTGAAGGATACAGTAAGGGGATTGAGAATGCTGGAGGTACAATCTCAGATGGGCTGGCCAGGTAAGACAGGTGTCAAGCAAACAAACTGAATGAGTGAGATTTACATGCAGAATTCTGGGCAAAGGGAACAGCAAATGCAAATGCCTTGAATTTGGAAGTTCCTGACATGTTTGAAGAACTCAGTAAAGACCAATGTGGTTTATAATGAAGAGGGAAGTAAAGGAGGCAAGGGTGGACAGGAGACAAAGCTCCTCTGACTAGTTTTCTGGGGTGGCTTCTAATGACTGCATTTCAGAGATGCAGAAGATGATAGTAATCACAAACTAATGGTCTCTCTGGTTTTTACCTAAATTCTCCTCCTTCCATAGCTGAAGTAAGAAATAGATGAGGTAACTTAAGAACAAAGGTTGGAAAATGGAGACTAGATGAAGTGTGGTTTAGTCAGTTCCCACTTGATGGCTCTGGACAGCAGCAACAGCATGATGGTGGGAAACTGCCTTGGCTGGTTCTGTCACTCATTTTTTGGTCATCTCTTTTCCAGCTCCTCCTACTTTTACTGAAACACCTCCTCAGTACATTGAGGCCAAGGAGGGTGGAAGTATTACCATGACCTGTACAGCTTTCGGGAACCCCAAGCCCATTGTCACCTGGCTCAAGGAGGGGACACTCTTAGGTGCTAGTGGGAAATATCAGGTAAGTGCCATTCTGTAATAGAGCCACTGCAGCCTTTGGTTTCCGTGCCCTCCGCAGGCAGCCTTTGCCTTCTCATTCAGTGCTGACATAGTGTGTGTGGCATGTATAGGAGGCAGACTGGTATGGTTGAAGGGACTGTTAGAAGGAGGTGGGAAAGGAGATGAAATTCCCCTCACATACTGCCTTGACAGGGAGCTCTGGTGGCCTACTGGCAAGAAACTGCACTGCAATCCCAAAGGCATATGATATGGTTCAAGTCTACCAGCTGCTCTGTGGGAGAAGGTTGGACAATCTCCTCCCATGTGATTAACTGCATCTGAAAACCCGCCAGAGGATCCCCTATGGGTCAGTTCCAACTCAGTGATACACAACAGCATCAGCTCCCTCAGCCAGATGTCTTTTCTTGAGACCATTTCCCTTGCAGCTTCTTTAGTCTGTTACTGTGCTGGCTGCTGAGGGGTCAGAGCACTGAACTCTTTTGATCCTTAGGTGAGTGATGGGAGCCTGACCGTGACGACGGTCACTCGGGAAGATAGAGGTGCCTACACCTGTCGAGCCTACAGCATTCAAGGGGAGGCTGTTCACACGACTCACCTGCTTGTCCAAGGTAAGAGAGATATCAGCGACTCTTTTTCCGACGACAGCTGCGTGGCTAGACCTCTGAAAGAGATTCTCTCAGGGCCCATTGTAACTAGCAGAGGTGGGGTAGAGTTACGGAAAGCCCATGAAGAGCTGGGCAGGGGCCTTCCCTGTGCACTTTGTACCCTGCTAGAGCATGCGTGACAGTCTGTGGGAGAGGACCACAGTGCTGTGACTCTGGAGTCTCTCAAGAGGTGAGTAGGGCTCTGGCTTCTCTCTCTGCCCAGATCACATTTGTGCCAGGCCTCTGACTCCCTCAGAGAGCAGCACTCCCTGGGGCCACCCATTCATTAGTGATGGCATCATAAGTAACAATTGGAATTCTGTCCAAACCCCAGACACTTAAATACATATAGGGCTTTTGGCAGAGCTGAGGTCATCAGCAGAAGCATAGTGAGATGCTAGTCTTCTTGTTTGGGGACCATGGTCCCCAAAAGAGGCTGGATAGCATCTGGTGGAGGGGGCTCTTGTGTTTAGTGAATGAAGTCAGCTCCCCTACTTCATCTGGTGGAAGGGAAGAAGTTGGAGGCTGGTTATTGTCTGTGTCTGGAAGCTCCTGAGCCTCATGCATTTCCTGCAAGCTCACATGTGTGGTGTGACAGCAGCAGCAACAGCACCAGAGATCCCTCTGCATCTTTGATCCAAGCTGCTTCTTCTGATGGGGAAGAACAGCCAGTTCGTTGTGGCCCTGGTCTGGAAAGCTAACACCAGGGACTGATAGTATTTCACCTTCTCTTCACCTTCTTGGTGCCTTCCCCTTAAGTTGCTTTCTAACCTTTGGCTGGTTAGCTGCTTGAACCTCCCACTACCCTAGAGACATGATTATTCTTTGCTTTGGATTTAAAGAGTATACTTTTTCCATCCATGTACCTTCTGCTCAAAGATGCTGCTGGAGAGAAGGATGGGCCATGAAGGGTGTGTGTGTATGTCATATGTGTGTGTACTTAGGTGGCTGGGTTGGGGAGCCAGTGTATACAGAGCAAGGAAGGTGCATGCATGCTTGAAGCAAATATCTTCAATCTGCTAAAGGAAATGAGGCACATCTGTTCACACCTCAGGATCTTTTGCACTTCTGAGATCCACTGGGAGAATAGGAACCTGAGCACAGAAACCAGCGAGAAGCATCTCTGTGACAAATGCCTGGTTGGGCTAGAACCTTGGACAGGGCTGCCCCTCAGCCTCTAGGCTCAAGGCATCCTGAGGGCTACAGAGCTTCTTGGGAGTGCCTGGTGCTGTTCTCCTCCTCCTCCACCCTAGTACCTTCCCTCCTTCTCATATGAGGTAACTATTTGTCTCCCTTTTTCCCCAGGGCCTCCTTTCATAGTTTCCCCTCCTGAGAACATCACTGTCAACATATCCCAGGATGCTCTGCTCACCTGCCGGGCAGAGGCGTATCCTGGCAACCTCACCTACACCTGGTACTGGCAGGACGAGAACGTCTACTTTCAGAAGTGAGCATCCTGCTCCGGTTGTCATAGGTCATCTCCCAGGCCAACAGGCGAGGCCTCTGAGTAGAGACAGTTGGTGGTCCTGTCTGCATCCCCCATATGCTGAGGCAAGAGATGGGGCCAGGAAGGCTTCTCTCTGCCTCACCTGGTGCCCCAGCCTCTCCTGTAGGGGATGAGTATGACTCACTAGGCCTTGTCTGATGGCTTCTAGAAGACTCCTCACTGTCTTTTCTCCATATCTCTGTGTCTGCCTTGTAGTGACTTGAAGCTGCGGGTACGGATCCTGATAGATGGGACCCTGATCATCTTCCGGGTGAAGCCAGAGGATGCAGGGAAGTACACCTGTGTCCCCAGCAACAGTCTGGGGCGCTCACCCTCAGCCTCAGCCTACCTGACCGTGCAGTGTGAGTGGGGTGCGGGAGAGCTATGGTTGTGGGATTCCCAGAGTGTGCAGGCTGCTAAGCTAAGTGTCATTTGTGGGCATGTGGGTAGAAGAATGAGAAAGGAGGGGTGAAAGGAACTCTCAATAGGGGAGGACGTCTGGCTTGGTCAATAGGCTCAAAACTGTGGTTTACTAGTTATCTTCTGTGGGCTAGGCATGACTACATGTGATAGCTAATGTATACCCCACTGAGTGCTCCGTGGCTTCAAGTGTACAGATACTCTGTGGATGACTGAAAAAACACCCTTGAACTGAATCCTAGCCAGCACTTCTCTACTCTGAACACATTGCCATTGGGTGCTACTCTCCCCCACCTCATACCTCTAAGAGAATAAGCTTAGGGGTCAGTGCAGAATGCAACTTGCAGCCATTCCTGCTTGCTGCCTCCTCATTTGTGTGTGGCTTGAGAACACAGGGTAGTATGTTGAAGTGCCTCTTGAGGATGGTATGGGTCTGGCTCACCATGACATTGGCATTGAGAGTTCTTGCCAGCCAGGTGAAGTAAGCAAGTGGTATCATCTAAGGAACATTATAGACTGTGGCAGTGTAAACAGTTTGCTCTTGACTATTAACCTGAAGGCTGCCAGTTTGAATCCCTTGGCAGCGTAGGTCTGGCAGTCAGCTTCTGTTAAGATCATAGTCAAGGAAACCCTGTGGACAAGTTGAGCTTTGCAGTGCGTGTGGGTGCTGTGAGCTAGAATTGACTCAGTGGCAGTGCTAGATCGTGACGTGCTAGAACATGATTTGAATGTTTCCAAGCTTTGAAGAGACATTTTTGAAAGTACAGATGACAGAGATGAAAGTATAGCACGATGATGGATGACATCGGTTCCAGGAGGGCATGTCTGGCTACATGTGGCTCTTCTCTGAAACTGCTGGAAGCTCCAGTGACAGAGGTTCCTGCCTGGTCAGAACAATGTGTGAGGACAGAGAGTCAGCTTGCTAAAGGACCCCTTTAGGTCATGTGGGGGCTACTGAGAGGTTGTTGATTTGAATTCACTGGCTGCTCTGAGGGAAAAATATGGGTAGTCTCCTGTAAAAGTTACCATTGTGGAAACCTGATGGTAGTTTGTCTTGAGTTGTTATTGGCTGAGTCACTGAGTTTAATCTTTTCATGCCTTAGTAATAGTTAGTTGTGCTTCCATCCTCTGAAAAACTAATCATTTAGAAAGCAAGAAAGAATGATGAGTAATGAAAATTCCATCTTGTGGTTTGTACATGGGCCTATAGCTCCATCAATAAAAGCCTCATGAGCTACAGTAGGTGACAGACTCTCTGTTCTGGAGACTAGTGTGGGAGGATGTTCAGTCATGTGGGAGAGAGTATGACAGTGAAGGAAAGACAGCCAGTCATTTGTAAGACAAGTTGAACAGTTGGTACCAAAGAAGTGAGGGCTATCTTCTGACTGCCCATCAGAGCTGGGTGGTGGGCATGTCCGCCGCTAAATTGCTGGATGCTTGGCTCACATGGGCCAGCCGAGCCCAGCAGTAATGAACCTAATGTTTCAGTTAGTTTCTCATCACAGTAGAATGGTTTTGCTTTTGTTATTGTTGTGTGTCATTAAGTTGGAACTGACTGATAACTGACCCTCCAGTGGGGTTTCAGAGGCAGTAAATTGCATGGAAGGAGACTGCCAATCCTCCCACGGAGCAGCTGGTGGGTTCGAACTGCATACTTCAGAGGTTGCAGCAGACTTTCTTACCATTAGTCCACCAGAGCTCCCTTAAAAGGACTTTTAGCATGCTATATTTCAAACTTCTCGGCACCAGTAGCCAGGAAATTAAAAGACGTATTGCGATGGGAAAGTCTGCTGTTGGGGACCTCTCCAAAGTACTGAAGAGCAATGGTGTCTCTCTGGATACTAAGGTGCGTCTGATACAGGCCATGGTCTTTGCAATCACTTGTTATGCATCAGAGAGTTGGACAATGACTAGGGAGGATAG
>NW_006399870.1:4645530-4669428 GCF_000299155.1 Elephantulus edwardii
CAAAGCGACTCGACGGCACAAAACCACAGCAACAACAGAAGGTATAAAGTTTAAGGTTTATGCCACCTAGATGTGTAGTTGAAAAGTAAGTTAATAAATTGTTTATAAATGACTCACTCAGAGCCCCAGAGTGTACTGAGATATAAAAGAAGTAGACAGTTGCTTCCTCCATGTCTGAGAGGCAGATGAGTAAGCTGCAAGCTGATTTGTGTCTCATGGTCTAGATAACCAAGCACAGAGTAGAGTCAATTGGGGTTCTTTGTCCAAAAGGGGACCGGCCTTATCCTCTAAGCTCAGGCTGTTTTCTTTTGAAACATGAGTTTCACTTGTGCCCTTCAACTGCTACCACCCCACCTGCCCCAGCCTGCCCTTTTCTACCTCCTTCCTGCCTGCATTGGGAACCCAGGCACTGAGATTTTATAGGTGGGAGAGACAAAGATTTTTATTTCTGCTAAAAGGAAGTGTTTAGAGTATTTCCCACTTACAAACCCTTTCAAAACCTCAGAGTAAAAACAAAACAAAACAAAAACCACTCTACCATACAAAAGTAGGAAGCTAGATCTAAATATATAACTTGGCTTGATATTTGTGTAATGCTATTCTCTGAGCAGCTCAGAATATTTGAAAGATACCAGCTCATTCATCCTCGTTGGCTTCTTGGAAGTTCTGATCTCTCTCCTTAGCAGCTCTGGGGAAACTGTAGCAAATGAAGAGATGACTCAACCCACGCCTTAGGATGGCCTGGCCTTGGGCTACTGTCTCTTTCAACTCGTCTGTGGCTAAGATTTGACTGTCTTGTAGCTGCACAGACAAGGAAATGCAGGCCCAGGGAGGGTAGGCAACTAGACAAATGGAGAGGGAATGAAGGGGAGAAATTACTGCTTGATGGGTAGAAGTGAAATTTTCTTTGGTGTCATAATAAAGAGTAGAGTGTGAACTCTGTGTTGTTCAAGACAAGCTTAAGGGATGGGTTGATTGATAACATCAGTTATTGGTATTGAGGCTCGGAGTCTAGCAGTTGGGTGAAATAGGCATTGAGAGGTCTTGCTGGTCAAATAAACAAATAGAATAATGTAAGGAGCATTATAGAGTGTGGCAGTGCAAACCGTGAACTTGGCTATTAACCTAAGGTTGACAGATTAAACCCCCATGTAGCACAGAAGAAAGATCTGGCAATCTGCTTCTTTTAAGACTACAGCCAAGAAAGCCCCATGGACAAGTTGTACTTTGTAGAATGTGTGGGTGCTATGAGTTGAAATGGACTCAGTGGCCATGGGTTGTTGAACTGATAAACTGTGGCGTGCTAGAACCTGATTTGAATGTTTCCAAGCCTTGAAAATAGAAATATTTGAAAGTACAGGTAACAGAGGGAAAAGTGTAGTAGGATGACCAATGATGTCAGATCCTAGGAGGCGTGTCCGGCTCCCTGTGACGTCCCTGACCCTCTGAATTGCATGAGGTGCATATTGACTGAATGGAAGAGAACTGCAGAGGGCAGTGTCTGGAGAGCGAGGGTCTGCATAGGGCTCTGAGAGAGCCTTGGCCTCCTGCCCGCATGTCTGTCTCACTCGTTGGTGTTCCTGTGTCTTCCCCTCTCCCACCGTACACTCTTCCCTTGCAGATCCAGCCCGAGTCCTCAACATGCCACCCGTTATATATGTGCCCGTGGGAATTCATGGCTATATCCGCTGTCCTGTGGATGCAGAACCGCCAGCAACTATGGTCAAGTGGAACAAGGATGGCCGGCCCTTACAAATTGAGAAGGTACTGGAGAGGTGTGCGCTGGAATTTAGAATGAGAAGAACCTTTGTAGATTATACTTCTTGGGGTCTGATTCTCTGTCAGGTCTAAAACTTGAAAAAGCAGACATTTGCTTCTATAGCCTTTGTCTAAATGTTTGCTCCTGTCCTGTGGCACTTGGATAGTGGCTGGTGGCCTGTGATGCCCAGCAGGCTGGTTCCTTCCCTGGATAGCTTGTGTTGTCATCAGGTGGAGTTGGGGCTGGGTGTTCGTTCTTTGACTGTCACCCCACTTGTGCTCTGGCAGAACCTGGGCTGGACCTTAATGGAGGATGGCTCCATTCGGATTGAAGAGGCCACAGAGGAGGCTCTTGGCACTTATACCTGTGTGCCTTACAATACCTTGGGGACAATGGGCCAGTCTGCTCCTGCACGACTTGTCCTGAAGGTAAAGGCCTGGGACTGGATGGGACCAGGAAAGGGGCACCTAAAGTACATGACTTCACGTGCTGGGGTATGTGTCTTTCCCTAGGATCCCCCCTATTTTACGGTGCTACCAGGCTGGGAATACAGGCAGGAGGCCGGTCGGGAGCTGCTCATTCCCTGTGCAGCAGCAGGAGACCCCTTCCCTGTCATCACGTGGAGAAAGGTACTTGGGTGTTCTTGGCTCCTGGGAGTTATGCTGTGGGTATTGGTGCAGCCTCACTCTTTAGTGAGATTAACAGCCCTGCGCAGGCTGAGCCTGAAGATGTGAGAAGAGTGGACATTATGGAGCAAGGGTACCCTGGAGGGAAGTGCAGTGAAAGGGTGGGGGCTGTCCCTCTCTGACCTGGCAGACTCCTGAGTTGGTGGTGGCTTGTCACTTTTCCTGTTCTGACATGGCCCTTCCCCTCAACACCCTGCCTCTTGCCCGCTTCCTCTTCCCTGACTTGGCCAAGGTAGGGAAGCCCAGCAGAAGCAAGCACAATGCCCTGCCCAGTGGGGGCCTCCAGTTCCGTGCGCTGAGCAAGGAAGACCATGGAGAGTGGGAGTGCATCGCCACCAATGTGGTCACCAGCATCACTGCCAGTACTCACCTCACAGTCATAGGTAGGTGGCCTAGGAAAGGCGTGACGCTCCGGGAGGAAACACTAACATGTGCCTGCCCTTGGGGAATTCTTTTTGTGTTGAGGGAGGCACATTATACACAGCCACTTACTATCAGGCGCGAGACAGATTCCATCCCACTCCTACACACATGCATCCAGTTCGAGACCCAGGCGTGATAATCTGATGGGAAACTGGAATGACTGGCGGGCTTGAATGCATCAAGTGGTAGGGCCAGGACTGAAACTGAGCAAGTCCTTAGCCTTCTGCTGTGCTGCCACTGGAGCCCTTGCTTGTTCAGGACAGGCGCAGCTCAGCAAGGACAGTGTCAGCTGCCCCTGAAGATCAGAATGGAAAGGTCATTCTTTGGCTTTGCCTGTGACCTAAAAGGAGAGTAGACAGGTTGGTCTGTGTTGTCAGGCTCGTATGGTCTCCTGCCATGTCTGGTCAGCCTATGTAAGCAGGTCAGGAAGTCGGCACCTCCAGGCACCTGGACAGTCTCCCTCACACAGGTGGGAAATTTTAGTTTGCTCCTAAGGGCTTCCACCTCTTAGCCTAGATCAAGAATATAGGCATCAGTCTCCCCTGTTTTAAGCTCCTTCTAATCTGAGCCTCTCTGTGTGGCTTCTAGGCACTAGCCCTCATGCCCCAGGCAGTGTCCGGGTCCAGGTCTCCATGACAGCTGCCAACGTATCCTGGGAGCCTGGCTATGATGGAGGATATGAGCAGACATTCTCAGTTTGGTACGGACCTCTGTGAGTCACCCCCGCATGCTTTGCTCTCTGCTTCTCCCTTCCTGACCTCAGTCTGCCCCAGGGTGGGTAGCGGTTATGAGAAGGATACAGCATCTCACTCATCAGTCTCTCGATAGGGAAGTGTGTGGAGACAGTGAGGAGGTTCTTGTGGGTGATAAGGATGACTGGGAGGGTCCTCTGCTCCCAGCGTGAAAAGTTTGGGCACTTGGTTGGGCTGTTGCTTTAATTTCCCATCACCTCTGTTGCCGAGCCTTGGTTGTCTCACTCACCTTTGGTGTGGGTGCATGTCTGTCTCTGTGTGTGTGTCTGACTCATTCTTCCTAGGTTTCTTTGTCTTCTGGAATCTGGGAGAGAATCCTCATCTTCAAGGGCTTGTAGAGAGCTTGGCTTGAAATTTGGAGTCTCATTTCATTTTATTCTCTTTCATGCTGGTTCCAGTGTGCAAAGGTGTGCCCACCCTCCTGCCTTGTCTGTAGCATTTGCATTTTTCCTCTCTAGGACTATGGGACTAAAGTGAATACCTGCCATTATTCATTTAGCTAAGATGTAGCTATTCGAGATCTCTTCTCAGTCCTTGGGTTAGTAGATCCAACCAAAGATTTCTCTCTTTCTCTTTGCTGTTGAGTCAGAACAGACTCATGGCTCACCTTCCTGCAGGTTTTTGGAGGCTGTAAATCTCATGGGAGGAGATCATCCGTCTTTCTCCCTCAGAGCTGCTGGGGGATTCCAACCATGAAAGAGGTTCCACCTTTGGGATATCAGTGGGACTCTCTGGATTAGGCCATCAGAGCCTGGGTTACGTAAAGATCTCAGACATGAAGCAGGTGTGCACAGGTGGGGAGAAGCAGCAACAGCCTTTCCCCAGCATGCTAAGATTTCTCCCACGCGCTCCTGTCTGGAGCCAGAACCTTTGTAACAGGGTGAAATCTGTGAGTGGGAGGTTGAGCCTTCTAGGCCTGCTCTTTGATAGGCATCACCTGGGCACCACTGCCAGCCAGGCCCCAACAGAACCAGAGGAGGGAAAGCCATATGCCAAAGAACCTCACCAGGCTTCAGAGACCTCTTTTTAAAAATCGTATTTTATTGTATTTTAGGTGAAAGTTTACATGACAACTTCACAGTTTTTGTATGATAATTCTGTGGCATTGGTTACATTTCCACAATGTGTCAGCATTCTTATGATTTCCTTTCTTTTTGTTCTCTTTACATTAATCTGACTTCCCTGCCCTTCCTCTTTTCTTTAGGATAAATGTGAATGCTTGGCCTCACATATTATAAGGGAGCACAGCACTTGTGAACGGTATTGTTTATTTTATAAGCCAATCTTTAAATTCCATGAAAGGTGACCCCTGGGTGTGACTTCAGTTCCATGTTCAGAATTTATCTCCAACTGTTAACTTTGGAGGTTTCTCTAATTGCTTTTGGCCCAGGAAGACTAGGGTATTTTGTTTAATTTTTTTTTTTGAGATTTTAATAAAAGTTTATGCAGAACTTGGATTTCCATTCATTCATTGTTGCTCATTTTCCTCCTGCCCACCTACCTGCCCCCTGCCCCCTGCCGCTGTTCTCTTTTCTCTTTGAAAAAAAAAATAGTTCTTTTATTGTTGTACAATCTCCCGACCCCCAATCCACTTTCCTATGAAGCTCTTATTCTGAACTATTGTCATGAAAAATAATACCTAATCATATATTCCTTTTAAGCAGTTCTATTCCTCATCTGTTTCAATGCAATGTGTATTATCTATCCCCCTTAGTTCCCCCCAACCCCCATGTTGGTCCTATTTTATAAAAGTAGGATTATGCAGTATTTGTCCTTTTGTGACTGAGATATTTCGCTCAGCATGATGTCCTCCAGGGTCACCCATTTTGTATAATATTTCATGAGTTCCTTGTTTTTCAGTGCTGCATAGTATTCTGTTGTGTGAATATACCACCACACCTCTACCCATTCGTTTGTTGATGGGCACTTGGGTTATTTCCATCTCTTTGCTATTGTGAACAATACAGCAATAAACATGGGTGTGCAAATATCTGCTTGGATGGCAGTTCTAATTTCTTTGGGGTATATTTACAGTAGTGGAATTGCTGGGTCTAATAGTATTTCTATTTCTAACTTTCTGAGAAAGCACCATACTTCCTTCCATAGTGGTTGTACCATTTTACACTCCCACCAACAGCGAATAAGGGTCCCAGTTTCTCTACAACCTCGCCAACATTTGTTGTTGGCTGCTCTGTTGAATTTTGCTATCGTTACTGGGATGAGATGATATCTCATAGTTGTTTTGGATTTTAAAAAGAAATTTAGTTTCATTCTATATTTTTCTTCCATTGTATCTGAGACCTTCTGTTGTGTTCCTGCTTGAAATAGTTATTGGTGAAAGCTGATGTCATAGAAGTCTTCTAGTCTCAGCCTAGAACAAGACATGTGGTTTGAATCCACCAGCTGCTCCATGGGAGAAAGATGGGCAGTGTCCTCCCATCTGATTAACTGCCTCTGAAAACCTGCTGTAGGGTCAACTATGGGTCAGTTGTGACTCAGTGGTGTACAACAACAGACTAGATGAGGCTGTAGTTCATGTGGATCATCAGTTCTATGGATTGGGTTTTTTGAGTCTTTGGTCTCTGTCATTCTCATTTGTTCCAAACCAGTAGAGACCAATAGCTGTATCACAGATGGTCACTCACAAGGTTTTAAAATCCAAAATGCCACTCACCAAGCTAGGATGTAGGACATTCTTTATGATCTCCCTGGTTCCAGCTGATGAAGTTGTTCCACATGACTATGGACCTAAGCCTTTTGATACAGTCACCTAATCCTGTGAAGTATTTAGTTAGGTCTATAAAGTTTTCAAAACTGTACTTTCCTGTATGCTTTATTATACTTATGAATATGTAGCTCACACATAATCCTACAGAGCTCCAGCTACACCTGTACATGCATGTGTATGTATTTACATGTGCCTTCCTATACATATGTTTATACATGTATATAACCACACTTGTTTTTTGGTTGGTATTACTATTGTTGCAAAATTGTTATATCATTTGCTGAAATTGCCACTTGTCCCTTATATTCTTTTTAGTGTCTTCCTTTACTTTGGTCACGTTGTATACAATTTACCCATATTGGGGATTGCCTACCCTTCCCATCCCAGAGAATAACAAGTGTCTACTGTTTAGGCAATGGTTCCCTCTACTTCCCTCTCCCATTCCTGGTAACCACCAAAGAAGGTAACTTTCAATGTGCATACTTATTCTTGTACTTTTTATAAAAGTGAGACCATGCAATATTTGTTCTTTTGGGATTGCTTGGTTTCTTATAATGTTATGTCCTCCAGATTCATCCATGTTAAGTTTGTCAACTCATCAGTATTCTTTAGAGTTGCCAAGTGTTCCATTTTATATACTACTGCCTTTTGCTTATCCATTCTACCGTTGATGGACACGCATGTTGTTTTCGTCTTTTGACTGTCATGAATGGTGCTACAGTGAACGTGTAGATGTACATATGCATATTCTTGTCACTGCTCTTGTACTTCTAGGATACATACCTAGAAGTGGAATTGCTGGATCACTAGGTATTTCTGTTTCTAGCTTTTTGAGGACACACCATACTCTCTCCTGTGGTGGTTATACCAGACCTTCTGATGAATGTTCTAACTGCCCAATTCTTGCCATGTTGTTGTGACAGGTAGACTCAGATTCACCTGGGCATCCTAAGCTGAGTGAACACCTAGCTGGGATGACAAGCTGGGCTGCACACACTATCCGCTCTGGCTTGCACCTGTTACACCCTCCTGATGTCCAGTCTCAGGTGGTGGGATGAAGGGAGATAATCTGCATAGGTCCCTTGGCTACCAGGCTGCATGTCCAGGGAGGAGCATTTGGCATGTTTGAGCACCATCTTTGAGGATGCCCAAATTGAAGGGCTGACAAGGAGCTCCTGGAGTAGTTTGGTATGTTCCTTGCTGCTGGGGCATGGCTCTACGCTGCCATTCGTCTACATCGTTGATCACTCGCTCACTCTGGTTCTTTGTGTGGGGTGAAGGAATGGTGGAGCCCAGCGTAGGAAGCTCCCTCCCTTGTCCCCTTCTGACTGTGTCTAACTCTCTGTGCCTTGACTCAGAAGTTTGCTACCAGCTAGCTGCTATTTGCTGTCCTCTGAGCTGCCTCAGCTCACTCTCTTGGCCCTAATGATCTGTCAGCCTGGAGGGGAACACAGAGGCATGCATTCAGTTGCCTGGTTCTGCTGCCTGAGGAGGGCACCAGGTCTCAGTCCTGTGAACCAGCATCTCCTCCCTGTGGTCATAGGTTGGTACTACACTTCAGGCAGCCCGCTCAGTGCTTGTGTGGTGGAACATTTCACTCAGGTTCTCATTCTGTGCAAAGTGCCATCTTCTGACCAGGCCTTGGAGGCCCTGGTCCCACTGTGGGGAGCACCTGGTCGTGCTTGCCACATGTTCTAGAGAGTGCTTACTTGGTCATAACCAGATGACGCAAACATGGTCAAACCGTCTCTTCTGGTTACCTGGGGTCCTCCTCTTTATTGTCTGAGGAGGGGGAACAAAAGCTGCCTGTGTTGTTTTCCTGGACCCTTCTGCCGAGCTTCCCATATTCACTGTCACTGGGGTGCCTGCCTGGTCCCAGCATTCTCATTTTTCCAGGGATTGTTTGCTTACTGTGGGCCATCCTCCTCTCTGAGGGTTGCTGTCAGGTCTTCTCACACTGCTGTGTCATCCACGTCTTCATTCATCACACATCAGGGGCCCTTTTAGTGCAGAAAGTGTCTGCCATGGTATCCTGAGGACCGGCACAGTCAAAATGGGGCATAGCAGCCTACCTGACCGTGACTCTCCTGACCTTGAACCTGGGGAAGCCAGCACCCCTCCCCTTCCTGATGACTTTGCATGTGCTCTCTCCTGTCCACTGTAACCCACCTTGCCCCTGTCCCCTGCCCTCTCTCTTTCTTTTTGGCCAGGATGAAGCGGGCACAGTTTGGGCCCCATGACTGGCTGTCCTTGCCAGTGCCACCGGGACCAAACTGGTTGCTGGTGGACACTCTGGAACCCGAGACAGCATACCAGTTCAGTGTCCTGGCCCAGAACAAGCTGGGGACGAGCGCCTTCAGTGAGGTGGTCACTGTGAACACTTTAGGTGAGGGGCCCTGGGCTGCGGTGTCTTGAGGATGTTGCCTAGAGCAGTCTATGGAGATGGTGATAGGATTAGCAGCTAACTAACATCTGTTGCTTATTATTTGTTGGACAACTTGCTAAGTGTTTTTTATGATCATGTCATTTGATCCTACCAATAAGGATTTGTCACAGCATTCTGTAAGGCTTCCCTGATGTTAATTGCCCAGTCAGAGCAGCTGTGGGCTATGTCCTATTAATTTTCAGGTCAAGAAAGGGGTTTAGGTTTGTGTCCTTGTTTGTTAATACACATGTTTGCATCTTTCTGTACTTTTATGAGATCATTAGGAAGCCAGCTTTCTCTCTCTGTGTTGCCCATAAGTCATTTCCTTTGGCCTGCAACCTCATTTGGTGGCTGGCATATGACTGTTCTTCCTCTGAATCTTCTCCTTTATGCCAGCCCTTCCCTCCTGGGTCTGGCTGCTTCCTCCCTGGCTGCAGTCAGATCTGCCCTTCTCAGAAGCCAAGGAGCCACATGAGCAGGATGTGCCTGGGGGGCAGCAGGTGGCACTGCCTAGCCTTGTTCCCAGTGCCCTTTGCCATATTGTCACCAATATGGGCACCTGAGAGAATGCTAGCCCAGAGTTTTTTCACCTCTTCTCCACCTGGTTCAAGGAGGGAATTGGCAGGGAGAAAAGAAGAGTCCTTGTTTCTTGGAAGAAAACAAAAGATAATTTTAATTACGTCTAATTCTTCCTTTATTTCTAAAGTCAATCCTACTTTCCACCTTTTTTCTTTCTTTCTTTTAAGGAACTTGTGTTCCTTAAAAGAAGAACCTGGGTGTCTCAATGGTTAAACATTCATGGAAGAGTCCATGGTTTGAACCCACCAGCTTCTCTGTGGGAGAAAGCGATGACACTCTGCTTCTGTGGAGATTCACCGCTTTGGAAACCCTCTAGGGAGTTCTACTCTGTTCTCCAGGGTTGCTAGGAGCCAGAATTAACTTGAGGGCCATGAGCATTCCCTCATATGAGTTTTCAAGTACTGCAAATAGTGAAGGTACTCAACTTTTAACGGAAAGGTTGGATGTTAGAGTTTGCCTGAAGGCAACTGGGGAAAAGATCCCATGATCTACTTTTAAAACCTCAGCCATTGAAATACTGAAGAAAATAATGGAGTCAACTCAATGGCAACTGTTAGTTTATGTTTTCATTTATGTCCTTAAGCAGCTCTCTGACAGTAGCAACATGAAGCTCTGAATTCTCCTTCCTTGAATCAGGAGGACTAGTTTATGTGACAGTCTCTTACCTCTGAAATAGTATCTACCCAAGCACTGAGGATGTGAAGGTTGGGGCACATGGAATGACCCCAGGGGAGTGTACATACCCAGGGGTGCAGCACCAGTGGGTGAGGATGCAGCAGCCTCTGTGTTCCCAATCCAGTCTCTCCCACCCCTTCTTGGCTGCAGCATTCCCAATCACAACTCCAGAACCCCTGGTGCTGGTTACCCCACCAAGGTGCCTCACAGCCAACCGGACCCAGCAGGGTGTGCTTCTGTCCTGGCTCCCTCCTGCCAACCACAGCTTCCCCATTGACCGCTACATCATGGAGTTCCGTGTGGGGGAGCGCTGGGAAACGCTGGATGATTTTATCCCAGGCACCGAGGGAGAGTTCTTTGCCAAGGACCTGTCACAGGTGAGGGCTGGCCTTGCCTCTTCTTCCCAGACTCTGGAGATGACATGACTCTTTGTAGAGCCATTGAGACCTTTGAATGACCCACCCTAGGCACTTCTGCATCCTTCCAGATCAGCTCCCAAGGTTTAGTATCCTCAGGCCATGCATGGGGGCTGGAGCCCACAGACTCAGGCAGTTTCCCAATGTTGGGACTACTCCTGATCCCTGTCACATGCCAGGGCAGGGCAGACGTGGAACTCACTTTGTAGTTGGACCTCTGACCTCAGTCCTTGCTTTCAAGATGTCCTGGCTAGGGCACAGGACCTTCCAGGTTCTCTTCCACGTTTGCCTACATAGAGTCCGCTCTGTTAGCATCCTAGAATCTCAGAGGAAACTGTAGTTTTATCTTTTTCAGCTGAACCATTTTGAACTTTGACAAAATCCTCAGTGGGTTGGAGGAGCAGCTTGTTTCATAGAGATAGATGCTTTTCTCTATCTTTCTGCCCGCTCACCCTGACACTTTTGAGTGAGATATTGGAGTAATATTTATCTCTCCCAAATGCAAGAATGTGACTTCTTAATTATGGCTTGAAATCAGCCATGGTGGGGTATTCATACCACAGAAATTGACAGATGCTACAAACGGACTTCCCACCAACCCAAACCTCAGAGAGCTGATTGTTAGACATTTACCAGGAAAGGCCATGAGTAGTGGTGGGGAAGGGTCAGTGGCGGGGTCAGTGGTTGTCTCAGGCCGGCTGACAGGGTACTGTCCCTGGGCTGCAGGACACTTGGTACGAGTTCCGGGTTCTGGCCGTCATGCAGGATCTGATCAGCGAGCCCAGCAACATTGCCGGCGTCTCCAGCACAGGTACTCTGGGAGGGTTCTCTTACAGCTTTAGGGGCAAAACCCCCAGAGCCACTCATGGGTCTCTTTGTGGAATAATTGTTGTAGGAAATGAGGTGACAATGGTGAGTAAGGAGCCCTTCAGGACCTGTTGCATGAGCTATAACAGTTATGCCCCAGAACCCCATGCTTCTGCTTCCACAAGCAATGCTATTTTATCCAGCTCTGGAACTGGTATCTGACAAATTCTCCAAGCTATTCACACAAAGAAATGCTAAAAAAATGCTAAGCCTCTCATGACAGTGGTCAAAAAGAACTTTATTTAACTTCCACTTGCCATGAAATGTGTGCTTTAGTTCTTCCCTCAATAAAATGAATTGGAAAGAAGAGATAAAATAGCATTTATTGTATGCCTTTCTCATAGTTATACTTAGTTTGTTTAGAAAATTGTTTGATTTTTTCCCCTTAGCCCTTCCTCCCTAGTTGCTTCAGAACAGATAGAAACAACTCCTTAGAATTTTCTCCATTTTATCCCTGACCCTGCTCCTATTTCCATATACCTTTCTCCAGTTTTGATTCCTCAAACAGTGGGGTTCTGTCCCTGTGAAGTGATTCTCTTGGTATGGGAAGAGGCTCAGTAATCAAACGTTCAGAATCCACCATGCTCAAAGAGCCCTGGGACCCGTTGGCAAGGTTCTTGGCTAAGAAACCTACATAGCAGAATGCTCACAGTTCTAAAGCCTGGAGGGGGCCAGATGGGACTGGGAGGTGGGAGAGTACAAGGTGGGAGTTGAACAGGGTAACAGGGTAAGACTTGTCGTTGACATCTCGTAAGGAAAACTTTCGCCCCCCCCCCCCCAAATAAACAGGAAAACACAGCATAGTTTCTGTTCTTGGATTCTCTTTCTAAGAGATACCAGACACATACAGGGGCAGGGAGCAAAGCCAAAGTAGAAGACTTAGGTATTTTGCAGGCTCATCCCAGTAAATTTTGTATTCTTCTAATCTTAACTGGCTCTTGAGAACTATTAATCCAGTGACCTTAGTGTCCCTTACATTTAGGCCCACTATTTCCAAAGCTGCAGCATTTATTTATTCATTTTTTAAAAAATTTTTTTTCCTTTTCTGTTCAACCAGCTAGCTTGATTTGGAACTTTTTTTTTTTAATTCATTATTGTTGTAGCAATGGTTCTGGTTTGATATGTTACATTATTTGAAGGTTTCCCTTTAATGAACCTAAGTGAGTAGCAGAAGGACATGACGATAGAATGGAGGCAGGAGGGCTGCCACCAACTAGCTGTGAACCTATGAGCAGAAAGAGAGACTCCTTTCCCTGCCTGGATTGGAGCGCTACCTTGTAGGGCCCAACCAGCTCTTGAATTCCAAACCTGAGATAAACAGATGTTTGCACTGCCCTGACTGTAATGAGCTTTAACGTGGATAGGTCTAGATTCTGTAATAGCATTTCCTCCCACTATTAGAGTGTTTCATCTCCAGGGGCCTTCATATCTGGCTTCATTGTGTAATGAGGCAGCATGTTATTAGGAAGAAGATGGTGGACAAGAAATCAGAGCTTCTGGGTTGTAGTTCACTCAAACTCAATCTGTTAGACAGTGAGAATACCCTCTGCTCTGTCTACCTCATGGGGTAATGTGAAAGTATCTGATGACATGTATTATGTAAGTCACTGGGCAAGTGTAGATTTTTATTACAACTATTACTTCCCATGAGGATAAAATAGATGTTATTTTGTCCTTTGCCAAGCTGTGCAAAAGCCATGAACACTCTGCCACCCATGAAAATCCCTTCGTTGTCAGAGTTGAGCCCTGACATGGCCTCCTCTCAGCCAAGGGCAGCCTCTCTGGAGACTGTGTGGAAGGTGTGGGGTATCTGGGTAGCGTTCTGAGTATGCACACTTCCCTACAGACATCTTCCCTCAGCCGGACCTGACTGAAGATGGGCTGGCTCGGCCTGTGCTGGCTGGAATCGTAGCTACCATCTGCTTCCTGGCAGCAGCCATCCTGTTCAGCACCCTGGCAGCCTGCTTTGTCAACAAACAGCGCAAGCGTAAGCTCAAGCGCAAAAAGGGTAAGTTCCCACCCTATCCCCTGTGGTGTGTTCCCCAGTGTCAGATGCTATTTACCTGGAGTGATGAGCCATGTCTTTAGTCTGGAAGCCGAGATCTTATGGCTAGACAGGAGCTTTTGGTCGGACTTGGTTTGAAAGTCCCAGAGGCAGCTGTGGTCAGGGACAGGCTGGGGGAAGGCAGGTTGTGATGGTGAGCCCATAGATGTCTGAGGGCAAGGAGAGCTTATGCCTTTGTCAGGTTGCTTCTGGTGGGTGGCATCTGGGGATACAGATGTGAGGTTCATGACATATCAGGCTCAATATTTCTCTTTCCCTTTATTTTATTTTTCTTCCAGATCCCCCTCTCTCCATAACTCACTGCAGGAAGAGTCTGGAATCCCCGTAAGTGCCTTTTACCTGGGATAAATGGAAAGTGACTAATTGTAGCTTATGACTGAAGGTAGAGAAACTTGCTCAGGCCTACTCCAGGTAGTTTATGAACTGATTACTGCTGACTGATCTGCATACTAATTAGTTGTACTTTAGCTACATGAATGTAGTGGACCAGTTCTATAAATAATCCAAAGCAGTGGCTAATCTAAAAACCATTTGTCTTTAGTTTTTTAAAAAATATATTTCTGTATTTTTTTTCAATCCTAAGAGATTTGCCACTTTTGTTCTTTTAAATAGTATTTTATTGTGTATTTAGTAAAGGTTTACATAGCAGTCAGGATTCCCAATCACAATTCACAAATTATTCAATGACATTGATTGCAGGCTTCTTATGAGAAAATGATGACTGACACAATTCTTATGAGAATGTATAAGCATTCTCATAATTTCAGTTCTGGCTTTTCCATTTTCATTAATTTAATTCCCTGCCTCCTTACCTCCTCATCTTCATTTTAAAGTAGTGATGTTTAAAGGAGCACAGTATTCACAGATGATAGATATTTATTTTGTGAGCCATGAATTTAATTTCTTAATATGTTTTGCTTAAATCAATGTTAAAATACTCTTCTATTTCTTGAGCTCTCATCAACTTCTCTGGGTGTGAGTAAAGTTGTAGATGTGACTAGATTGAATGTGCTGATAATAGGGGCCAGGCAGAGTGTTAAGAAAGATGTGGGTGTTCATTCAAATGATGGGGAATTCACATTTAGGTGGCTGGGATTGGATCAACGTGGTCCCACAAAGTGCACAGCCTATCGTAGCACATAGCTTTCCCTTAATTTTGTGCTGTTGTTGCTAAGGGAACAAGAAGGAGGGAGAGGTCTTCCCTATTACGCTTTAGCTCTTGCTTGTTTTCTGACCTCTTTAGACTGTCTTCGGGCAAGGTGAGCCCTGAGAGCATCCGTACACTTCGGGCTCCATCAGAGTCCTCAGATGACCAGGGCCAACCAGCAGCCAAAAGAATGCTGAGCCCTACACGGGAGAAGGAGCTGTCACTGTATAAGAAGACCAAGCGGGCCATCAGCAGCAAGAAGTACAGTGTGGCCAAGGCAGAGGCAGAGGCTGAGGCAACCACACCCATTGAGCTCATCAGCAGGGGCCCTGATGGGCGCTTTGTGATGGGCCCTGCAGAAATGGAGCCCTCAATGAAGAGCAGGCGCATCGAGGGCTTCCCCTTTGCCGAGGAAACGGACATGTATCCCGAGTTCCGCCAGTCTGATGAGGAGAATGATGACCCACTGGTGCCCACCTCTGTGGCCACTCTCAAGTCCCAGATGACCCCCATGTCAGCCAGCCAGGAGTCCTACCTGCCACCACCAGCATACAGCCCTCGGTTCCAACCACGGGGGCTGGAAGGCCCTAGTGGCCTGGAAGGGCGGCTCCAGGCCACAGGCCAAGCCAGGCCACCAGCGCCTCGGCCCTTCCACCATGGCCAGTATTATGGGTACCTCAGCAGCAGCAGCCCCGGGGAGGTGGAGCCACCGCCCTTCTACATGCCAGAAGTGGGCAGCCCCCTGAGCTCTGTCATGTCTTCCCCACCCCTGCACACTGAGGGTCCTTTTGGCCACCCCACCATCCCTGAGGAGAATGGAGAGAACGCGTCCAACAGTACGCTGCCCTTGACTCAGACACCGACAGGTGGGCGCTCCCCTGAGCCCTGGGGCCGGCCAGAGTTCCCCTTTGGGGGGCTGGAGGCCCCAACCATGGTGTTTCCTCACCAGCTGCACCCCTGTGATGTAGCTGAGAGTCTGCAGTCCCAGGCTTGTCTCCCCCGAGGACTGCCCCCTGCCTCACTCCAGGTGCCTGCGGCCTACCCAGGCATCCTCTCTCTGGAGGCACCAAAGAGTTGGGCAGGCAAGTCTCCGGGCAGGGCCCCGGTCCCAGCGCCCACTGCTGCCAAGTGGCAGGACAAGCCTATGCAACCACTGGTGAGCCAAGGGCAGCTCAGACACACCAGCCAAGGCATGGGCATACCGGTGTTGCCTTACCCTGAGCCAGCTGAGCCAGGGGGGCGGGCTGGCCCCAGCACCTTCAGCTTGGACACCCGGTGGTATGAACCCCGGCCCCGGCCCAGCCCCCGGCAGGTCCGGCGCGCTGAGCCCAGTTTACATCAAGTGGTGCTACAGCCCTCGCGGCTCTCACCTCTGACCCAAAGCCCTCTGAGCTCCCGTACGGGCTCCCCCGAGCTGGCCTCCCGGGCCCGGCCGCGCCCAGGCCTCCTGCAGCAGGCAGAGATGTCTGAGATCACCCTGCAGCCTCCGGCCGCTGTCACCTTCTCCCGAAAATCCACACCGTCCACTGGCTCTCCATCTCAGAGCAGCCGCAGTGGCAGCCCCAGCTACCGTCCTGCCATGGGCTTCACCACGCTGGCCACAGGCTATCCCTCCCCACCGCCGGGCCCTGCGGGGCCTGGGGACGGCTTGGATGTGTTTGGACAGACACCTTCCCCTCGCAGAATAGGGGAGGAGCTGCTCAGACCAGAGGCCCCCCCACCGACATTACCTACTTCAGGGTGAGTATGAGCTGCTTTCTCCTGCCATTCTGGTCCACTTCCTTCCCCCATTCCTTGCCCTGCCCTCCACCCCCCTCCATCAACCCAAATGACAGGGCTTGTTTGGACATGCTGCAGCATTCCTCTAGGAGAGGAATTTGGTTCTGGTTGGCTTTGGCAGGGTGTGGTCACTGGGTGGAGATGGGGCTTACCTGCCCAGGTACCCTGCCAGGAGCGTGAGGGACCTTCTCCACCTAGAACAGTGCTTGTAGGAGGTAGGAGGTCCCAGGGTAACTGAGCATGGGCACAGATGGGGCAGGGGAGGTGGTATGGTGTTAGAGTAGATGGCCTCTCTGAGTGGTTTCTCTTGGAACTAAAGGCCCCCCCCCCTGTATTCCTAGAATTGGGTGGCCATTCCGAGGAACCACCCAGAGATGTTTTCTTCCCTGACCCTTCCTCCTTGCTAAGCAGGACTCAGCAGTGTGACCTCCTGGGCCACCAGGCCAGGGGCCTCCTCTTCCCAAACTCCTATCCTTTAGTAATCTTAGTGAGGGCCAGCTTCCAGGCCCCTCCTGTCACGTCTCCCCAAGGGGCATGCTGAAGGTGGGGAGACATCTCTTAGGCCTGGTGAATGATCTGCCTGGAGCCACACACCCCAGCCCACCTGTGTGCCTCGCAGGAAGCTGCAGACAGACAGACAGACAAACCAGCTCCTGCGAGCAGCCCGACTGAACGAGCACCCTCTAAACTGTAGCAGCTGGTATTCCAGGTACCAGAGCTGTCCTGGAACACTGTCTGTCCTCTTTTCTCTTGTCCTTCTTCCCCTCTCCTCCGCCTTGCCCTTCCTTCCTCCTCTTTGAGTCTCAGTCTCTCTGTCTACCTCTTCTTTCTCCCCCTCTTGGGGGTGACCTGACCTGCTCAGAGTAGCCTGCAGTATCTCCGAGTGTCCTACCAGTTGGTCCCTCTCTCTCTGTCTATTTCTCTCTCTGATTCCATCCTTGGTCTCTTCTTGGTCTAGCTGCCTGTGGAGGGGAGCGGAGAGGCCCAGAGGAGGCTGGGTGGTGGTAGGAGGGTGGAGGAGGTTTAGGGGGAGAGTGTCCAGCACTCTTCCTTGTCCCCATGCAGGGACCCTCGCTCCACTCTGCCCTCTGGTACCTGGGAGTGCAAGCCTCACCTCCCACCCTCAGCACCCCTGTGGCCATCTGTGGGAGGAGCAGGGAGTGGGCCCAGGGTATGAAGAGGCTGAGGCCCCGGGAGTGCCTGTCGTGCAGGAGATGGTGCGCCGCCCAGCCCTGTCCTCTGTGCTTTGTGCTGCGCACTCATCTGCTTTGTCTCACCATCCGTTGCTTCTCTGTCTCCTCTCCTCCCCTCAACCCATTCTTGGCTGCCTGTTGGTTCTCTACTCCCTGCCTCCTTCCCTCCTTCCCTCTGGGTGTGCGGGGTGGTTCCCCAAGCTGGTGTTGATAACTGCTTTGTTTCTGATTGATCTCAGCTATCTGGGCAGTGTTGTCGAGACAAGCCTCTCCTCAGCTCAATAGGTAAGGGAGCTCCCTCCGCGGCTGGGGCAGGGCTGGGGGCGGGCGGATGGACAGGTGGATGGGGCTTTGCCAGGGCCATTGCTTCCTTTAAAGGGGACCAAGGGGACAGCCACACCATCTCCCTTCTCTCTGTAGGGGTGGCAGCCTCTGCTGCCCAGGTACCCAAGACTTCTGGGTTCCTCACAGAGAACCGCTGCCACAGCCATGGGCCGCGCTTTGTCACTGCCTGGCTGCAGCTTCAGGCCACCCCTCTTCGAGCCCCCGCAGTTTTCATCAACACTTGCTTCCCTGCTGCCTCCCACGGGAGCTTCTGACAGAAGCCCTGAGGCTACACGCACTGGAAGGCTAGAATCCCGAGGTCTACTCTGCATCTCTGTGTCCTTGGATTCTGGACACCCATTCTGCTATGTTCCAGCTGTCATAGTGCCCACCTCCCCGAAGGCTCAGGCCACTGTGGGGCCTCTGGCCTCACTGTCTTCTCAGGATCTGATGTTGTTCATTTCCCTCAAGGTACCCAAGGCTGGACTGTGGTCCAGCTCTTCCTTGAGCAGCAGTTCTGTGAGGAGGCAGTCTTCCTCAGGGCTGCCTCCACCATGGCTTTGGCCGGCCAAAGACAGGGATGCACTCTGCTGCCCTACACACCTTGCATGCTTTAGCCTGCTCCTGATGGCTGCAGGACTGGGGTAGACCTTGCCCTCAGGGTCACATTGCTTACAGATCCATCTACTCAGTCACCCTAACTGGCTTAAACCCACGTTCTCGGGAAGTGTCTTGGGAGGAACCCTCCAGCAGAGGGAAGTAGAAGGGCCCTCAGACAAAAGGCGAGAGAGAGAAAGCCCAGGTGGTGGTGTATTGGCATCTTTTCTGTTCTGAATGAGGTGGTGGCTCTAGGAACCTGGAGCACCAATCTCTTAAAAAGAGACTCTTTCAATGGCATTCAAGAAATGTCTTAAAAAGAGGCTTCCTTTGCCACAGACCCCATTGCCTGTGCTTCAGGAACATGTAATGTTAGTGCCAAGTTTAGTGGCAATGAGGGAACCTTGCTCGTGGGTATGACCGATGAGGTGAGAGCTATCTGCATCTCTGTCCACTTAGAGATGTTGGGGAAGGTGATTATCACTCAGGTCTCAGAAGTATTGCTTACCCCCTGTAAAGAGCACTGCCTGGCCATTTCTTGTCTATGGCTGGAACATAGTCAGTAGCCACATGGCTACTGGGGGAACACCGCAGCATGGGCTCCCGGGGGGCTTGGAGAAGGCATGAAGTGCTGCTTGTTCAGGGGCCTTCTGCTGCCTCCCGATGGGAGCTCCGAGCCTCCTCCAGTCTGGTCTTTTCATACCACAGTGATACTGAGCTTGGAGGGGTGATAATGCTACTACCAGCTCTAGCACCCAGCTCCTGGGCCCTGTTTTCCTTTACGACTTCACTCCCTTCTTCCCTTAAGTGTCCCTGCTACACCTGCCCTGAAGATACTAACCCCTAGCATTGACGTGGTAAACCCAGAAACCAGGGGCAGAGATGCGGAGTCACTATCTTCCCTGGCCACTTGCACCTCCAGTCTGGGAGAAGGTTGTCCTTCATGGTGCTGGGTGGCAGGGCACCTGCCCATCTGCCTGCTTGTGGAACAACCCTGGGGTGTGGCAGCCGTGGGGCCATTGGGAGCTGTGAGGCCGTCTCTAGAAGCTGTCTTCATGCTGCACCTTTGCATGTCTCTTGTTGCTCTAGCTTGGAGAGGCTGTGGCGCCTCTTGTCTATGTGTGTTCTTGCTGTTCCTTTCTCCTTCCATTTCTTTCCTCTTCCTTCTGTGGTTGTTCCCCTTGCCTTTCCTTTTTTTCTCTCTTCTCCCAGCCCCTCTTTCTCTTCCCAACCTCCATTTCAGAATGGGGAGTTGTGGTATGTGGACAGTCACTGTTGTGGTCTGCTGGAGGAGATTGGTCCTTTGCCTGATTAGTAGCACTCTTTGTCAAATCACCCAATCACCCTTACCATTAATACCTACCTTGACTTTGGCAGTGCAGGTGGGTGTGGGGTGTGCATGTGGTCCCCAGTAAACATGCCCTGACCCTACTAGAAAGGCACTATTGTGTGATCAAAGCTGGTGGGTGCTGGTGATGGCAGGTCCTATGTTTCCATTTCACTTCTGTCTACATGTGAGTGATGCTCCTATGCCCCATAGCATAGAATCAGGCAGGTAGTATTTATCTTCAGGCAACTAAGGAGGGAGGAAAATGTTCTTAAAACACTTGTGCCTGTCACCTGGGATAACTGAAGAGCTTATCATTGTGGTCATGGTGTAGAAGAAAGAGATTGGGTGGGCTTACATGTACTTAACGTAGAACTAAGGAGAAACACCTTCTTGGGATAAATGGTCATGATTTGGGCTTGGTATAGATTTTATGAAAACTGGAAAAATATAGGAAATTTAAAGTAAATTCCAGGAGTTCCTGGTCATTCTGGACTGTAAAGAACATTTCTGTGCCAAATGATTTGGCTTTGATGAGGCAACGTGGAAGAGCCAGCAAATCCTCTCGGCTTCAAGGAGTAAGAAGAGGACAATTCCTGCATTTAATGGTAGAATTTAGGTTGCAGATTCAGCTTCTAGAGTACTCAGGGACGGATGCTAATTAGGGGATCTGCAGAGTCACCCTCAGGTTGGCTTGAGCACCTCATTCCAGGGATACAATGGAAGTGCTTAACCCAAGCTTCCTCCAGTCTGAAAGACATTGACACCAAATGCCTCATTACCCAAAAGGTCTTAGGATGGGACCCACATAGGCAGGAGGCCAAGACCCCATTTGCCAGAAAGAAAGATGGAGTCACTCCAAAGAGTTTCATATGCTGCAGGTAGACTGTGATGGGATATATTTCAAATAATTTTTCCCTCTGTATAATTTTCCCCAAATAAAGAAGACCCACATCCTGCCACTCTCTCACATCGTTTTCCTGCCCAGCAAGAGTATCTCACTGTGAAGGCCCCCCTCCTTGTGTCCTGTGTCTGAACACTGAGCCAGGACTGGACACAGGTGGCAAGCAGCTCTGTTGAAGTGGCTGCAGCTTGGCTGTTTCATAGGGGGAAATTGTCTCAGCCTCATCAGTGAATTATTGCTGTAGGAGATTTTTCCTGAATGCATAATTAGAGCCTGCTTTTTCCATATTGATTTTCTCCCTTTTGACTCTGCCATAGAACTAGAAAATATTAGCAGCAACTGTGTGCCAGGGCAGGTCTGTTTTTCAGGTACAGCGTGGAAGCACTGGCTTTTCTTCTGTGGAGCTTCTATACCTGTTTGGGAAAGAATGTATGTAGCATCATTCCAAGAGTCATGATTCTCTGTTCATAACTAGATTATTTGACAAAGATACCTAATTTCTATAAGCCTCTTTTTCTCCATCTGAACAATTGAATCATATCATATTTACCTCTTAGAGTTGTTGTAATGATTAAAGAAATTTCTATAGAGTATGGGGAACATTGCCTGCCATGGTAAGTGGTAAATAAATGGTATAAGAATAATAATAGTAATAGTAATATGTTGGTTGTATTAGTGATAGTAGTAGTAGTAGTACATAATGATTTCACCTACTTGGAATCCCTAGGAATTTTTAGGGGCACCTTGTACTGATTTCTGTCATATTCTGAGTGGGCTACCTTGGTGATATTAAAGAGCACCATTGCTGGGATTCACCTGCTTATCATATGACTTACCAGACCATGTTTTAGTCCTATTGGGTGATCTTTCTGACGAGATTGGCCGGAACCAGAAGATAGAGATAAATTTAAGAGGTGGATTCATATCTCTGCTTCTCACATGGAGATGAGGAAGGCAGATGAGGAATATCCCTCGGTGAGGGTGTTCACTCTGCATTGGGAAGGTCATGATTGTTCAGGTCCCACTCATTTTCACTTGTTGCTTTCTTCCCAAATTTTCTTTCAGCTACTGCCACTGCTGCTAAATAAGGATCTCTGTGGGTAGTTTGTGGGATTTGTGAAGGAGGAAGGAAAAGGGGCACTGGTGGGGGGGAGGATTTTACTTCTGATGGGTGAGTGCACTAATTCACTAAGAGAGGGTCTGTACATATGTGTACATGTTTGTGGTCTTACATTTGCTTTTTGGTTTGATACTGCTGGAAGACTGTGAGGAACCAAGGAATTGTCTTTGACGTGAACTTTGAGGGAGCTTCTTAGTACTGTAAACTAAAAGGCTATGGAGTGATGACATCTGTCAAAAAGGTGAGGGGCACTTCATCACCTAGAGATGCAGGGATGCCGAGGACCAGGGTCTTGTCTCTTCTTGTGTGTGTAAGCTTTCCTTCCTCTTGCCTGTGTGGATGTCCAGTGTTAGGGAGGTAGGACCCTACGCTTCCTACCACATCATAACTTTTTACCTTGGACAGCTTACTGAACTCCTGGGCTTTTCCTTTTCCTCACAAGGCTGGCTGTGCTATTCTTATTAACTAGGATTTACCAGGAACTGACTTCTAGGAGTGGGAACAGACAGTTGTGAGGTGGAAAAGAAGAACGTGAGTGATCCCGGTCCTTCATGACTGCAGAATATCCCTGTGTTCCTCCTTTGCTCATCACGTGCTAAAGCCAGTACAGGTGATGAGAAAGTGTGACTTGCCTCTCTCTTTTGCACCTTATTCCTCAGGCCATGGCGGGCTTAACGTGTCGAAGAAATGGATCAATAACACATGCTGTAGATTTTCTTCTTTATGACTTGAAAAAATCCACTTGATAAGCACCAGCCCTTTCTCTTATCTCTCCTTGGTCCCTTTTATCGCCTAGACTGGACAGGTTCTACTTATGTTGCCTGCTTTGTCCTAACTATGCAGGCTAATGGCAAATGAGTTCCACGGTTGAGATCTATCCATGTGTGTGTGTGTGCATCCTGTATATATACACACGTATCTAGTAGTTTAGTCAGTAGGGAGTTGTGTTACTAACCCAAAGTCTAAGCTTCTGTGGTGGTTAGAATCCATTAATGGCTCTGGGGGAGAAAGATGGCCGAACACCTCCCTCATGACTTACAGCCTCCGAAACCCAGTGGAGGGTCAGCTGTGAGATGGTGCATTCCTACTAAATGACAGTGAGTTGAGTTTTTGCTCCCAGCAATTGGTTTTTCTTAAAATGTAGAGACTCTACATGGCAGGAGCTTTGCAAGTCTTTGTAAAAGTCAGATACTCATAACATCCTTTTCCATCTCCCACCTTCTCTGTGTGACTGAGAACTTCCGACCTAATCTGCAGAAGTTCAGGAGACACCCTACTGAGGATGTAGTAAGCATATAGGACAAGTATTTGCTGCTGTCAGTTGGTTCGTTCTTTGAATGGAGATTGGAAAAGCCTGGGTTTGTGTACCCTCTATATCATTGGATAATGGTTTTTTACTTAGTCCCAGTATTTCTTTTCCTGGAGAAGGACAGTTCTGTTGATAAATTAATTAAGTTACTTAACCCTTGCTTTAGTTTTTTTACTTTTCATTTAATCATCTTGATTGCAGTGGTTTCTAGGAACTGCCGATGTTGAGACCTTGCTCATCCCAGCATGAGTTATGTGTGATGGAGCCTACTATTAAAGTCTCTCTCTTCCTTTCCCAGGGTCTTCTGATTGTTCTACTGATTGGTTTCCATTTGAAGTAGGCCTCTCACTGCTGGAGCTTTCAAGTGGCTTGTCTTACTTCCAGGAGCAGTAGGAAGGCAGAGCCCAAGGAACCAACAAGACATCTTGGACTACTAGAACTGTGTTCTGCTCTCCGGTGGTCAGAAGCTCCCGCTCTGGGGGCTGACCTGTGTGCCTCTCTAATTGTCCCTTCTAGAACACATCCACCTGTACCTGGGAATGCTGCTGCACCTGAGAGACTGGAGGCGCTGAAATACCAACGGATAAAGAAGCCCAAAAAGTCATCCAAGGGCTCTTCAAAGTCAAAGAAACGATCCGGTAAATGGGAGCCAGAGTCCTACCCTTCTCTCCACATGATGTTACCGTTATTAAGACAATTGTCTGACTCAGAGTCCCAATCTGGGATGTTTTCTAGAATTGAGTCCACCAGCTTCTTTTGATCTTTCTTTTTTAAAAAATTTATTTAATTTCTTTATTTTTCATTTTAATGAACATCTACAGAG
>NW_006399870.1:4669533-4696788 GCF_000299155.1 Elephantulus edwardii
TACGTAATCCCCCACACATATCCCCCAATCCCCAAATATAATCCACTCTGCAACCCTCATTCCGTACTCTTACAATAAACATAATGCCCTAAAATATTTTTAACATTAACTGTTAAATAATACACAAATATCATTTTTGAGTGAAAAATAAGAAAGCTAAAGTTAAAATCTCTGACTTTTAAAAATTCTGTTACATTCCACATGTTGTTACCGTTATGTCCCATCGAGTCTCCTGTGACCCATAGTGACCCTGTTTCCAACAGCTCTGAAGCCTGCCCTATTGTGAGCCAGTCTCACTGCCTCCAGCACATCCCCATTACCCTTGTTACTGTATCAATCTGTCTCATTCAGGGTCTTCCTCTCCTGCACTGTCCCTCCACCATAGGGAAGCTATTCTTACTGGTTTGTATGCTTTCAGAATCTTTTCAGTGTATCTTTAGAAAATATTTTGTGTCTTTATAACTAACAAAAATTGTCATTAGGAGCTGTTGAGTTGACTCAGAGTCATCCCGACCCTTTGGACAACAAATAAAAACCTTACCTGATCCCACGCTATCCTCACAATCTCCAGTGTGTCCCGATGTTACCACTGTTACCATTGTTGTATTACTGCTGCCCATTGTTGCAGTACCTAGATCAGTCCCTCCATTGTGAGATGCCGTCGAGTCGATTACAACCTATAGCAACCCTATGAACAGCAGATCTGATCTTGTCTTATCCTGTGCCTTCTCCATGATCTCTGATACACTTGAGCCCACTATTACAACCATTGTGTCAATCCATCTTGCTGAGGATCTTTTCCATCTTTCCAAGCGTGACATCCCTTTCCAAGGATTGGCCCCCCAGGCAGCATGCCCCTAGTATATGGAATGAAGGTTCACCATCCTTGCCTTTAAGTTGCACTCCAGTTGCACTTTCTCCAAGATATAGTTGCTTGTTCTTTTGGCAGTCCATATTCAGTGCTCTTCTCCAGAATTACAACTCAAAAGCATTGTTTCTTCTGTCATCTTTAATCATAAGTGTCCAATTTTCAGATGCATAGTAATTAAAAAGACTGTGGCTTGTATCAGGAGCACTTTAGTCTTTAAACTGATGCTGTTGCTTCTTAGCATTTTACAGAGTACATTTTCCCAATGTAACATGTCTTTTGATTCCTTGACTGCTGATATCTAAGGTTTTGATTGTAGACTCAAGTAAGATGAAGTCATTGACAATTTGAACATTTTCTCTATAAATTATGATGTTGCCTATTCTCTCTGATGACATGGTGCATAACATGGTTGTGCTAACCAGGAGATTTGGAACCTCAGCTGCTCCATAGGAGAAACAGGAGCAGTCTTCTCCCAAAAAGATGTATGGTGTTGGGAACCTGATGGAGAGTTGCTGTGAGATAGAATCATTCGACAGCAGTGGGATGTTTGGTTTTTGTTCGTTTGTTTTAGTTAGTGCTTAATGAGTCCTGGTGGCACTATACCCACACTCAGTGCTAACTGAAAGATCTGCAGTTTGAACCTTCTAACTGCTCTGTGGAAGCAAGATGTGGCTGTCTGCTTTGTGAAAATATGTAGCCTTGGAAACTCCCTGGGGCACTTTTCCTCTTTTGACAGGATTGCTCTGTGTAGCATTGACTTGATGACAGTGAGTTTGGTTTTTTATTTCCTCAGTGCTCAGTGAGTCCCTGAGTGGCATAAAAGATTACACATACAATTGTTCTAATGTACTATTGAGTCTGATCAACTCTTAGCTAACCCTGCAGTCAGTTTTAACAGGCTACTAATTACATGAGAGGAGACTGCCTTAGAATGGTTGTTGGGTTTGAACCATCTACCTTTTGGGCATGTCTCCAGGAGGGACCAGTCCGTGGAGAAGAACATCATGGTTGGAAGGGTAGAGGGTCAGTTCAGGAGAGGAAGAGTCTGGATGAGATGCATTGACACAGTGACTGTGGCAATGGGGATGCTTGTGTCAGAGAAGGTGAGGTTGGCTCAGGATAGGGCCAAGTTCAGAGCCATTGTTCACAGGGTTGCTTACAGTAGTCAACTCAAGGACACACTACAACAACAATAACAACAACTACCACCTCTAGGTTGGCAATGCAACCCTGTACCCACAAGACCACCAGAGCTCCCTATCACGCTCAAATAGAATCCTAAAAGTTGGTAGTTAGGTCTACCCAGCAACTTCTTAGAAGACAAGCCTGATAGTGGTCGCCTTCTGAAAAGTCACACCCAGGAGGACCTTATGGGTGCAGTTCTTTGCTGTAACATGTGGGACTGCCATGTGTTGGGATTACATCAGTGGTAACTGGTTTGGCTTTTGGTTTGGTATACCATGTTTTTAGGGTCCCTCAACAAGATGGATTGACACTGTCACTCTAACAGAGGGCTCAAGTATATCAGAGATGTTGAAGATGGCACAGGATAGGGCAAGGTTCAGATCTGTTGTTCATCGGGCCACTATGACTTGTAATCTACTTGAAAAGACCTAACAATGACAACATAGGTATAGGCCTGGCCTCTGCAGGCTGGGCAAAGCTTTTTCATTTAGACAGAGTAAAAATCTCCTAGTGCTATTGGAAAGACACAGACACCTTTATATATGTCTGATGTTTACCAAACAGTGAAAGGGGTTTCCAAGATAATTCAAAATTAATTGAGATTTTTTTTCAGACTTTAGAAAATGACTTAATTTTTTTATATGTAAATAAAAAAAAGACTTAATTCTTAATAAATATGCTCTTTTCTCTAGTAGCTTTAGGACTGTTTAATAGGCTGTGAAAGAAGAGTGCTAAACGGTTTTCTTTGCAGATCTTTAGTGTCTACTGTATATGTTAAAACCAGGTTCCTCACTTGATTTTGACTCATGGTGACACATGTGTTACTTCTGCAGTTTGACAAATAGTTCTGTAGTCTGACCCACTGCTCAGGCTGCCTTATCCTTAGTTCTTCTCTTGCCCTCATGGCTTACACCCAATTCAGTTGACTCAATCTTTAACACCTATCCTAAAATGACCTTATTTTGGCTATTAAAACCCAATTCCAAGTCACTTTCATCTTCTGCCTTGACTTCTAATTCATCTTACTGCATCCAATTATCACTTTTTTTTTAAATTTCATTTTATTCTATTTTGTGAGTGTACCATCAAATCAGGTCTGAGTGGTACAAGAGGAGATTGCCCCTCCTTCTCCAGCATAGCATCTGGTGGATTTGAACTTCGTGCCTCTGAGATTGCAGTGCAGGTTCTTGCCACTAGGCCACCAGAGCTCCATTTATCGCTTTTCTTCATGCAGCAATAGGGTGATCTTTAAAAATAATCATAATTTTCTTTTCTTCCTTCTTGTTAATATGTGCACAAATGCATCAACTGTATGTGTGTGCACACCAGAAAGGGCCCCAGATTTCTTCCACAGCCCTATCTTTCCAGCCTTGTCTTCACTTCTTGCTCACCCAGCTCAGTGGCCTTCCTTTTGTTTTGGGACATTTTCCCTTAGCTCCAGGCCTTTGCACTTGCTTTTCCTTCTGTTGGGATTAATTTTCCCTTGGATCTAAGACCCCTAACTTCGACTTCAAGTCTCAATTCTTACCCCTTCGAAGCATTGTTTCTGTCATTTATTGTTGCATGACCCTGTTTAATCTTTATTTGCAGTATTTTCAGTATCTGAAACATTATTTATGTATCTATAAAATCTTTCTAATTTGCCCTCTACCCCCAGCCCCACCTAAGGTATAATTTTCTAGACTAAAGGGCTTCACCACGATTTCCACAGAAGAATGGATGAAACACGGGTTGGCCCTGAGAGTTTTTGTAGAAGTTGTCACCCGTCTATCTTTGCTTGTAGGGGTGCAAGGGTAGGTGCCCCTACTCACAGTCCTGGAACGCTAAGTCCTAGCAGCTGGCATCCAGGAAGCACTAAAATAAAACAACAACAAAACTCGCTGTACATTGACTAGACCTACATGTTTACAATAGAGAGGAAAATCCTCTACTCTCTACTTCCTGGGACTCTTAATAGTGTGAAAGGAACAGTGTATTGTTGTCTTAATACGGAGGAACGTGGTTTCTCTGCTCCCACACATGTAGAGTTCCTTTGCCTAATATTAGAAACCTAGACTATTCCTGGCTAAGGAAAAGATGCATTTGTGAAGCTGCATTCTTCTTTCACCTACAATTTTTTTGTCTTCCTCCTCCCTTCTCTTAGATGGTTCTGCCTCCCAGGCTCAGCAGCTTCCAAACTCTCAGGTTCTGTGGCCCGATGAAGCTGTCTGCCTCCGGAAGAAGAAGAGGCACTCCCGTCCTGATCCCTTTGCTCGCCTCTCCGACTTGTGTCACCGCCAGCTTCCCGAAGACCAGACAGCAATTCTCAAGAGTGTGGACCAAGATGACCTAGGCCACGCCACTCTGCTGTGACTCACCATGCAGAGTGGAAGGGGCAAAGGGAGGTGGATGCTGAAGGCTGTGTGAGGAAAATGGAGGACGTGACTTGCAGTGATGTGTCCTCTTCTACAAGTGGGGATTGTCATGATCTTAGTTGTGAGGGTGTTGCGGATCCTGGTCTGTGTGCCTTCTGCCCTGCTGAGGTGGAGTTTCCATCTGGCCGTGTTCACACATGGTGGCTGGGCCTTGAGTAGAAATTGGGAGGTGAACTAGGGTTGTTGAGATCTGCTCTCTTCACTAGACTGAGTTGCTTTGGGTTGTTTTTTCACCCCTCCTCTCTTCAGACATCTTTATAAGTGAAGAAGATGAAAACAATGGCTTTTATTCTCTTTGTTTTTGTTTCAGTTTTCAGGTCCTGGATGTGGGCTGGACTTCCAGCTCATCTTCTTAGCTCTAGATATACATATATCTATACATAGATATAGACATAAGTGCATATATGTCTATAATTCGTGGGTTTCTATATGTATGTATATATATGTATGTATGTACATTGAAGCAAAGTGCTATTTGTTTCTGTAATTGCTGGAGGAGGGAGAATTCGACCTCAGGACCCTTGAGGCTATGAGTTGGCTGACAGTGAACTGGCAGAGAGCCCTGCTGGTCATCTTGGGTGTCGTTTCTCCTGAAGCAGAGTTCATGCCTTCTCATTTTTGTCTCTCTACCTTCCCCCACCAGAGCAGGCATGGGGTCTACATGATTACCACTTGCCAGCTTTGGCATACAGCAGTGAGTTACCACAGAACTACACACAAGCCTTCCTTTCTTGGTTCCTGGGTACAGAACGGCAAAACCACCTGTGCTGAGTCGCAAGCTGTGGTGGCTTCCTACCTGCCTCTCAAGTCTGTTCCAAAGGAACTGATTGGAGCATCCTTCCCTTCTGTGGAGCCAGTTCGCCAGGTCAGCTAATTGCCACTGTGAAGAGCTCCCCTGATCTTCATGAGCTCCTCAGGCTCTCCATGCTGCCTGTGATCCTTCTCTGCCATGGGGCTTTCCTCTCCCCAAGCCCCAAACTCCAATAGGATGGGATCAGTGACATTTGGGTGCTTCAAATTTCTGGGCTCTGATGGTGCACCAGATTCCCACCCCCTGCAGTTCAATTTATGTGGAACTGATTAGGGCATAGGGATGAAGGTGGAAGTGTAGAAGCAGAAGGCTGATAGGGCCAGGGCCATGACTCTTCCTCTGCCGAAATCCTTTTCTGGTCTAAACTCTTAACTCCCAAAAGCTTCTGTGGAGCCATCCCACAGCTACTAAAGATTAATATCTTCCAATAAGATACAGGTGCTGCCAAGGAGCAAGCTGGAGGCTTAAGAGTGGGTGGAGGGTGCATTTGCATCTCTTCCCTACTTCTTGGGCAGGAGCCTGGCTCTCTTGCTAGAATAGAGGTGATGACCAGGTTCCTTGAAGTATTTCCTCTTGGTGCTGCTGTCTTGGTGGGTTTGGGGGCTCCTGCCTCTCCCCAGTACCTGCTTGGACTTTAGCTAAGTTTGTGAGCAGTGGACACACTGGGAGGCCTCTCTTGGTCTCCCTGCAGCTGCCAATGATTACTCCAAAGACTTAGTCAAGAAAACCTCAGCCTGGATATGGTTCCTTTCCTGGGCGTCCAGCTTGGGGTTGGCTCCACCCTGCTGGACAGACCTGGTGCTTGCTGTCTCTCACCTGCTGAGTTCGGACCACCTGTGAGATTCAGCCAACACAGGTCACATGACCCATTTCACTTCTAAGTGAGGCTCACTGCGGTGGGGCATGGCAACCAGGAGAGCTTCTGGCCCTCGTCTTGTGGATGTCCCTCTCATTCTGGGATGGTGCTTCTCCCTCTGAGGCATCCGTGCCATGAGGAGCTAAGATTGGGTCTTTCCAGGGGCAGTCCTACTTCTGCCACTGTGCTGTCATCTATTACTCAGCTGAGCATCTCTTTGAGGGTTCATAGGGACCAGGCCCACCCAAAATATTGTAGCTGGAATCTCATATCAATTGGGAGCCTCCATCTGGACTCTGTTTTCTTGACTAGGTGAAATCTATGTGGCCTGCCCACAGCTCAGAATGCAGTAAGAATGTGGAACATCAGGCTGTTGGACACCAGGATAAATTAGGCCAAACCTCCCTGGAAGTCCAAGCCCGCGGCTAGGCACAAAGGAGATGAGGTGCAGTTCCTCTAAAGATCCCCTCTGGTTGTCAGCGAGGTGCTCCGGACCACAGCAGTATTACCTGGAGCCCCTGTGAGCTCTGTTCCCATGCTAACAAAGGTGCTGACTCTTTTCTTCATTCCGGCCAGGGCCCCTTACCTCAGCACATGCTTGGAGCTGTGTTTTGTGGGTGGCAGCTGTGCCGGGGTATCCCCAAGGCAGGAAGAGGACAAGGCTTTTTTATCGGCCTTAGCCTCATTTCTCCTCCTGAGAAGGCTTCTTTCTCGTGACAGTGGCCTTCCGGCATTCCAAGGAGCTACTTGAGTCTTTCTGTTTGGGACTGCAGTAAGAACTGGCAAGAGGTCATCCTCTCCCAGTGTGAAATAGGGGGTAAAGATTTCTCAGACATACCTCTCAATGCTACCTGTGCACATATCAAGGTGTGGTTGGGAGTGTGTGCATTATAGGATACGCCCATTTCTAGAAATCAGATGTCTTCTGCACTTTCCACTGGGACAATTGCAGGGAGTACTATTCTCCTCCCTAGAACTCCTATACCCTACCATGGGAGAGAGCAACATATATTTTTCACACCCCCCCAGTTTTGGTCCGGCAACCTTGATGTAGAGGCAATCCCACGAAGACCTCAACCCACACTTCTCGTTTTTGTCTGTCCTTTTCTCTGCATCTGCACTTGAAGCTGTAGCTGTCTCAGAGTCATGTAACTACAGATCAAGAAAAGGGTAGAAGAGTCCCAGAAGACCTCAGGCTGTAATTCTGAGGGGAATCTGAGCCTGCCATTGTCTGAGGCAGGGTGGTCATGAGCATCTCAGAGCAAGAGGCAGGCCAGTTCCTAGGCTGTTGACCACACTGAGTTGGATTGCTTTTATGTTTGGATATGAGCTATGTAGATGGACCATCTGAGATACTGGGCCCGTTCTGCTGACCAGCCTGCTCTCTCATGCTATCTTTGAAAGACGAGGGGGAATGAGAAACCTTTTAAGATCTCATTTTCTGGGTAAGAAGGATGCCTTCACTTCAAAAAGCTTATCAGGGCCTTTTCCTTCTCCCCAGAGGGACTGTGCCCCCATTGTTGCTCAGCAGGGTAGATTGGAGTGAGGAATTATGAATATTTTCCATGTTTTCTATCATTACTCTTGGTTTGTGATTTAAATTACCTGACATTGAAATGATTTATGTTACATATTCTTATACCCTTTTCATGCTGAAGAAACTGGGCAGGATTCAAATGAGGAATTAGTTGACTTTTCCTTTGATCAAACTGAATAAATAGTATGTTCCCAGGGAAGAAATAGACTTCACAGAGCCTTGAAGCTTCTCTGCCACTCACTGGGATTTGAATCCAGGACCGAAGTGGGTGTGGCTAAGAGCATTTCTTCCAGTTTATTTTTAGAAAAAGCATTTTGGGTTGTTGGGATGGGCTGGGGGAGGGGGGATTGTACATAAAAGACATTTTATACATATGTAGTGAAGCCTAGGGAAAGAAAAGCTGATGGCTGATATTGGCTTGCTCTGCTTGCATGTAAAGACGCTTCAGCATCACAGGAATTGGGGTGCAGTGGGGAAGAGTTGGGGTGAGGCAAAGAGACAGCAGGTCCCAAGTATACCCCCTCATTACTCAGAATTCCCAGCTCCGTATGCATCTTCTCCAAAATAGCAAGTGAGACTTCAGTTAGATGAAGGAATGAAGTTCCAGAGTGCTGTGTGGAGGTGTCTAATGTCCAGGTCAAGATGCAGTGAGGCCATTTATGGAATCAGGGATGTTTTGGAAGGAGTCAAAGAGTTGGAGCAGGAAAAGAGGTGGCATTAAGTGTTAATGTTGTGGAGTAGGAACTAGGAGCCCTGAAATATGGCACAGTGAGACTGCAGAGGGACATTATGCCTTATTGTCCTCTTTGGAGCATAGAGTAACTAAGTTACTCCTAAGGGTGTAAGTATAAGATATAGGATCAAGAAAAGAGATTGATGATTGTCCTGAGATGGAAGAGACTGAGGCATGGTAGCAATGAAGATCGTTTTGGAGGGCTGGAGGTTGGATGTGAGATGGTCATTGAAGAAAGACTATAAGGCTGTTGGCAGATTTCTTATTTCTTGCTTTTTTCTAGAATTAGCCTGTAAGTGCCCGAACCAAATAGGAACAGGGATGTCTTTAGGGTAGTATCCATGTTATCCATTTATTTTTGGAGCTCCTCAAGCTCAGTTTGGAAAGTTATCATGAGATCCCCATCCTATCATCATTCCTTTGCCAGTGCGGTAAGGAGATTTAGTCTATAAGCCTCCTATGTTGCTTTGAATAAGCAGAAGATATCCTTCCTTTCCCTTTTCTCCTTTCCGTTAAGAATATTCTCAAGACATGCTTGGTACAGTGAAGATGAGGACTTGGGGCTTGGAAGCTACGTTTATTAATCCTTCTTGAAACCAGTAAGTTTCTTTCAGTCTAAACAAACTTCACAGTGGCTTTATATTGGCTAAAATAATTATATATATATAAATTGTGTGTGTGTATATATATCTATATCTATATATCGATATATAGATATCTTGAGGTAGAAGGGTGAAAAACTTTCACTCTTGAATTAAAGACTAGCCATTCCTCTATTCTTCTTAATGTCTTAAAAATTGTCTATTTCTAGATCAAGAAGCAGAGCTAAAAATACATTCTTTAAAAGTCAATAAATCAAGGTCTAAAGCACAGATTAGATTTTACTGCTGTTCTTGATATTTGGCTAGAGGTGCCCTATGCCACCCTTTTCTCTGACTAGCAGTGGTCTGCAGTGGGCCAATATTTTATTTCGCTCTTTCTGTACTTTCGAATGAAGTATAATTTGATCAAATATAACATCCTCACCATGTGTTTTGTCTGTTGAGCTGCTGAGAGTGTAGAAAGGTTGTCATAACTTCATTTTAAACTGATAGAATAATTCCTGGTAGATTGAGCCAAGCCCCCAAATTTACCAGTTTTTCAAAGGTTTCTGTGTTGATTAAGCATTAGTATGACTGGCTTACTGTTCTTTTAGAAGGATGGGGCAGGGTGTCTTGAGAACATACTTTGGATAGGATTGTTGGATGCTGTTGAGTCAGCTCTACCTTATAGGAGCTCTTTGACAACAGAATGAATCACTACTCTGTTCTGTGCCCTCCTTACCATCACTGCTGTGGCCATTGCTGCTGCTGCTGTACCAATCCATCTCATTCAGGGTATTCTTTTTCACTGACTCTCTATTTTTCCAACGATAATTTCTTTCTTGAGGAACTGGCCCCTTCCGAAGTATGTGAGATAAACTGTCTTCATCTTTACTTCTAAAGAGCGTTCTGGCTGTATTTCTTCAAGGACAGAGTTGTCTGGAGTTTTTAGCAGTCCCCAGCCTATTCAGTGTTCTTTACTGACACTACAGTTTGAAGGCATCAGGTCTCATTTGTTCTTCCTTATTTTTTGTCTAACTTTCACATGCATAGGAAGCAATTGGAAATATGGCTTGGGCCAGACACACTTTGGTTCTCAAAGTAGCGTCCTTGTTCTTTAGTTTGAAAGAGATTTATCCATTGTGATAACGTAGTTTAATTTCCTGACTGTTACTTCTCTGGACGTTAATTGTGGATCCAAGTAGAATGGAATGTTTGACAATTTCAACCATTTCTCTGTTTATCCCTATGTTGCTTATTGACAGTGAGATGGATTTTTGTTTTCTTTTGTTGAAGTGTAATCCACACTGAAAGGTATAGACTTAGAGTTTCATCAAAAGTGTGCCATATCTTCTTCCTTTCCAGAAAACTAGCTTGTGTTAACTGCATATTTCAGGTTGTTAATGACTCTTCCTCCAGCCCTGACGCTATGTTGTTCATTATAGAGTCCAGCTTCTTGGATTATGTGATACTGCTGTTAGGGACTGTCAGGCAAGCTCAGACTCATGGTGGCCCTGTGCACAACAGTACCAAACCTGACCAGATCCTGTATTATTCTCCCAGCCTCTGCTGTGCTTAAATCCAATGATGCAGTCACTGTGTCAGTCTGTGTCACTGAAGGTCTCCCTCCCCCCCAAACTGATTTTCTACTTTTTCCTTCAGACGCTAGGGCCTCCTGATAATGTGTCCAAACTATGTGAGATGAAATCTCATATGTGAGATGAAATCTCACTGTCCCTGCGTCTAAGAAGCACTCTGCCTGTACTTCCTAAGATTGATATGTTTGTTCTTTTATCAATCCATGGCCTATTGAGTATTCTTCAACAACACTACAATGTAAAGGCATCAGTTCTTCTTATATCTTCTTTATGTGTCATCCAACTTTCACATGTCTACAAAACAATTGAAAATGCTGTCGTTTCAATCAGGGACACCTTAGTCTTTAAGTGACACCCTTACTCTGTAACACTTTAAAGAATTCTTTGGCAGCAGATTTGCCCATTTCAGTACATTGTTAGAATTCTTGATAGCTACCACCATGGGATTGATCGTGGATCCAAGTAAAAGAAAATCCTTGACATCTATAATCCCTTCTCCATTTATCTTGATGTTACTAATCAGTCCATTTATTAAAAATGGTTATTCTTTCCCATGGTGGGCCAAGCAGTTGAAGTTAGCATCTTTGAAGAGGGTTTTTGAAATAGTTATCAATGTGGGGCCTTTCTTGGACAGTCAGCTTCTACAGGAAGGCAGGCAATGTTAAAATGTCACTAACTCACAATTCCTGTCTCCTATCCCTTGGTTATTTATTATTCCACTAACTGATGACATAAATGACCATCTGGATCTGATTTATTCCAGATCTTTGAGAAATGTGTCCTACCACTTCCATCTCTCCTTGGCACTGGGTTTTCTGGATTTGTTTTAGGAACTTGGACAGTCTCTTACCCTGCCCTCATATACTCACTGGTCAGTCTTCTCTTTCTTCCTCATTCTATTTCATTGTGGCTCCATGAATCTTGAACCTGTACATGGTTTATGATGGGGAAGTGATGGAGTAGGAAGAAAATCTTGGAGAGAAGTTGAACTCGAGTGGTGAGAATTGTATTGTTGGCCTTAGAAATGATTTTTGGATGATGTGTAAATTTTTAAAGTACATAGGTGGAAGAGACAAATGCCCTTCTCAGTTTGGTAATGAGGGCTTAAAGGCTTTCTGTTTCCTTTTATTTTAGCACAACTGCAAACATTTATTTCTGGTAGAGGGCAGTAGACCTCCTCATAGCTGTGCAGTCTTTGGAAGGGCAATTGCCAATCACTTTATATATGTTTTTATATATGTATCATTGTTTTCAAGTCAGAGCCTATGCATAAGTGACCCTCCATTAGGTTTCTGAGGCTGTGATTTACATGAGAAGAGATTGTCCATTTTTTTTTTCTCCCATAGAACTGCTGTGGATTTGAACTGCTAGAGAAGCATTAGAAAAGACACTGTAAGAAGAGGTCTACAATCACTGGTCAGTGTCTGGATGAGTTAGAGAAATGGGATTGCCTCATCCTTCCCTCTTAGTTACCAGGTTATCTCTCTGGTTTTGAGCCCCAGCCAGCCATCTGTCCCATGTGTTAGGAAGTGTGTTTGTATGTATGCAAGAGAACTATAGGAACGCTATTTTCTTCAGTAGCACTAGACTTAGGAAACTCTTTGGTTGGCTCTTGATGACTTTTATTTTGATAGGAGGATTAAATTAGTAGTATACCATCTTGAGTGCATTTTTTATGAAAATTGTATATAAAATTATAAATATATATAATTTTCTGTATTTTAAGGAGAGATGGGAATTTATGTAAGGGGGTGGGGCACAAGGATCAGATGCAATAGTAGTTACTGATAGACTTTAGACAATGGTACATCTGGGGAGTGGGAAATGGGAGGGCAGGAAATTAAGAAGAAGGGGGCTCTAGACCTCTCACCATGCATATAGATATAAAGAAAACCTATATAAAGTCTATCTATCTATATATCTATGTATGAAGTCCTAGTTTGCTTGTTTTTGTACCTGTGCTTAGAGATGTTTTGAACAAGCCACCTTCTCAAGGTGGTCTGGAATACTAGCTCATGCCTTGATGCTACCTCCTTCCCTTCCTCCCTCCATGCCTCATCCTTTGGCTTAACCTTTATTGCTTGGACCTTTTTGATAGAAATGTGTATATATGAAAATTGAAAAAAATAACAGATGATCCACTTGGAAAACGAGCAAGTGAGCCAAAGGTTGGAGATCTGATTGTCTCAAAAAACTAGGATCTACAATATCTCTTGTCACTGGGAAAGGAGCAGTGACTTGACCTCTTCAACACAGATGTGTAATATACTGAGATTTATGGGTGATTGGAACTCTATAAATTCATATTGCCCTGAGTTGGTATATAGTTCTCTGAAAAAATGTAGCTCAATAGGATTAAAAAGGAGTAGGCAGAGGTCCATTGAGAACTTACCGTAATAACCTGTCCTAGTTGTTTGTAGCACCCTGACTCAATGCCTGGAGGAGATGCTGTGAGACTGAGGCATCTGGGGAGAACTTTTTAAACTGACCAAAAATAGATTTCAGTCTTGTAGAAGATATGCTCTGGTAATCCTTGCTGCAGATTCTTGGAACCATTGTGCAATGCAATATCTATCTATAACATTCTTAGTTATTATTTTGGATTGGAAAATAAAGTGCCATTGGAAATGAAACAGTTCAATCCTGAGACACTCTAAGCTGGAGGTGAGAGACAGGAGCTGGAAACCCGAACTTTGGGCATGGCTGGAAGCATAGGCCCTGGCAGAACATTCCTCCTGGAATCTTGTCTGTGACTTTCAGAGAACCAAACTATACTTGAAAGAATTTGGCCCAGAATTGGAGATTCTGGTGAGCTCAGTTGTATTTGAGCAGGAAACTCTTTGTACTTTAAAAAATGCCTCCCTGAGAATTCAGGTCCTCAAGTGTTCTGCAGGCCTATTCCCTTGCAGCCTCAGCAGTTGTCTCCAGGTGCTCGCTGTTTCTTCTTACCTGTCAGGAGCTCAGGGGCATGTATTTGCACCTGGTGGTGCAGGGACAGACGGTGCAGGTAGCCACAAGAGCACCTGACTGCCATTTTCCTGCTCTTACTTCTGCTCATCAACTTAAAAAACCCACAAACACAATACTAAACTCCTTCCCACCCCCAAATGTGATACTATCAAAGAGCTGTTGTCTTAAGGAGTTTGAGCATGAGGGGAGCTAAAAGGTCACAGCCGTGAGAAGGACTGTGCACATTTCATGGGAAAGATGGGGTGGTACTTGAATCTGACTCCTGGTCATCAGTACCCTTTCAGTGTGAATCTTACAGGGTTCTGCTGTTCACCCAGGACGCCATGACAGGCTGTGCAGAACACTCCTCAATATGTTAGAGTACTGTGGAATGTGGACTCTACCCCCGCAGTACTGGGGGAGGCTTCAGTACTGGGCCCATGTGGTATGTGGTGGATCTTTCTTGTGGTTTCCTCAGAGAAACAAGGGAGGGTACAGTCAAATGTTATTTTTGAGATTCTTCGGGGAGATTAAACAAGAGAAACAGCAGCAAACACTATGTCCTTTCCTAGCCTATGATTGCTCCAGTCTACCAAAGCTTCCTTACAAACAAGGGGTCTCCATCCTTTCTTTTTTGGCTGACACTCTCCTTCTCCATGACCCATTCCTCACTTCAGGCACATACACAACCAGCAGAATAAATCACTCCAGCACTATAGGCACCTCAGGAGTAGGACTTCCACTAGGTCCAAGGCTACTCCAAAACTCTACTGTCTTTCTACACTAATGAGCCTTAGAAAATTTAGTGGCATCAAATACGTGAGGTTTGACGAGTTGCTCTCCTGTACACCTCCCACTCATGCCTCAGTCAACTGCTGGACTTTCTTTACTTTCAGGGGGAAAGAGAAGATGAAAGTCATATCCCTTAACTTGAAATGCCCGAGTTTAGATGTTCCCTTTCCAGAATCCTGGCAATGACCCAGTCCTCCGAAAAATGGTGAAGGGTACATCTGAAGAGAGTAGCCCAGTATAGCTAATTTCTTTGAAGAGCCAGTGACTTGATGAAGGCACATTGGACAAGGGCTCTTATGCTTGGGACAGGTCTGGACCCCATTTAATCTAAGGGATATTGAACTTTGGTGCTTTTTCCTTTTGATAGGAGACAGTGAATCTACAGCACTGTTTTACCTTTGCTATTTCTGTCTGCTGTATGAAACAAGAGCAGTGAGTAACCAGATTAACTGCAGATTGTCTGTCCACGGATCCTTGTGGGTCCCGTCCTTTTACCTTTTATCATCCTGCAGTTGGGAGCAGACTTTGTTTGCTCAGTGACTTTTTCTAGATCCACCTTTTGCTGGTCATGCTAAACCACTTTGGGCAATGTATAAGTAGTAAGTGGGTGACTAGGAGACCTACACAGCACTCTTGTTGTTTGTAAGGAATTGACTTCAATATTGGAGTATTCCCTGGGAAGCTGCTCTTGTAGAGTCTAGGAAATGGGAGCAGGTGTGTTTTATTGCATACCTTGATCACTCAAATATAGGGGAAAGTAATGGTTTAAAAGCTCCGTTCACTGAACTGTCGATCAATGTAAAATATTAAAGTCCCATCCAGACTTAATTTCCTAACTGTGGGCAACAGGCCTCGGATGCAGATGGGTGCTGCATTCCCCAGTTTCTCCTTTTCTCAGCCCAAATGGAAGGGACACCTCCTGCTTCATGCCAACAACTCCTGGCCCTTTCTACTTTCAGTGTTTTCTTCACTACTAAGAGAGATTTTGTCATTCTGGACATAATTCCTACATTGTGCATGTGGAGGCATTTTTATGTTCATTTATTTTCCCATTTCACCCAGTGGTAGATAGACCCACTGAGGGCAGGGGTGAGTGGAGGGGCTCCAGCGCTGCCTTCCCGGACACCTTAGGAACTCCATACCTCTAGGCACCCAGCGGCCTCTTGCATCAGTCCTTTTCTGAGGAGTCTGGACGTGACTGTTTCGTCGTGAGATTTCTTGCTTTCATTTTGAACTCTTTTCTTTTTTAATTTTCTTCCTTAAATCCTCATCCATGCCAGAAGGCATTCTTGTGAAGACCATTTAAGCCTCATTTCCATTTCTTGAGTATTAATTACAATGTGTGCAATCGCACCAGGGTGCTTTATGGTGCTGTTCTTGAAAGAGGCCAGCTGGACTGAAATAGCCTTCGTCTCACTGGTTCCTTAAATCTTGCTGTATATTTTTTGTCTTCTATTTAATGTTTCCCAAGGAGTTTGGGGTGGGAAATTTAGGGGTGACTTTTGTGTTCTCTCTCTTTCCTGTATGGGTGAGCTGATTAAAGTCAGTTTTGATGAGTAGCTGACTTCATGGTATGCATTGGCTAACTTTGGTTAATTATAAAAGATAAACCAACAAATTGTACAGCTGCACATAGAAGAACACCTTTGAGTATGAATATGAATGGCAACTAGAAGCTTACTTTTTGAACTTCAGGTATGTAATAATTCAAAAGTAAATAAAAATACTATTTTTTCAGTAAGCTTTTTTTTTTCTTCCGAAAGACAACTTAGAAATACAAACTATTGAAACATTAATTGGTGCTGTACCAAAGCCTTATATGAATGTTCTTCACTCTGTATAACCTGTCTTTGTTGAGCTCCTTACTCTCTCACCTTCTTAAAAGCCTGGGAATGCCAGCTTGTGCCAAGCCTGGGGCCTGAATCTTGGGGACCTGTCAGCCAACGGGAAGACTGGGTGACTGCGGGGCATCACTCAACTCCTGAGTTGAGTGTGAAAGGAAAATATGCACGTGTGTGTATGTATATGGGGTTGGTGTGTGTATGTGTGTGTGTGAGAGAGAGAGAGTGTGTGTGTGTGTGCGTGTGTGTGTTTACAGTTAGTTGCACAATGCCAAGGTACTCGGTGGGCATTGAGTTACTGCACTAACTGGGCCCTGAAGGGGAGACCCAGGTTGGCTCTAGGAGTGGGTGGATGCAGTGATGTGGTGGGGAGCACATTGCTCCTCTGCATCTTGTCTCCTTTTCTCATTCAGGGAATGGAGAAGTATTGCAAAAAGCTACATTCTCAACCGAGTGCTTTCCCCTCAAAATTTCCACACTTTTAACATTTACAAAGGGCCTTTCCAAATGGTAAGTATCTCCAACAGTGAAAACCCAGGCTTCGAGAGTGGGAGGACCATTCTTCCTCCCCAAATCTTGCTTGGTTTCTTGGAGAAGAGGGTTCCTGCAGGTTCCCTCACCTTCCCATTCATGGCCATAGACCTGTTCTAGCTACATACCTTCACGTGGACTCCTAGGGCTACCCAGTCCCTCCTAGTCCACAAAAAAGACTGACTAGAGATGACCCCTAAGCAATAATGCCTACCCTGATTACTGAGGACCTTGACTCTTTTGGCCTTAGACTCTTAGCAACAGAAAAACTAGATGTCACTCCAAACTTAATTAGGGAGAAAACTTGCAGCCTGTGTTAAGCCCAGGCTGCCATACCAGGCTCCACATGCTGGTATTTTCAGGCTTGCTGAGTACTAACCAGCTCATTACCAGTGACACTGCACACATATCTTAAATTAAAAATCAAAATTTTCAGATACATATATTAGCAAATAAACAAAGATTAAAAGACAACTCAGAGGACAAGCTGTGTGGTCAGTGAAGGGCCCTGGGAGTGTTGCAAGTTAAAATGATTGAGAGAAGTTAAGTATTTAATTGCTCCTCATGTAATATTACTCGTCTTCAGATATGTTTTGTATTTTGATATAAATAAACATTTACTAAAACATTCCATTTTCCAATTTTCATTTCCACTGAGGAAGTATTTTTTTCATGTTATTTAATCTCACTTCTTACCTAAAAGTGTTTCTAATCAACCCATTCTAAACTCATGCCTTAGCGTGATTCTGAAAGAATTTGAAGCTTTGTGATTAAATAACTACTCTTCAGCCATCGAACAAGTAGTATTGAAGGTATGTATGTGTGAGTCACTATTCTATTCACTCTGGGCAGATCAAAGGCAAAGTTTCTATTCTTGTTTGGCTTTTATTCTAGTAATAGGAAAAAAGACAATAAGCCAACATCACAGTAATAAAATGCATCGATTTTAATAAAGTGAAAAGTTCATTCCTTTTTTTTTTAAAAAAAAATGGCAGACCACAACAGGTAAGGGACATCTGGAGTGCAGAGGGAGGAGGCTGTTTGCAGTTTAGAGGCCTGAGTGGATCTCACTGAGAAGGTAATATGTGACCCCAAACTGAAAGAGAGCAAGTTATCTCAGTATCTAAATGCACGTAGAGTTCTGCAGTGATTTGAAAACCCGAGTCGTAACACCTTTTACTTTGTGAGATTTTATGATATCTGAAGTCTTTAAGGACTGCTTTGGGTGGTGAGAATGATTAACACATTTGGTTACTAAGAGAAAGGTCCCCCCTTAAAGCCTGACCATCTGCCTCTGAGAAAGCAACCTTTGAAGGCCCACTACAGCACAGTTTGTAAGTGGGACTCTGCTAGATAGCAATTTGTTTTGGAGACAACAAGTTCAGTGGTTAGAATTCTTCCCTTTTATGCAGGACAGGGCAAGGAAACACTAAAGTGTGTGTCATGGATGCATCCCATCCCCATACCCTTTCAATCTATATGCGGAATAAATCATCCAGGAGGCTAGGCTCTATGAGGAGGAATGTGGTATCAGGATTGGAGGAAGACTCATCCACAGCCTGCATTATGCAGATGACATACCTTGCTTGCTGAAACTGAGAAGGACCTGAGACATTAGCTGCAGAAGGTCAAAGACTGCAGCCTTCAGTAGGGATTGAAGCTCAACATTAAGAAAACAAAGATTCTCACAACTTAAGACAATTGGAGAAGAGGTTGGGATTGTTAACAGCTTCAGTTTGCTTGGTCCTATAATTAACACTCTTGGCACAAACAGTCAGGAAATCAAAAGATGAGTTACATGGGGAAGGTCTTCTATCAGAGACCTCTCTCGAGTATAGGTGCACCGATACAGGCCATGATCTTTGCAATGACTTGCTATGTGTCAAAGAGCTGGACAATGACTAAGGATTATGGAAGAAGAATCGATGCTTTTGAGAAGAGTTTGAACATACTGTAGACTGCCAGGAGAACAACAGTGCTATCCTAGAGAGAATGAAACCAAGCTGCTCCCTGGAGGCAAGAATTTTGAAGCTCTGCCTCACATTTTGGGCACATGGCTGGGAGGGACCAGTCCTTGGAGAAGGACATCATGATTGGAAGGGTGGAGGGACAACACAGAAAAGAAAGACCCAGGATGAGATTGATTGACGCAGTGATTGGAAAAATTGGATAAGGTCTGTCAGAGATGATGAGATTGACTGAGGAAAGGGCAGTATTCAGAGTTATTGTACATAAGGTTGCTATGAGTCATAGGCAACTTGGCACATAGCAACAACATGCAGACATCCATGCTGAGGACTTCCATCATTGACCTTCTGCACTTAATGCCTCAAGTCTTCCTCCGTTTCTGTGAGCAAGGTTGTGTCACCTGAATAACACAGGTTGTTGATGAGTCTTCCTCCAATCCAGATGCCACATTCTTCTTTATAGAGTCCAGCCCCCTCACTGAATGATCTGTTCTACATATAGCTTGAAAAGGAATGGAGAAAGGACAGATTTTTGATGCACTCCTTTCCTGATTTTGAACCATGCATTATTTCTTTGTTCATGTGACTGCTTCTTGGGATACGCATAGGTTTCACATGAGCACAGTTAAGTGTTCTGGGGTTCCCATTCTCAAAGTTACACACAATTTTTAGTTATTCACACAATCAAATCCTTTGCATAGTCAATAAAACACCAATAGACATTCTTCTGGTACTCTGCTTTAAGCCAAGATCCATCTGATGTTGACAATGATATCCCTAGTTCCATGACCTCTTCTAAACCTAGCTTGTATTTCCAAAAGTTCTTGACAAGAAAGAACTTCGAGTCATTTTTTGATAGACTTCAGTCTTCAATATATTGCATCTCAACATCGAGGGGAAATATTCGCACTACTGGATCAATTGGCAACATCATAATAGATGGAAAAGTGGTTGTTAACAGTTCCTCAGATCCACACTCAACACTCTTGGTACCGGCATTCAGGAAATCAAAAGAAAAGTTGCTTTGGAAAAGTCTGCTGTTAGGGACCTCTCCAGAATGTTAAGGAGCAATGAAGCCAGTCTAGATATTTAACATGCACTTATCCAAGCCATGGTCTTTTCAATTACTTACTATGCCTCTGAGAGCTGGACAATGACTACTGATGACAGAAGAATTGACTCTTTTGAGTTGTAGTTCTGGAGAAGAGTACTGAACATACTGTGGACTTCCAAAAAAACCAAACAGGTCTGTCCTGAAGAGGGCGAAGCCAAGTTGCTCCTTTGAGGCAAGGATTGTGAAGTTCTTTCTCACATATTTTGGGCATGTTGCCAGGAGGGAACAGTCCTGGGAGAAGGGCAACATGTTCAGAAAGGTGGGAGCATCAGCACAAGAGTAGAAGACCCTGGATGAGATAGATTGACACAATGACTGTGGCAATGGAGCAAGTGTGTCAAAGACAGACTGGCTCAAGACAGGGCAGGGTCCAGAGCTATTGTTTGCAGCATTGTTATGAGTTGCATTTCACTCAACGGCACATAACCACAACAATATGTGGAAGACCTGGGTCCTGGTGATGACTAAAGCTTTTCACGTGCAGCTGTCACTCATCTGCCTTTGGAGACTTGGATGTTGCTATTATGCTGACTGAGTTTCAGCAGAGCTTCTAGACTAAGACTAGGGAGGAAAATTTTGGTAATTTGCACCCCCCCCCCAATCAGCCACTAAATGTCATATGGACTACAATGACTGATCCACAGGCAATCATGGCAATGGCACAGGCCAGTGCAGAATCTTGTTCCTTTGTGCCAAGGGCTGACTAGATGGCAATTACCACCATCACCAAAGCCTCATAGAACTGGGGAAACATAAGCTGACTCTTTGTGAGATGGAGAATTCATTGGCTCTACTCTATCGTTGTGTAAATGAATTCCCACTGTAACAGTCCACCCCTAGGCAAAATTCCATATAAAAGACCCAGTGGCACTGTTAAGTGCTTTTTCCTTTCACTTGAAGGAATAGACACACTTCCATGTTTTATTTTTGTCATCTCCTGCATTGATTTGGTTCCCTAACTTGAGATTTTTCCTTTCCTTACCTCATCTTTCTCATTTTTTTACATCCTTTCTTCTTTATTACATATCTGGCTATTCTGTCATTTGCACATTGTTCTCTGGTTATCAGTTACTCCTATGCTGTGTATAATTTTACTTGTTCAATAGATGCAAAGCAAATACCAAAATATAGTATTCAATTTATGTCTGTATCAGAAAGCTGAACAATGACTAGGAATAATAGGAGGAGAATTGATGCCTTTGAGCTGTGGTGCTGCAGAAGAGTGTTGAATATACCATGGACTGCTAAGAGAACAAACAGATTCATCCTAGAGAGAGTGAGAACAGGCTGATCCTTGGAGGTAAGGATTCTGAAGCTTCATCTGACATACTTTGGACATGTTGCAAGGAGGGACTAGTCCTTGGAGAGGACATCATGCTTGAGAGGGTGGAGGGGCAGTGCAGGCGAGGAAGACCCTCGATGAGATGGATTGATTCAGTGACAAGGGTAATGAGGTTAGGTATGTCAGGGACAATAAGATTGGTAAGGGATAGAGCAGGATTTAGGGCTGTTGTACATAGGATCACTGTAAGCCGCAGGCGACTTGATGGCACATAAAAACCACAACAATTTATGCCTTAATTCCAAGGGAAGAAGAACAGCAATCAAGCAACTAGATAAATTTAACAAAATTAAGTCCATCTAAGAAAAGAAAAAAAATCTTTCCTGACTTAAAAAGTCTATATGAAATTTCCTCAAAGCCATGGTATAGAAAACTTTCTCCAACTGAGCTTTTGTTTGCTTCAATTATCTGTCTAATTCTTATCGCTATCTGCTTTCTATTTTTTCTTTCCTCTGCTCTCTCCTCCTTTTCCCTCCAGTAAGTCACAATGAAAATCTTTCTAATATTTCTTATTCTTTCCTTTTATTTCTTATAAGCAGATACAAAGAATAACTTCCTTTTTAAACATGAGTGTGGCCCTTCCTTCACTTCTTACCTTTCCTTCTTTATCTTATCTTGTTTTACATAGGCTTTAAAACAGTAACAAACTACCATAAAAATGAGACTGGAGGACTACTCAATCCTGGACCATTCCTTTGCCTATTGGGTTTCCTGTCAGATCAACACAACACAGTTCCAGGATTTTATTTTCTCTATATTAAGTCATATTGCTCTTTGAGACCAGAAGATGACCCTTTGGAACACTGAGAGTGGTGTCAATAATTTTAGGAGAAATTCAAGCAAATTATGGTAACAGAATTGTAAATAGCCCAAACTTGGTAGACTAGAAACTTTAATGTAACACATTTTATGTATTTTTCAGGTTTAGGAGAGAAATGAGACAGATCTTAGGGCTTCTGGAGCAGAGTAAGTCTGGACCAGACATGTGAACTGGCCAAAGTTTTCCTTTTCTGTCCACAGCCTCTTCTTTGAGATACAATTGAATGTGGAAATTATAAAATAGTATCATTAATATCATATGCAAGCAAAAAGCAGCTAGAGTAATACATTGACAGAGAACTGCCAGAGGTACAAGCTGGGTTTAGAAGAAGAGGTTGTGGCACCAGGGATGGCACTGCTGATGTCCGATGGATCTTGAGTGAAAGCAGAGAATACCAGAAGAATGTCTATTTGTAGTTTATTAACTATACAAAGATATTTGACCATGTGGATCTTAGCAAATTAAGGTTGATGTTGAGAAGAATGAAAGTCCAAGAACACTTAACTATGCTTGTGAGAAATATATACCTAGATCAAGAGACTGTTGTTTTAATGGAGCAGGGGAACACTAGATGGTTTAAAATCAGGAAGGGTGTGAATCAGGGTTATAACCATTTTCCATACTTATTCAATCTGTATGAAACGTGTTGTAGGGGTCGGAGGAAGACTCATCAACAACCTGCATTGTGCAAATGACATAACTTCACTTGCTGAAAGTGAGGAGGATGTGAAATGCTGCAGAAGATCAACATCAAGAAATTAAAGGCCCTCACTACAGAACCAACAGTAAACATTATGATAGATGAATAGAGGATTGAATCAATGATTAATTTAATCTTGCGTGGATCAATAATCAACACCTTTGATACAAAGTGTCAGGAAATCAGGGTACTTTTTGCATTGGGCAAGGGCACTGTCAAAGACCTCTCCAAAATGCTGAAGAGCAATGATCAGTTTGAAGACTAAGGTGTGCATGATTCAAGACATGTTCTTCTCAATCATCTGCTGTGTAACAGAAGGGGAATTGATGTCTTTGAGTTGTGGTGCTGGAGAAGAGTACTGAATATCTCACGCACTTCCAAAAGAACAAACAGATATAGTTTGGGAAAAGTGCAGCCAGAGTGCTCCCTGGAGGCAAAAATGTCAAAGCTTCATCTTTCATACTTTGCATGTGCATATAGGTGAGGCTCTTACTTGGAAAGATGGAGGGCCAGCCAAGGAGAAGACCCTAGAGAGAAGTGAGATAGATTGACATGGTGACTTCCACAATGGGCTGTAGTGTGTCAGAGATGATATCCTGTACCGTCTTGTACAGGATAGGGAAGGGTTCAGATTGGCTGCTCATAGAGTCACTATGTGTTGTACTTGGCTCAGCAGCACCTCACAACACAACAACAATAACCACCTTTATTTACACTGAACCCTTTTCCCCTATGGGCAGAGACCTAGTACTCTTCTGTGTTAATTAGAGATGCCAAGGTGTTTCAGTTTCTTAGTCAATCATATCCTTTCTCGAAGACTCTGAAATCTTATCATAGATTTATCACTATCTTTGAGAAATGACACTTTTCTTTTCTTTTGTTTGACTCCCCAGTCTAAAAACTGTTTGCATTTGTAGTGATTTGTCCCCTCCCTCAGGGGGAAATAGCCTGGCACTGCTATTTAGTAATGGATGAACTTGGGCACTGTCTTTTACTTCACCTTTTCAAAGTACCTTTTGACATCCTTTCTTCTTCAGAGATAGCAGATGGGAAGCAGACATTTTCTTTGTTTTTAATTTTTTTTTGTTCATTGTTGAACATTTTCTTCCCCTTTTCCTTCTTTCTTCCCAGGCTACCCTGCAATGCAACCTTTTTTCTAGATTGTTCTCATATGTAAAATGTATATTAATATATTCCTTTCAGATAGTTCTTCCCTTCATCTGTTCTAATGTAGTGTTGATTAGCTATCCATTTTTTCCCATTCTCTCCCCAATTTCCCATTATCTGTCCTTTTTTAGAACAGCAATATTACAATAGCTAATCACAAGATGAAATACTTGGGAATAAATTTAACTAGAGATGTAAAAGAACTATACAAAGAAAATGACAAAAAATTGCTACAAGAAACAAAAGAAACCTGGAGAAATGGAAGAATACACCATGTTCATCAATAAGAAGACTCAATATCTTGAAAATGACAGTTCTACCAAAGAGAATTTACAAGTTCAGTGCAATCCCATTAGAGAGAACAATTCCATTCTTCAACAAGATTGAAAAGGCAATTTCTAATTTTAACTGGAATGGGAAAAGACCCAGACTAAGCTAAATACAACTGAAAAACATTCTTTATGCTCATCCACATTTGCTCAGGAGCTCCCTGGGAGTTCAAGGGTAACCCATGGTTCCACAGCTCATCTACCAGTTCACCAAGGACTGATATACTTCTTCTCCTCGCAGGCAACCCTAGTCTTGATGGAACACTTCTTTTTGCAATCTTTGTTTGAATTCAACATAGAGCAGAGGAAATGTTTTATTCCCTTTCTTCAAACAGGACTCTTGCTGTTGCCCTTCCTCCAACGTCCCTGAGAACACAGGAATTAGGAGTGGTGGGATGGCTTACTACACTGGTTTTTACTAAAGATAAGTAGTTAAGTGGTTCTCTTGAGAAATTAGTTTGTCGTGGGAAGCAGTGGCATTTAGCTCCTGTTTGTCCTCAGTTTTGGGTTCTAGTCACCAATTTGAAGGCAATAAAAAATATTACTTAACACTCTGTTGCACCTTATCTTTGTGTGACTTCCCCAGTGGTGGACAGTCTTTGGGAACACAGTCTCAACTTAGCTTGTTCAATGTTGGAGCCCTAAAATTTCTTGTTGTTGTTGGGTGCCATTCAGTTGGAACCGCCCACAGCTGATGCTCCAACAGGTTTTCAGAGGCTGTAAATCACACAGGAGGAGATTACTCGTCCTTCTCCCACAGAGAAGATGGTGAATTTGAACTGCAGGCCTTTGGGATTATGGCACAGCTTCTTTTATATATGAAGTGGTATCCACTTCCAAAAAAATCTTGCTTCCAGAAACTCTATGAACTTGTAGAAAAGATGGAAGTTTTGCATTCAAGACTCATTCATAGGGTCGCTGTGGGTTGTCTACGACTCTACAGCACTATATATACAGAAATAATTGTATGCATATATATATACTTTTTACAATTATTTGTATAATTATCTCCTATTTCTGACAAGTGATTTTTCCATTTTTTAAAAATTAAGATGTTTAATGAAAGTTTATAGAGACATGGATTTCTATTCATTCATTGTTGCACATTTTTCTCCCTGCCCACCACTTCCCTAAAGTTCGCTTTTCTCTTTGAAAAAAAAAAATCTTTCATTGTTATACAGTTCTCCACAATAGGTGACCCTGGAGGACATTATGCTGAGTGAAATACCTCAGTCATGAAAGGACAAATATTGCACAGTGCCACTGTTATAAAACAGGACTGACATTGGATTTGAGGGGAAACCAAGAAAAAAGGGGATAGATAAGTACACTGCATTGAAATAGATGAGGGAGAGAACTGCTTATATGGAATATTGTTGTTGTTGTTGTTGATGATGATGATTGCCTTCGAATTGAGCACGACTCATTGCAACCCTATGAACAAAAAGCTTGAAGCACCTCTACAACGATCTACATTTATCAAAGTTCATAGAGTGTCCGGAGGCATGTTATTTAGGAAGTAGATGTCACTCCTGCTTCCAAAAAATATGATTAGATATTATTTGCAAGATAACAGTCCAGAATAAGACCTGCAGAGTAAAGTGGACTGGGTGGAACAGCTTCTTACCAGCAGGCCACCAGCGCTCCCAAGTGTTTAGCAGAATCTTTATTACAAAGAAGTATTTCATTGATATTTATTTAAAGGATGAATGGTTAGAAAAAGTTCTATTATACTTGATATCATATATCTTTTTAAAACATTTATTAAAGATGCACCATTTTCTATTTAGTTTTCTGACTTTGTGCTTTTGCCTTCAGTACTTTCACAACAATTTTCTGCTCCTCAATAAGAAAAGCACGCTTGATCCTGTCATGGACACACTTAGCACACATGGAACCACCATAAGCTCTGCTGACTTGTTTTTTGTTTTTGACAACCTCATGAGAACTTTAGGTCTCATAGCATGGACCACTCTTAGTTGGCCTGGGCACACACCACATGCAGATTTTGATGCTTTTCCAATCTTGTTGGTATAAAGGTAAACAATTCTGTTACCAGAGGTTCAGGACAGCCTAGTTTTGTTAGAGTCTGTGTTGTAGGGCAGCCTATGACGATAGGTTAGATGCTGGACCATTTTGAATGCCTCTACACAATGTCTCCATCTCCGGAAGAGGAAGAAAGATATCATATATCTTGAAGGTAAATGATAACCTTCAATGCACTGCTGTGGAATTGGAACTGACTCTTAGCTGATACTCTTCTGAAAGATTTTCAGAGGCTATAAATCACATGGGAGGAGATCACCTATCTTTCTCCATCAAGTATATGGTTGATTAAAACTACTGCCTTTGGGTTGACAGCACAACTCCCTACGGACCAGGCCTCTAGTCCTTCTTGTTGTCGATTGCCTTCAAGTTGAGCATGACTCATAGCGACCCTATGAACAAAAGACAATTCAAGTGTATAATCCAGACTGGACCAAGTGGAGGGGTTGAGACAACATGTGTAGATGATAGTTTTGAGAAGATCAAAAGTGTGTAAAGAATCTGATGGTAGCCAGTGAGGTGATACTGTCACAGGTTAAGCTTTATTGATGTTTAAGCTGAAACATTGTAAAGTGTATTTATACTGCTATGATGACTCAATGAAAGGAAAGACTGATAAAGAAAAACATGATAACTAAAGAAATAAAATAATGGTTAAAACCGTGTCTAGATAAACTGGCCTTGAAAAGAAGACATTTCGAAGCCGCAGCGCGTTCTCTTCGCTCCTGTCGTCTCCTCCGTCGTCGCCTCTTCCTCTGCCTCCTCCTTCGCCTCTTCCTGCCTCCTCCCGGCTTCCACCGCCACAGACGCTCCCGTCCGATCCCAAGCTCGGGACGAAGCTTCTCGCCTGATTCGCTTCCCCTTTTGTCGCCAGTGAAGCGTCCTGACACGGTGATCCGGGCGGGCCCCTCAGGCATTTTATCTCCTCACCAGCCTCACACTAGTATCACATGTCTACTATCCAGAACCTCCAATCTTTCGACCCCTTTGCTGATGCAGCTAAGGCTGACGACTTAATCCCGGCAGGGACTGAGGATTACATTCATATAAGGATCCAGCAACGGAACGGCC
>NW_006399870.1:4697433-4698663 GCF_000299155.1 Elephantulus edwardii
CCATTGGGATTTAAAGGAAGAATGCTATTATGGGAGCAGGTTGTTGTCGTATACTGTCAAGTCAGAACCATAGCTGACTTTCTGGTAGGTTTTAATAGGCTGTTAATTGCACAAGAGGAGAGTACTCATCTCTCTCCTATAGAGCAGCTGGTGGATTTGAACTGTGTGCCTTCAGGATTGCAGTTTAGCTTCTTACCACTAAGCCACCAGAGCTCCCCATGCAGAAAGGAGGGCTCTTTTGGTGGGATTTTTTTTCTCATGAAGTGAGAGAATTATCAGCAAAATGGCTGCAGGAGTTGGGATTTCATGTTGTGACAGAAAAAAAGCAAATTGTATATAAATTTCTGTACTGTTTTGTGCATAAATTTGAAGTTGGCAAGTATTGAAAATTATTGAAAAATGGCTACAACAGTACTTCAACAGGGAACCGCCAAAAATTCAATGTGGATTCATAAGAGGTCATGGAATGAGGGATCTCATTGCTCCTGTCAGATGGATCTTGGCTGAAAGCAGAGAATATATAAAAGATAATTACTTGTATTTCATTGGTCATGCAAAGATATTTGACTGTGTGGATCATAACAAATTTTGGGTAACATTGAGAGGAATATGAATCCTAAAACCACTGATTATGTCCATGAGAAACCTACACATTGATTAAGAAGCAGTTGAATGAATAGAATTAGGGAACACTATGGTAAAATCAGAAAAGATGTGTGTCAGGATTGTATCCTTTTTCCATATCTACTAATTTTGTTTGGTAAGCAAATAATTCAAGAAGCTGGACTATATGAAGTAGAATGCGTCATCAGCATTAGAGGAAGTCTTTTTTGTAAGCTATGTTCTGCAAGGGATATAACCTTACTTGCAGAAAGTCAAGACTCAAAACACTTACTGAAAGAATTAGATAAAATTTAACAAAAAGGTATATAAAAATATTAAAGCAAGAATAATTTCACGGTATCCGAGTACAGAAAAAAGGACAGTGAGAGTTCAGTGTGAAGAAACGTGATAGAGAATGATTAAGCTTTAAACCAGTGTTTTACCAGCCAGATTAGGATGTAGAAAACCTTTCTATTCAGTTTGTGTCAACAACTTCATCTTACTAGGATCCACAATCAATACACTTGGTACCAGTGGCCAGGAGATCTGCAGACATATTGCACTGGGAAAATCTGTAGTTAGGGACCTCTCCAAATTATGGAGGAGTAATGATGTCAGTTTGAGGCA
>NW_006399870.1:4703828-4736125 GCF_000299155.1 Elephantulus edwardii
CAAGGATTCTGAAGCTTCATCTGACATACTTTGGGCATGTTGCAAGGAGGGACTGGTCCTTGGAGAGGGACATCATGTTTGGCAGAGCAGAGGGGCAGAGAAGGAGAGGAAGACTTTCAATGAGATGGATCGATTCTGTTACTGGAGTGGTGGGAATAAGTGTGTTTGGGATGGTGAGGTTAGCACAGGATAGAATGATGTTTGGGTTTCTTGTACATAGGGTCGCTATGAGTTGCAAGCAACTTGATGGGACATAACAACAACAATATAAAGATCAGAATTTTACAATGGTTACTAGGGCCTGGAGGGAGCAGGAATGAAAAATCATTGATTAAGAACTTTAAGTTTCTATTAAAAGTGATGGAAAACTTGGCAATGGATGTTGATAATGACTGCATAGCATGATTAGTGTAATTAGTGTCATAGAATTGTACATATGAGATATACTGAATTGGCAAATGTTGTTTTACTTATGTATTTACAACAATAAAGAAAAGATCACTGTAACTTAAGGGTTGGAGGAAGGGAATACCAGAAGAAGGAAGAACTAGTGAAACGACTATTAATGGAATCCAAACTTGAGAAAATAGTGTTTTCTATTAGAGCAATGGAGATGGAGAGAAGTAAGGCTAGTATGGAATAAGGATATGTTTTTAAGAAAGAATTAAACCTTGTCAAAGACTCATTGTAAAAGGTAAAGGAAAGAATGGAATCAAGAATGATTTATAAATTTTTGCCTTGAGCAACTTAGAATGAGAAAACTGGGTATTGTTGGATGCCAACTACAACTCATAACAACTCTGTGGAAAACAATTTGGAACCCTCAATCCAGTGCCAACATCACAAGAATACTGAAGGAAGAGGTTAAAGAAAAGGGAGGGGAATAAAGATTTAAATTTTGGACACATAAGAGTTTAGATTCATTGTTCAGATTTTAGAAAGTACTGTGGTATCCTATTCAGATCCTCTTTATTGAACTGGTATACCTATCCATGATGGCTGTTTTCTCCACCTCTGAAGAAGATCCCTGACTGAGAAGAGCCTTCTATAGCCCTTAATGTGTTGATTGATAACAGAGATAGGGAAAGTCTCCTTTCTTTAAGGGAGCACCTTTGTGGGGTCATGGTCCAGAGTACCTTGCCCTATCTTTGTGGATCAAGCTAAAACTAGAATTTGCATAAGACCACATCTGTAATTATTTTTCCCCTTTCCATGTCTTCATTTTCTTATTGCCTTACATATGTTTTTCTGAAGAACATCCCAACCATAAATCACTCAAGTCTCCTGTTTCAGGTTCTATTAATAGTAATTCTAATAGGAGACTGATCATGGGATTCTATTGGCTGGCAGTGGTATTCCACTGCTGTTCTACATCCACTAGCATGTACTCAGAGTGAAGGTGCTAAGACTGTGACCTGTGGTGACCTGAAGCAGCATACAGTGAAAGCTGTGGTGGTCCACAGGCTATTCTACAGAGAGAGTCACTCTAGAGTACTTACTTGAAGAGAAAGAAAAAAAACCACAGAGTACTTACTTCAACTGAGGAAGTGGATTACTGCTGCAAAATGCCAATGGCACTGACAAAATATAGAATCAGGACAATTAATCACCAACTTAAAGCTAAAAGTGAGAATCAAAATACCTTCTTGGCAACTTATAGAGAGATTCTCAAAACTCTCCACTGCAAAAGATAAAGACCTGGTACTTAATTGACGAAGTGACAGAATTTTGGAGAAGACTGGCTTTCGACTTTGTTGGTCTCTGATGACAAAGCCATGGCTGTGATAGAAAAGGGCTGAGACTTTGAGATTAGAAATAAAATTATGTAGACAAAGACATGAAGTCTGGACAACTGGACTCTTCTGAAACCTTTTGTACTATAAAAATAGCCCATTACTCCTGTGAAAGATAGAATCCCCTTCTAGTTTAAAGAATATACAGGCATCTTAAATGAGGTGGATATCTTACAGAAAATTTTGACTACCTCAGCATCTTTCCTTTTCATTGTCAGACAGATAGTAAGAATAAAATCATAACATGATCCCACTGAACAAATGTTGAGCTTCTTGTTTAGAGCTTGACAAGTTAATAAAAACCTCACACAAACCTTTCAATTTTCTCAAATAGTTTCTACATTTTTAAAAAAATCCCCAAAATTCTAGAAAGAGAACTCATCAAGTTGCTAGGTCCAAGATGAATGGTGTACTTCCTTTATTATAGCAACAATGAAAAAAAGGTACAATTTAAAAGGTACCTTTACAATAAGAATGACATAATAAAATAAGACACAAAAGAAGAAATCTAACAAAAGATGAGAAAGACCTTTGTGGATACAATAAAATTCAATTTAAAGACATAAAAGAAGGCTTAATTAACGAGCATAGGCCAGAATGAACAAGCAGCAGGCCTTCTCTGTGCTGTTGGCTACATTTCCCTCACTGTTCTTTTTACTGACATGTGGCCTTTCAAGGGAAGAACAAAGGAAAACAAAACCTTAAAAAATCAGTTGCTTTTTGTACACTTTTAGTCAAATCATAATAAAAAGGGAGAGAAACCACTAACTCTTACCCATCTGAGATCCTAGCATGTTAGAAACAATTCTCAGACTTACATAAGCCCATAACGCATGTATTGTCTATGCTTGTTAACTCTTCTAGCTCTTTATTTACAAAATTGGATATATTTCCCTTGCTGGGTTTCGTATCAGGTAAACTGTAGCATTACCTTATGTGTAGAGCCCTGGTTTCCAATTATCTCTGTTTTTACTCCTGACAATTGCTTATATATTTTTTTTTGTAAATTCAGCTATGCATTAGAAAAGATTCTGGCTATAATATTATCCAGCAGTCCATAAAAGCAGGACGTTTTTAGACTATTTACACTCTACAGACTAAGGTGCACCTGATACATGCCATGGTCTTTGCAATCATTTGCTATTCATCAGCAAGCTGGTCAATGAGTAGGGAGGATAGAAGGAGAATTGATGCCTTTGAGCTATGGAGCTGGAGAGGAGTGTTGAATGTACCATGGACTGCTAGGAGAACAAACAGGTTTGTCCTGGAGAGGTTTAAATCAGGCTGCTCCTTGGAAGCAAGGATTCTGAGACATCATTTGACATACTTTGGACATGTTGTAAGGAGGGACCAGTCCTTGGAGAAGGACATCATGCTTGGGAGGGCGGAGGGACAATGAAGGAGGGGAAGACCCTCTTTGAGGTGGCAAGGGGGTTAAGTGGGTCGGAGACAGTGAGATTGGCACAGGACACAGAAGGGTTTAGGGCTGTTGTACGTAGGGTCACTATGAGTCACAGGCAACTAGATGGCACATAACAACAACAACAACAACAACTTACAGTGTCACACTGAAAGTTCTTTAGTAATTATTTTTTTAATTTATTTTCTTGTTATGTACTGTCAAATCGGATTCGACTGGTATAGAAGGAGATTGTCTCTTCTTCTCCAGTGGAGCCTCTAGCGGATTTGAACCACGTGCTTTTGGGATTGCAGCACAGCTTCTTGCCACTAGACCAACAGAGCGTCCCTCTAATAATTTTTTATCTTTTTCTTCTTCTGTTTAAAGTATGCTAGTTTTGTTGTTGTTGTTGTTGTGAACCCTGAATCTGGACTTACCCATGGCTGACCCTCCAATGGGTTTTCAGAGGCAATTAATTGCATTTGAGGAGAATGCCCATTTTTCTCCCATGGAGCAGGTGGTGGATTTAAACAGTGTGCCTCTAGGATTGCAGCACAACTTCTTGCCACTGGACCACCAAAGTGAACAGAAGATTTCAAAGCACAACACAGGAAGACAAAATAAAGAATTATAAAGAATATGCGAAGAATGGAAGGTGAAAAATCAAAAGAGCTCAACTCATGCAGCATTTCTTAAGCTGAAGGAATGGAAGAACAAAGTCAAGCCTCAAGTTGCAGTATTTAAGGATTCTACATGCAAGTTCAAGCTGATGTTGAATAAAATAAAATCAAATCCACAAGAACTAAAATTTGACCTTAAGTCTATTTCACTCGACTTTCAAAACCTTGTCAGGAATAGGTTTGAGGTCTTGAACACCAATGGACAAAGACAAAATGAGCTGTGGGAAGATATCAAGAATATCATCCAAGAAGAATGCAAAAGATCATCACAAAGGCTGAAGAGGAAGAAAAGACCAAGATGGATGTCAGATAAGACTCTGAATAATGCATTAGAGCACTGAAAAGCCAAAGCTAAAGGAAGAAATAAAGAACTGAACAGAAAATTTCAAAGGGCAGCTTGAGATGGCAAAGCAAGATACTATAATGAAATGAGCAAGGAGTTGGAGCCAGAAAATCAGAAGGGCTGAAGTTGCTCAGCATTTCTTAAGCTGAAGGAATTGAAAAACAAATTCAAGTCACAAGAGGCAATATTTAAGGATGCTTTGGGCAGAATGTTAACTGATCAAGAAGCATTAAAAGAAGATGGAAGGAATAGGCCTGGCAGAAGAATTTCATGATACAACATATGAGCAAGGGCCTGTCATGATGAAGGAGGAAGTCCAAGTTACTTTGAAAGAATTGGCAAAAAAGAAGGCACCAGGAGTTGACAGCACACCAATTGACATATTTCAACAAACATGCACTGCGCTGGCCCTGCTCATTAAGTCATGTCAAGAAATCTGGAGGACAGCCAGCTGGCCAATTGACTAGAAGAGATCAATATTTTTTCCCATTCCAAAGAAGGGTGACCTGACAAAGTGTGGGAATTATTGAACAATGTCATTAATATAACATGCAAGCAAGATTCTGCTGAAGATTATTATAAAATGACTGGAGCAACACATCAACCGAGAATGGCCAGATGTGCAAGCTGAGTTTAGAAGAGGCCGTGGTACTAGGGATATTATAGCTAACGTTAGATGGATCTTGGCAGAAAGCAGAGAGTACCAGAGGAATGTCTATCTGTGCTTCATTGACTATGCAAAGGCTTTTGACTATGTGGATCACAACAAGCTGTGGCTGACGCTGAGAAGAATGGGAATCCCAGAACATTTGATTGTGCTTATGTGAAACCTATACTTGAACCAAAAGTCAGTTGTAGGAACAGAGCAAGTAGACCCTGCATGGTTCAAAATCAGGAAGGGTGTCTGCCAGGGATGTATTTGATCTCCATACCTTTTAAATCTGTATACAGAACAGATCATCTGGGACGCTGGACGAAGAGGAATGTGGTATCAGAATTGGAGGAAGATTCATCAACAATCTGTGTTATGCAGATGATACAACCTGCTTGCTGAAACTGAGGAGGACTTGAAGTGCTTGCTGCAGAGGGTCATCTGCAGCTTTCAATATGGATTGAAGCTCAACATCAAGAAAACAAAGGTTCTCACCACTGGGCCAATTGTCAGCATCAGTATGGATGGTGAAGAGATTGAGATAGTTAACAGTTTTAGTTTGCTTGACTCCACAGTCAACACTCAGTACCACCAGTCAGGAAATCAAGAGACAAATTTCACTGGTAAAGTCAACTGTCGGGGACGTCTCCAGAGTACTGAATAGCAATGATGTCAGGCTGGAGACTGAGGTGTGCCTGATCCAGGCCATAATTTGTGCAATTGCATGCTTTCCATCAGGGAATGACTAGGAATGAGAATCGATGCCTTTGAGCTGTGGTGCCGTAGAAGAGTATTGAATATATAATGGACTGGTAGGAGAAAGGTTTCATCCTGGAGAGGGTGAAACTGGGCTGCTCCTTGGAGGCAAGGATTCTGAAGTTTCATGACATGCTTTGGACATGTAGCAAGGAGGTATCAGTCCTTGGAGAGGGACACCGTGTTTGGGAGGGGGGAGGGACAGTGCAAGAGAGGAAGACCCTTGATGAGATGCATTGATTCAGTGATTGGGGTAATGGGAGTAGGTGTGTCAGAGACAGTGAGGTTGGCACAGCATAGAGTAGAGTTTAGGACTCTTGTACATAGGGTTGCTGAGTCGCAAGTGACTCGATGGCACATAACAGCAACAACAACAACAACAAAAATGGGCAGAATATTGAATGATGCAGGAAGCATTAAAAGAATATGGAAGGTGGGCAAAAGAAGAGTACACAGAGTAACTGTATCAAAAAGATTTGTCTGACCAAAAAATTTCATGAAATGACACATGATCAAGATGCAGTGATGAAGAAGGAGGAAGTTCAAGCTGCTCTGATGGACTTGGAAACAAAACAAAACAACAAAACAAAACAACTCTAGGAAATGACATATTTCAATCAACAGATGCTTCCCTGAAAGTGCTCACTAGGCTATGTCAAGAATATGGAGGACAACTACCTGATCAATTGACTGGAAGAGATCCATATTTATTCCCACTCCAAAATAAGGTTACCTGACAGAGCATGAAAATTATTGAATAATACCACTAATACCACATGTAAGGAAAATCTTGCTGAAAAGTATCCAAAAATGACTGGAACAGTACATTAACAGAGAACTACCAGAAATACAAGCTGATTTTAGAAGAGGCTATGGCACTATGGATACTATTTTAATGCCAGATGGATCTTGGCATGTGTTGTTTGCTGCTCTGTTGAATTTTGCTATTGTTACTGGGGTGAGTTGATATCTCACAGTTGTTTTGAGTGGCAAAGTTTAACAGGACAGCAAGTAGTAAATATTTGAGAGGATGTGGCAAGATAGGAACTCTTATACATTGTTGGTGGTACTGTAAAATGGTACAACCACTCTGGAAGACAGTTTGGCATTTTCTCAGAAAGCTGAACATTGAAATTCCAGATGACTCAGTTGTTCCACTGCTTGGATTATACCCTGAGAAAATGAGAGCTGAGGCACAAATGAAGACTTGTACACCAATGTCCATAGCAGCATTATTCACCATCCCAAGAACATGGAAACAAGCCCAAATGTCCAACCACAATGGAATGGATTGAGAAATTCTGATACATTCACATGATAGAATACTACTCAGCACACAGGAGGAATGATTTTGTAAATCAGTACCTAACTTGAAAAGGACTAGACAGCATTCTGCTAAGTGAACTAACTCAGTCCCATAAGGACCAATACTGTATAAGACCATTATTGTAGAATTAGATAACTAATGAAATGTGTATGAGGATCTAAGGGGAGGGGGAGCACAGAAGTCAGGATGAGTACAGGACATAATCAGAGGGTTGCACAATTTGATGCATGGCATGGAGAGAGTGGTTAGTTAAGGAAATGGGAAATATCTAGTATGAAAAAATAATTTATAGGCATTTTGTAAGTAAACCAGTATAAAATAAAAAGATTATATTAAATAAAAAACAAAAAAGAAAACTGGTCCTGTAGAAAAATGGGAAGGCAGACAAGTTACAATGAATTGGGAATGTGAGGAGAAGGAGATGTTGAGTGGCAAAGACTCATGCAAGAAGGCAGAGATGAAAAGGAGAGATCTGGGATGAATTAAATGGAGATTGTTAGATATAAAAAAATTCAAGTCCTGATAACATCCAGTCTTGTATATATCACTTCCATTTAATGATGGAGTGCTGCTCTGCACCTCTAATTTTATGAGTCTGTGGACCAAACAACATTTGGTCCATAATGGGGAGATCTGGCCACATGGTAACTTTGTGGCCTATATTTAGGCATTCTGTCTCTACTAAGGCCAGTAACAAGCCAGAAATTGTTTCTAAAAGGACGGTAATTTGTTGAGAATGACAGGATTTTGTTCCAACATCTCAAGGATCTGCATTTTCCTTAATTTTGTATATAGTTTACATGAACTCTTGAAGGAAATAAATCTATCTCTATGTTGTTTGTTTACTATCGAGTTGGAACCGACTCATGCCTGTACCTCCAGCAGGTTTTTAGAGGCAATTAACCGCATGGGAGGAGATTGCCTATCCTTCTCCCATGGAGCAGATGGTGACCTAGAACCATATACCTTGAGGATAGTGGTTCAGCTTCCTGCCACTAGGCTACCAGAGTCTGTCTCTCTCTCTCTCTCTCTCTTTGAATTCTCTTACTTGTTGTTCCTGGAACCTGGCTATTGTTTTATTTTTCACTTGCTTGAGTTATCCTGCCTGTTCTTTAATGTATTTATTTTTTTTTTTTGTTTATTTGAATTGAATTTGTCTCTTGTCTCCAAGACATTTTAGAGTTATTGTATTTAGTTGTGGATTAAGTTATGATTGGTTTAATGGAGATTTTTATTTGACTATATCCAGGAGGGCAGGATTGATATTCCTTGGTCAAAAGTTTGGTAGCACTAGGACTACTTTTTTTTTTTTTTTTTAGTGAGAGGAGTAATTGGTAAGGTAGTGAGTGTGGATTTCTGTTTGCCAAAGAAAGAGAGAAAGAGTAGCTCTTTGTGGGGTGAGCAGGTGTTGGCCACCATTGATCGCTGTTTATCTCAGGAATGCATGGAAGCACTAATTTGTTAGGGAGAGCAGTAGGAGGTGGTGTGGTAGTACGGATGAGTAGTCGGCAAAGTCTTCTTATTGTAGAAGGCAGAAGTAAAAAGATGATGGAGTGAGGAGGAAAATGGGTGAAAATAGAGGAAGAAAGGCAATAAAATAAATAAACTGGAGAAAAATGTGGAATAAAGAGAAGCCAGATAACAAATAAACAAAACCCAATAAGAAAAGTAATGCTGCAATGTCACCCTTAAGCTTCAGCAGCAGTAATATTAGTTGATGGCTGCACAGTCCTTGTGAGTGTACACCTGTGAATGGGGCAGGAATGTAGTGTGAGATCTGTGCACACATGTACCTCACATAGTAGAAACTACTTGAGAAAATCTTATGTTGAGAGCACAACCTGTCATTTACATAAACATCACTGGTATGCAACTTGATCCACTTGTGACTCAGTGGAGTGAGTAGTCACCTTTGAGGAAGGTGGCTCAAGAAAACTGAATGAATGTCAAGAGGCAGCAGGGTTGCCCACAGCTACCAAGGCATCATGTTATCTAAGGATCTCACTACTGAAAATAAAGAAGGTAGTGGTGTTATTGTTAGGTACCATCAAGTTGAGTATTACCAATACCAACCCTATGAATAGACCCGAACCCTGTCCTATCCTGTACCATCCTCACAACCTCTGGCATGCTTGAGACCACTGTGTCAACAACCTGGTTGAGATCCTCCTGCCTTTCATTGACCTTCTCTTTCTAAGATATCTCTTTCCAAAGAATAACCTCTTCCAGCAATATAACCAAAGTATATGAGACAAAGCTTTATCATGTTTGCCTCCATGGAGTATTCTTACTGCACCTTCTCCAAGTGATACCTGCTTGTTCTTTTGGAAGTCCATGGGATATTCAGAACTCTACTCCAACACCCAGCTCAAAGTTATCCATTTTTTTTTCTTCTTCTGTTATCCTTACTCATTGTTCAGCTTTCAGATGCATAGCATGTAACTGAAAAGACCATGGCTTCAATAAGATACACCTTAGTCTTCAAATGGATATTATTACTCCTCAAAAATTTACTGAGGCTCTTGACTGCAGATTTTCCCAGTGGAATGTGTTCTGACTGCTGGTACCAGCAATCAGTGGTGTTGACTGTGTATCCAACTAAGATGACTGTTCCAATCCTTTCTCAATCTGTCACAATGTTGCCTAACAGTCCAGTGGTAAGAATTTTTGGATTTTTTTGATGATGAGGTACATTGTTTGATCTTCTGCAGCAAGTGTTTCAGGCCCTCCTCACTTTACTTTCTCTTTTTCCTCTCTCTTTTTTTAAAAAAATAATAAAAAAAACCCACAGAATCTGGAGTTCAGATTCTGGAATAAGACTCAGTGTTCAGGTTACCTGTTGGAAAGGGAGCAAACCTAGAGAGAACAAACTTGTGAGTTACAAAGAAAGGGGCATTGGAGGTGTTACAAGCATACTGGAGGAGGATATAGAGGAAAGTAGCTTTCATAAAGTTCCTCATACACATCAAGCAGCTCTCCCAGGGGTTGGGAAGCTCCTCCCAGGGGTTGAGCAGCACTTCCTTCCAAAGTACTTCTGAAGTCTGCACCTTGTTCCTGACAGTACTTCTGGCTCTAGCACTGTCATCATAGCTCCCTTCCTCTCAGCCAAGTGCTCTAATTGCAAGGTATTAACACTTACCCATTCCACAAGTGGAGAAGAGGATTCCAGAATCATGAAGAAACCCACTGAAGGTTGAAAAAGTAATAAAGGTAGTAGAACAAGGACTCAAATCAAAGTTTTCTGAAGACAGGCCATGAGATGGCGAGCTCAGCATGACACTTTGGTTGGCCATCTTCCATCCTTCTCTGCAAGCCAAATTCTGCTAAAGATAATTTTCAAAATGGCCAGAAGCATACACACAGGGCTCACACCTGCAAAGGGCACCTCCCCCCACTGGCTGTGCACATGGAATGCTTCCCCTCAGTTCTCCTCTTTCTTAACAATCAAAGTTCTATCATCTTGCTTGCGTGGCCTCTTATTTTAGAGCAGTATCGACCCAGAAGTCAAGTCTTTTAGATAACACTGTCCTTTTGGGCCTGAGGGTCTTATCCTCTGGCCTGAATAGAACTCTCACATTGAAGATCCAGAAGAACTATCACTGTAAACTTAATATCCATATCCAGGATACTACCCTGCTGTGCACACCATGGGTCTTAGCTGGAATGCTTCAACACCCACCCAGGACCCCCTCCTGCCACACTGCTGCAGGCTTCAACTTGATCTTCAAGTGTATGCTTGGTTTGTTATTAAAGGTACAACATTTATCTGTCAGTTTGTTGTCTTGAGGGGATGATTTGCGTATTGCTAATTATTTTCTGGATTAAGTATCTATATCATTGCCTATCATTGTTCTTAGTAGTATAGCACTTGCCTGTCAGTTTGCTGTATTTAAGTAACTTGTAAATTGCTGTGTTGTTGCACTACATGGAGTAAGTCAGAAAAATACTGTAAGTTAGTTACATGAATGTGCAGAAATGTGCAGACAGACATAATCTATAGAAACAGACACCAGATTCATGGGCCTTGGAGTGGATTTATGGTAAATGAGTATGATGAAAGTTTTGGAGTGATGAAATATTCTAAAATTAGACTGTGGTGATGGCTGCATACTTTCATAAATTTACTGAGTATCATTAAATGATACAATGGTAAATTTTATGCGATATAAATTAAACCTCAATAAAACAAATTTTAAAAATTAAAGGCTTCTTCAAAAGACATTTTTAGAAGAGTAAAAAGGCTGTGGGTAAATATTTAAAAAGCATAACTGACAAATATTTTTATCCATAATATGTAAGTAAATTCTACAAGTTAATAAGAAAAATACTGACAATATAGCATAAAAGAGTGCAAATCCTTCCAACTTTAAAAAAAACTCTGGACTAGATAGTTTTACTAGTGCATTCTTGTCACCAATTCTACATAAAGTATTTCAGAAAATAGAAAAAGAATTTACCAAACTCATTCTATGAGGCAAACATATCCTAATACCAAAGTCAGGCAAAACTATCACATAGGCTAATATCTCTAATGAACATAGATGTAAAAATTTTCAATAAAATCCTAGCCTATAGAATCCAACAGTACACAAAAAAATAATTTATCATGATGAAGTGGGATTTATAACAGGTGTTCAAGGATGGTTCAACATAAGAAAAAATATGTAATTAATCATATTAACAAAACAAAGAAGAAGAACCACATGATCCTATCAACTGACGCAAAAAAGGCCTTTGGACAAAATTTAAAATACTCAACAAAATAGGAGTAGAGGATAATTTTCTCAAAAGAGTGAAAAGTATATATGCAAAACCAAGAGCCAACATTATTCTCAATGGAGAGAGATTAAAGGCATTCACCTTGAAAACAGGAACTAAGCAAGGATGTCCACTATTTCATTTAATATAGCCCTGCAAGTATTAGTGAAAGCAATAATACAAGATAAGGAAATAAGAGGTATCCAAATTGGCAAGGAGGAGATAATATTATCTCTATATGCAGATGACATGATAATACATTTAGAAAATCCTGAAGATTCAGTGAGGAAATTATTGGACATAATCAACCAGTTCAGGAAAGTAGGAGGGTACAAGATCAACATACAAAAAATCGGTTGGATTTCTCTACAGTGGCAAGGAGAGTATAGAATGGAGCTAAGAAAAACAATACTAACCACAATTGCTGACCACAATACAAAATATTTGGGAATGAATCTAACTAGAAACATAAAAGACCTATACACAGAAAGCTACAAAACATTACTATAAGAAGCAAAGAGATTTGGAGAAATGGGAAAATATACCATGCACATTGATAGGAAGACTCAATATCTTGACGATGACAAGTCTACCAAAGGCAATCTACAAGTTCAATGGAATCCTAGTACAAATACCAATTTCATTCTTCAACAAGATGGAAAAAGGCAACTTCCAACTTTATTTGGAATAGAAAGAGACCCTGAATAAAGCAAAATACTCCTGAAAAAGAGAAACAAGATAGATGGTAACATACTCCCTTTGATGGTCAAGACAGCATGGTACTGGTACAGTAAAAGACACACAGATCAATGGAATAGAATTGAGAATCCTGAAATCATCTCATGGTCAACTGATCTTGACAAGGAGATGGAATCAGTTAAGTGGAGAAACTCTCTTTAACAAATGGTACTGGTACATTTGTAAAATCATCTGCATAAAACTTAAGCAAGACTCACGCCTCACACCTTATACAAAAACAAACTCAAGGTGGAACAGGGACCTACAAATAAAACCAAAGAATTCATCACAGAAAAATTATGAAGAACTCTAGATTTATTTTTCCCCTATCTGTGAACTTTCTTTTCCCTATATTGGAGAATTTTATATATTGTTGTTGTTAGATGCTGTTAAGCCGAATAAGACTCATAGCAACACAATGAATTAAAGATCTGAATCCTGTCTTATCCTGTGCTGTCCTCATCATCTCTGACACACTTAAACCCATTACAACAGTCACTGTGTCAATCTTTCTTGTTTCATTTTCCTTCCACCTTTCCAATCATGATGTTCCTCTCCAAAGAATAGCCCCTCCTATCAAAACCTCAATGAAATACCATTTCACTTCCCAATAAGATGGTAAAAAAAATCTGTAAATAACACATGTTCACAGAATGTGGGGAAATTTATGCCCTTCTGGATTGCTGCTGAGAATGCAAAATGATATAGCCATTGTGGAAAAGAATATGGAAGTTTCTAAAAATCCCCGAAACAGAACTACCACATGACCCAGAAATTCTATTGCTAGAAATAAGCCCAAAGCACTTGAAGGTATCGATAAAAATAGACACGTGAACATTAATGTTCATTGCAACACTATTCACAATAGCTCAAACTTGGAAAAGACTGAAAATAGAGTTACGTTTAGAGGACATTATGCTGAGTGACATAGATCAGATACAAAAGATAGAAACTGTGTTAGACCACTATTAAAAAGCTAGAGAAAGTTTAAATGAAGAGAGAATCAATCTAGTGTGGCTACCAGGAAAGGGAAGGCAATAGAGTAGAAAGTCTATTCATAGATGGTGAACACTTATTAAGATGGGTGAAGAAAAGAACAGTAAGGAATGAATAGAGGATCAATCATTATGAATATTGTACTAATTTATGGAACAAAATATACATGAATGACTGAAAAAACTCAATATTCTTTTTAAACTTTCACTCAAATCACAATATGAATTATAAACAAATAAAAAACCCTTAAATGCCAATCAGTGGATGAATAAACAACGTGATGTACACAGACAATGGGACATTACTTAGAAAGAGAAATGAAGTTTTGATGCATACTAAATACAATAAAAAAGTAACTTGATTTATTCTGAGCATAAAAGGCAATCACAAAAGAATAAATACTGTATGATCGCCTTTATATAAAAATTGAAGAAAACATACATTGATGATGTTGAGGGACAAGGTTTACTAGTGGCTAACAGGGTAGGGAGCTCTTATGGCTTACTGGTAAGGAATTGCACTGTCAACGCAAAGGTACACAGTTTGAATCTACCAGCCACTCTGTGGGAGAAAGACATCTCCTTCTATACCATCTATTTCCTTCGAAAACCAGCTGGAGGGTCAATTTTGGGTTGATTTTGACTTGATGGTATACAACAATAACTCTTGAGGATACTGGATGGGAACAAAAAATATCTGAGTCTTGTCATATTTTTGACCCCAACTTATAGGCCACAACACAATCTTTATCTTTACTTAACTGATCTAACACTAACACAGTCCACCATGACTACCTTAAACAGAACAACCAGGAAACATCTTTTATGTGAAATGGCACTTTTACTTTTTATTCTATAATGCTTACTATTTGAATTCTCAGGTCCCTATGGTCTCCACTATGACAGAATACCATAAGTGGTTGACTTTAAAGAATTGAAGTTTATTTTCTCACAGATCAGGAGGCTAGATGTTTAAATTAGGGTTTTGTTGTTTTTATTATTTGCCATCGAGTCGACTATGACTCATAGTGACACTGCACAATAGCTCTGAACCCTGCTCTATCCTGAGCCGATCTCAATGCCTCTGACATACCTACCCTCATTACCCCAGTTATTGTCTCAATCCATCTCATCTGGGACTGTCCTTTCCTGTGATGTCCCTCCATCCTTTCAAACATGATATCCTTGTTTAAAGACTGATCCTTCTTGGCTACATGCCCAAAGTATGTTAGAAAGAGTCTAAAAACCCTTGCCTTCAAGGAGCAGCTTGGTTTCACCTCTCAGGACAGATCTGTTAGTTCCCTTGTTAGTTGTGTCAACTCCTGTTGGGCCATCTCTAGTGTCTGGTGTCTGCTTGAGATAGCTCCTTATTTTGCGTATATCTTCCTTCTGCATGTGCCTTTTTATAACTTGGAAGTGATCAACTTCAGGATCCACTCTACTGTGACATTACTTAATTAACAAAGCAAAAGGAAGATCCTATTTCCAAACAGGATCATATCTGTAGTTTCAGCAAGGAGAATTCCAATACCTATATTGAGAGCTCACAGTTATGTCCAGAATAAATTACACAAAATAGATAGATTGAATACCCTTGATGATGTTTTCTTTTAATCTCCTTTCTCCGCTCTATGTTAAGAAAAAAATAAGAAGTGCTTATGCTGCTGTAAAGAATCAATGTTAGAAAATCCAGGTTACTTTGCCATAGATTTTTTCTTTTAAATGATAAAATTTCTTTATACTTCAGCATTGTTTAAGATGGGGTAAGGGAGGGGTCATCAACTTTTTCCCTCCCTGAGATTCTTTTGCTAGGATTTGTGTAATTTCTCTTTTGGGTCCACCTCAATCTGGTCAAGGCTCTTTATAAAATCTAATCCTATACCTATATCTCTTTATTCCTGGCTCTGGTCATCACTAAAGTAGAAAAGACTTTCTGGTCTCTTTTTTTCATTTCCACTTTGGCATTGGAGATTAAGAGTAGTCATTGTTACATCATTACTGGGCAGCCAATCAGGTGCACACTTTCCTTCAATGACTTTCCTGTCCCATAGGCATTCACAGGCAGCTTCAATGGAAGGAGGAAGTCAAGAAAGAGGCCTGGTATAAATCCAAAGATGATCATTACAACATGGATTGTGTACATTCTTGCTCGCAAAGGTGTGGGGCTCTCCTTCCCACCAAAAACCAGTTTGGTGAGTGGAGTTAGTGGTAGTCACATGGATTTGTTTGTCATATATCTTCCCCCTCTATCCCTGTACACCTCTCTGTTGCATTTCCACAGAAATTTTCTAATATATTCTTAGACTCTGGATTAAAATGTAGAGAAGAGAAACTGGCCTCCTGGGTATTCTGAGGGCATTGACTTCCTAATTTGTTCCAGGATGTTGAAGTTGTGGAAAGTGAGGCTGTGTCTGTGGTACAGCACTGGTTGAAAAGAGTGAGTAAGATTCTCTATAACTCATAGCAGTCAAAATTCTAGAGAGGGCCTCAGAAGATGTAGGGGTCTGTACTCAAGTCCTTCTCCATAGAATTGCTCTCCTGATTTTAACCTTTGCTAAAACTCCTGTCCAGAAGTGTTTCTAATTCACCTGAACACCCTAAAGAACAGAGACTGGTGTTCTAAGAGATCTATTAATGGTGCTACTCTCTCATTCTTTTATGCAACCTTATGTCTCAAACATATTGGATCAAATAAGACTCAGATTTTCCACTCTCAGTGCAACGATGTCTAGGGAGTTCTCTGCAAATTCACAGAATGGTAACAATAGATGAGGTTATTGAAGGAAAGGAGAGATGGGGAGGTATTTGTGTAAATAAGGAGGGAATACAGGGAGAAAGAGTGAGAGATAGAGAGATAGATTGAGGAGGGTGTACAGAATAATCCTGGTTCAGAGGAAAATGCTCAACTTTCAGACTGAAGAAGAAGCTTCTCAGGGCATAAAGGAGAAGATGTTCAGCAACTCCCCATCCATCCATGGCAAAGATACACACATGACCAGAGATGTGGTAATGATTGCAGTCCTTGAAAATCTGAGGCTAATGGCCTGGGGTGGCAGGGGAAGAAAAATGTGAAAGAGGCATAGAATTACAAAGTGGGGTGGGGGCAGGGGAGTGGGGTGAGAACTGGGAGGGAAGAATTGTCTGGGCCTGACACTGATGAATTTCCTAGGAAAAACAACGTTTTTCAAAGTCTGAGTTGTTAACAAACCAGAGTCAAGATGTCCTGGAGGAGAGAACTAGAATCCAGTTCATAAGATGGAGGTAAACCTTGGGGTTGGGGGGAGACTGAGGAAGATGGAGTCAATAATGGATACTGCATTGAAAGAGATGAGGGAGAAAACTGCTTAAGAGGGATATGTTATTAGGTATTTTTGTCATGACAGGAGTCCAGAGTGAAGGCTGTATAGTGGAGGGGGGGGAGGGAATTGTAAAACAATGAAAGAATTTGTCTTTTACTTTTCCAAGAGGGTAGTGTACTGGGGCGGGGGGAGGGTTGGGAGGGGAGAAAAGTGCAACAATGAATGAATGGAAATTCAAAGTCTCTGTAAATTTTCATTGAAATTAATAATACATTTTTTAAAAAAATTACACACACAAAAGAAAGATGGAGGTAAAGCATCCCATTTGCTCTGAGCAAAAGAGTAGGGAGGGACTTCTCTTCATAATTCCAGGCTAACCAAATCTATGAACACTCTTCTCTAGAGATGCTTCCTTTGGCTTGGAAATATTTTATTTTCTTTGAGGGTGTGAAGGTAGAATTTCTGCTATCTTGAAAGCTTACCTGTTTCCTAAATTTTAAAATTATTTGCGGGACTGGAAAATAGGTCTTATTCACCTCATCTTAATTGATTCTGAAGAAATTTTAGACTTCTATTATTTTTGTACTTGAATTGTTCAGGAGTGGATGCATTTTAAAGAGCTAGAAGAAAATAAGCTCTTAAAATGCAAAAAACCAAACAAGGACTTCCTCTGCATCTGAGATAGGCTTGGTTTCTTAACACCTGAAGTAAAAATCCTACATTTCACATTATGACAGATTTGTTTAGCCTATCTATCACTGGGTCCCATCCCAAGAACTGCATTACCAGCATGTCCCCCCCCACCCCGCCCCGCCAAAGATGCTAGAAGGCAAGACAGGTGGAACTGGGTCAGAAGAGCAAGCCCATTTTGTTGGCATAAGATTTTATATCTTCTTCCTGCTGCATTCATTTCTAGTAGCAATCTGTGAAATCAAACTCTCCTACACAGAACTCTGAAGGCACTATTATATTGGTACCATTATGCTCCATTTTCAAGCCTTCACTCCCAGTTTTGTTCTCTGGTCTATGGTTCTTGATTCAAGAGTCACAAAGCACTTGAGAAGTAAGTTTTATTCAAGATCTAGGATTTTCATATTTACCCTTCCCAGAGGGAGCTTTGGTAACATTATCCAGTGGGAGTTGTACTGTCAGCCTAAAGATGCCTCGGGCAGTTCAAATCCACAAGAGGCTCAGAGAGAAAAATATGGTCAGTTCCCTCCCATGTGATTTACAGCCTCCAAAAATAAGCTGGTTGTTCAGTTACAAGAGGGTTTAAAACGGAAAAGTAAAAACCAAAACCCTGCCAGTGTTGTCAGCATTTTTTTAAAAAAAGGCTCAAATGTAGAATAATTACTCAAAAGAAAGGAATCGGTGGTGAAATACGAAATATCAGTGGTAGAATATGAAGCCTTTCTGGGAAAGCTATTTTGGATGGGAAATCTTTCAAAGTTACTAAGAATCACAGATGTTGGTGCTGCCATCCAGTCACAGCTGTGCGTGCAGGAGGTTGTCTGAGGCCAGCAGAGGGGGCACTGGAATGGTAAATGCTGCCTTGTTTGGCTTAGATAATATGGAGAGCAGCATCCAATACTTTTAAAACTTTAGTTATTTATCTTAACCAAATTTAAGCATTTGAGACATATAAAAGGAATCACACAGCCAATCATCTACATTTTTTGCACTATGGATTTTCTAAGGAGATTTAAAGTAAGCAAACATTTTAAATAAGGCTCTTTGCCCCTACAGTCCGCTAGTATGGCGATCTCTTAGTTTTAGTAACAAGGCATCAGGGAACATATGTTGCTTTATTTGACATTGTTTTATGTTCATTTGCTTGACAGCTATGTGCTGAGCTGTTGATAATTGTTATATTCTCTAGATGAGGGTAAAAGAATAAGAAAAAACTTTCAATTTCAAGGCGATAGATCTAACTAGGTGGATAAAGTCTGTGAAAGGCAACGAAAATGCTGGAAAAGCCAAGAGCAGTGGCTTCACGGCGATCAAACAGATTTTAGACAGAATCTGGCCCAGGCCTTCAGAAAAGCATGACACTTACTGACTTGCCCTTGAACTTGGCAGGAACTGATAAACCAGAGCCTACTAGAGAAGACTTTGCTCCCAGAGGCTACCTCCCTTTGGTCATCTACATCCTCATTGTTTACTGTTAGAATCCTTTCTTCTCTGAGAACTCCCCTAATTCCCCCAGGCTGGGAGCACTCTCTGTTGTAATCCTTCCTTATTTATTTTTTTCTTCAAATACTTATTTTATGTGACTCCAACTTGTATGAGCAATATTTATGAGTTTGTCTCCTGTTCTCCCCTTCCCACATCATTAGCTGAACTGTCAAAGTATCAATGTCTTAATCATCGCACGGCCCAGAGCATAAGGACAGGGCACAGCATGGAGAAGATGCCTTCAGTAGAAACAGAAGTGAAGTGCTCATATTCTTAAGGGGAGAAGTTGAACATGGTGTAGGAAAGAATAAGCAGGGAATTACAAAGAATATGCATGATAAAATTAGTCAACCACAAACACAAATAGCACCTTCTGTTTACTTCTCAAAATCTTACATGTAAAGGAATTTTACATGTGTGCTGTCTTGGTTATCTCCAGTCTGGTCCATCAGTTTAAATCATAGGAAGTACCTGCTAGACAGAATTTTCTCTCATCCATATGACATTAAACTGATTATAAACAGCTGATGATGAAGCTGGTGAGGAGTTCAGAAAGTATGTCTTTAATATCTTATCATACTGAACTGCTTTGAAATCTTAGCAAAGCTGTTTATGCTCTATTTTCTTCACCATTCCTGGGACCATTTTTGAGTGTTTAGGCTTGCTTCATGACTGCATAGTACATGAATGGTAAAAAAAAAAACCCAAAACAAAACAACAACAACAACAACAACAACCAAAAAACCCAACCACCCAAACCCCATTTATGTTCATTAAATAAAATGGGTGAAAGGCCAGCTCAGAAGCACATGGTAATGCAGCAAGACTTAGTATCTCCATGTCAAGCTAATAATAGTAAAATAGTTTCCACTTCTCCTGTAATTGCTGGTGTGGCATCACCATGGATTAGAATTTCACAGTAGCTGATCTTGCTTTTCTGTCTTATTTTCTTCAGGAGTTGTTAGTGGTAAATAGATTTGCTCTCTGGGAGATATGTTGAACAATTTGTTTCCTGGGGGTTTCCTAGAAAAACAAAATAAAGTGAAGCAAAAAACAATCTCTCTCTCTTGATATGTGTATCTCCCACTTTCTATCTGCTCATCTGACCCCAAGAAGTAAGTGGTGAATTCAAACTGCTGATACCCTATGCACCAAGCCAACAGAGTCTGGAGTCTGTCTGTCTGTCTATTTTTATATAGTGAGAGATAGATAAATATTTATATAAAGGAAACTGATCCAACTATTTGTAGAGACTGGTTAAGTCCCAGGTCAGAAGGCCAGACCTCAGGGAGGAGGCTTATTCTCAATTGTATTGATGACAAAGGTGCTAGGTGACTGGCTTTGGAGGCTGACAGATCTAAGTTTAGTAGACAAGGGAGTCCACTGGCTCAAGTCCCAGAACTGGAGGTGACAATTCAAAACAGGATCCAGACTGAGCAAAAGCAAATAAGCTCTATCAGACTTTCTTTTATATTTGATATGTAAGGGGTCACACCTCCTACAAAACGTGCCTTAAATTGATTTGTTGCTCTTAGAGTACATCAAAAGAATGGCTATATCACATCATAAGTGCCAAACTAGATAATCATACGCAGCCAGGTTGACACACAGCCTTAATAATCACAACTAACACTGTGTATAACCCGAGTCTAGCAGCTTCCCAGTGCCAAGTGAAATAAAGAATGTAAGAATCCACATGTTTGAATGGCCTTTTGCAGCCATACCCGTATCTTCCAAGTTCCAAGTGAGGTGAGAGAGGATGCTATGCGGGATCGGATAGAGCAAGTGAGACGAAGGTAAGCGTTCTGGATAAGGTGGTTCATTTGGGATCATAAGGATGGGAGTGTCTGCTGGGCTTCAACCGTGCAATAGAGCAATGTTACTCTTTCTTCTGTGGATCTCTGGGACATCTCCTTGAGAACCTCACAACACCACCCTCCCCCCAGTGTGTCTGGAGCTCTTCCAGGCTGACCACTTCCCTGTAAGACTGCTCTCAGGCCCTTGTGGGCCCCTGTGGCTGCCTACATAATCTCTTAGCCCTAGCCACCTTGCCCTTTACAGTATCTGGTACTTACAGCTTTTTGCCCCGTGTTCCTTTCCTTTATTCTTTGCAGCATATCACAGCTGACTGTTAATTCTTCTCAAGATCCATGTATCAAGTCTTCCTATTTTGCCTGCTATGAGTGACGAGTGAGAAGGGCTGGCAGGTGAGCAGCTGGGCAGAAGAGTGGGTTCTTTTGGACAACAAAAAGGCACAGGATTTGAGCACAGACCTATCGAGCTTTGGGCCAATGAGGACATAAGGCATAAGCTCCTGATATTATCTCAAATTTCTAGAAGACCTTGACATTGCATTTTAGACAGGGTTCTCGGACTCTTCCAATTGTAGTATTATATAGGCGATTGTGTCTCAGTGTTGCATAAGATCATGGGAGAAGTGACAGATGTGTAGGTATTAACTCAGTAGGTCTATGGCGACACCTGTGTGCATTTTACTGACTCCTAGGGTCTTGGAATCACATGCTAAATTGAAGAACCACAGAGTGTGGGAGTCAGGAGAGGAGACACAGGTCAGGGAGGTCTTCAGGTTACTTGGCTTTCGCTTTTGGACTCGGTAGCGCTGGTGGCTTACTGATAAGGAATTGAGCTCTGAACACAAAGGTACAATGGTTTCAGTCCACCAGGTGAGCAATTTCCTCCTGTGAGATTTACTGCTTCTGAAAACCCATTGGAGAGTCATGGATCAGTGCTGACTCAACAGTACACAACAGGTCTTGAGTGATCATCACCACTGATAAGGTGACTGGCGATAGGAATCCGTCATGCTTTTATCAGCGATGACTGCTGGTTGGTGTGGGAGATAAATAGGGCTTAATTTTGGAAGAATCTGGCTCTTCAAAGGCTTGAAATAGGGCAATGAAGAGGTCATACTGGCACCGATAGAGTACTTCTTTTATGCACTGTTCTAAAAAGACTCTTTCGCAAGGATTCTAATTTGATATAAAACAGCCTTATGAGGAGTTTTCTTTGTGTCCATTATCAGAGAAAGATGAGGTAAAGCCAAAGTTCAGAGCCAGATTTACCATTTATGAGTGACAGTGCAGTTGTAATATCTACTGCAGGGGGTTGTTTGAGCCCGTGGCAAGTACTGTTCTTTGCTGTTAGTAGAGATGAGACAATTGAGGTTCTGAAGGCTAAGTAACTTGCCAGTGGTGACTTCACTAGGAAGAATTAGGGCTCTATGTCCTTAGGAGACTACAACTTTTCCTTTAAATGGGCATAGTCTTTGCAATTACTAGCTATGCATCAGCAAGCTGGACAATGACTAGGGATAACAGAAGAACTGATGCCTTTGAGCTGTGGTGCTGGAAAAGAGTACTGAGTAAACTATGGACTGCTAGAACAAACAGGTTCATCCCAGAGAGGGTAAGATCAGAATGATTCTTGGAGCAAAGATTCTGATGCTTCATCTGACATACTTTGAACACGTTGCAAGGCGGGACCAGTCCTTGGAGAGGGATGTCATGCTTGGAGGATAGAGGGACAGGGCAAGAGAGGAAGGCCCTCTATGAGATGGATTGATTCTGTGACTGGGGTAATGGAAGTAGGTGTGTTAGAGACAATAAGATTGGCACAGGATAGAACAGGATTTAGGGCTGTTTTACATAGGTTTGCCATGAGTTGAAGATGATTCGACGGTACATAACAACAACCACCACAACCACAAACACCACAACCACAACAAAAATAACTCTAAGAATGTGGAGAATGACAGGTTTGGGGAAACATCAGTGGGGTGACCAGACTTAGTCACTTCTCTGTAATGTGCATGTCTCATTGGGATTTCTCTGTTCTAAGGCTGATGTCCCTCGGGGTCAAGGAAATGGCCTGCATTAGCACAGCATTGTATCTCTCTGGATCTGAAGAGGGACAAGTACAGTGAGACACGGGCAAAAGGGATTCAGCAGAAGACCCTTTGTCGTGATGGTGGCCACCCTGGAATCTCCTTCCTAAACCATGAATAAAGAGACAAGCTATTTAATTGACCTCATGAGTCATGGGTGCTGTATCATTCATTGATCTATCATCAGTCATGGAAGACTGTGTGGGCCTGGCTCTTGGGTTTGACAAGTGTTAAAAGCTGCTCTAATGGGGGTGGGGCAGTCAAGGAACTCTTGAGGACATGAGAAAAGCTCTAGCTTTTGCTGAGGGGAGATTGCACTAGGATAAATAGGGCTTCATGGAATAAGTGTGGTTTATTTGCCTTACTCAAGATTTAATTGAGTGTCTCCGACAATAAACAATAATATTTATGAACACCTCCATGTCCATAAACATTATATACTCATAAACATTGTCTAAGTGCTAGATAATATCTGATGACACTGGCAGTTCCATGGCAAAATTCTTACCTTCAGTGCAGGAGGCACAAATTCAACACTGGCCAATGTACTTTAGTATCCATGCTTCTGTCTATGGAGGCTAAACAGATTTCAGCAAAACTACCAGACTAAGATTAGTTAGGAGGAAAGATCTGGTGATATGCTTCCAAATATCAGTCATGAAAACCTATTCACACCATCTAATCCTGTTGTGCACTGGGCTGGCATAAGCCAGAAAGCAATATAAGAATGTAGAGGTTAAGTTCATTTCTAAGGTCCCATGGGTGGAGAGAAGCTGAGTCATAGTTAAGTATGCAGATCTTCTGGTTCTTAACCACTCTGCTACACTATGTGCTGGGCCCTGTCTTGGTCTGGGAATATGGGAGGTAAGACTCATCCAGATGCCTTTGTACATCCTTCAGTTTGATTGTGAGGTACCATCGAGTCAGGTATGACTCATAGTGATCCTATGAATAGGCAATCTGAAACTTGCCCTTTTCTGTGCCATTCTCATCATCTCTGAGACACTAGAAACATTGATGAAGTCACAGTGTCAATCCTTCTTGTTGGGGGGCCTTCCTCTTCTTTGCTGAGCCTCCATCTTGTCAAGCTTGATATAAGTCCCTTTCAAAGGAATACTCTTGCTTAACTACATGTTCAAAATATGAATGACAAACCTTTGTCACCCTTGCCTCCAAGGAACACTCTGGCTGCACCCTTTCCAGGACATAATCTGTTTGTTCTTTTGGAAGTTCATAGGATATTCAGGCCATGAGATACTCCAGCACCACAACTGAAAGACATCAATTCTTCTCCTGTCATCCTTATTAATTTTCAGCTCTCTCATGTGTAGCAGGTGACTGAGACCACCACGGCCTGAATCAGAAGCAGTTTAGTTTTCAAACTGACATCATTGCTCTTCAGTACTTGGAGCCGTCCCTGATGGCAGATTTGCCTAGTGCAATATGTCTCCTGATTTCCTAACTGCTAGTACCAAGGGTGCTGATTGTTAATCCAAGCAAGCAAAAAAATTAACAGCTTCAGTCTTTTTTCCTTCTATCACAATGTTTACTGTTGGTCCTGTGGCGGGGATCTTTGTTTTCTTGACTCTGAGATGTTATCCATACTGAAGGCTGTAGTCCTTTATTTTCTGAAAGCAATTCTTTTATATCCTCCTCACTTTCAGTGAGCAAAGTTGTGTCGTTAGCATTACACAGGTGGTTGATCAGTTTTCCTCCATTCATAGAATCTGTCTATGTGAATTATTTGCTCAGCATACAGATTGAATAGATATGAAAAAGAATATAGCCATGATGCACAGCCATCCTAATCTTAATCCATGCAGTGTTCCCTTGCTCTAGTCTTAACAACTGCTTCTTGGTTTAGGTATAGATTACATAAAAGTACAATTAAGTGTTCTGGGATTTCCGTTCTTCTCAACGTTAGCCATAAGTTATTATGATCCACCCAGTCAAATGTCTTTGTATAGTAAATGAAACACAAATATATATTCTTTTGGTATTCTCTACTTTCAGCCAGGATCCGTCCCTGATGCTGTGACCCCTTCTAGAACCAGCTTCTGGCAGTTTGCTGTCCTAGCTTTTGGGTGATCTTCAATAATATTTTGCTTGCATGAGATATTGATGTTGTTCAATAGATTATACATTCTGTTGGATCACCTTTCTTGGGAATGTGGACTAATATAGATCTCTTCCAATCAGTTGGTCAGGTAGCTGTGCTCCAAATTTTCTACTGCATCTGTCAGTTGAAATGTCAGTTAATATTCTATTGATCTCTGGGGCCTTATTTTTTGCCCATGCCCTCAGTGCTGCCTGAACTTTATCTTTCTCCACTTTGGCCACTCAAGAAGGCCAGGAGTGGCAGTCCACAGCTCAGGAACTCCTGGTGGAGGTGGGCTAAGGAACAGGGAGGGAAAGCTCCCCTATTACTGCTGACTGAGAATTTATGAGAAACCACCAGATGGTGCTATTTCCACGTAAACAGGCATTTCTTGAAGGGGACCACTTCTTTTGCTGTGAGTTAGCCCTGTGCACCAGACCGAGATTGGATTTCAGCACCACTTATGAGTCCTAAAGGGAAGCCTGGTGCCTTAATGATGAAGAGTTATGCTGCCAAACCAAGGCACACATTTCCAATACATCAGCTGAACCACTGAAGGAAGATGGGAAAACTCCTTCTGTGCAATTTACTAAATTTGTGTCTAAAAACCCACTAGAGGGTCAGTTATGGGTTGGTTCTGATTTGATCGTACACAACAACCACCACCACCAGATGTCGAAGTACTCTAAAGATAAAGTACATTACATGTTGTTCTTCTGAAAGATCAATAATTTGAATCCACCTTCCTCTTCTCGGGAGAAAAATGGGCACTTATCTGCAAAAATGTAGCCAGCAGTGGTATTTTTTTTTTGTTTATTTTTATTTTGTTGTTTAGTTGAAGTTAGATGGAAGGTCTTTGGGAATATATCGAAGCTGATGCATGCAGTCCATGTTGGGGTGATTCATTCACAGAGAACTCACTGAGCCCTTATACCCAGCACTGTGCTGGACTCTGAGGCTACTTGATGGATATTATCTGGTTCTCAGGGAGTCCAGAGTGATGGAAGTGATTGAAGTGCCAACAAATATTGTCAACTTGTGTGACAAACAAACTATAAATATAGAAACAAAGGAGCAAGTGTCTTTCTCTGCTTGAGAGAAAAAGTACTGGCAAACTTCCCACAGTAGGTGATGTCTAAGCACAATTTCAGAGGCATCACCAGGTCCTAGCAACAAGGGATAGAAATCTAAGCAAAAATGTCCACTTACATGGAGAGGCAAGGGAAACTTCGAACACTGTAGGAACCTGGGTGTCCCAGGAACGGTGGTAGAGAGGCAGGGAAAGAGGCTGGGTGGTGGGCAGGTGTAGCTCCCTTCTAGATGCTCACTTACTCACTGTTGTCAAGTCAGTTCCATTTCATAGCTCACCCTTCAATGAGTTTCCAAAGTTACTATCCTGGAAAGGGTGAAACCAATTTGTTCCTTGGGGGCAAGAATTTTGAGACTCAGTCTCACGTATTTCAGGCATGTTGCCAGGAGGGTCCAGTCCTTGGAGAAGGACATTATGCTTGGAAGGGTGAAGGGACAGCACAAGAGAGGAAGACCCTGAATGAGACAGATTGCTACAGTAACTGGGATAGAGGGGGTTGGTGTGTCAGAGACAGACTGGCCCAGGATAGGGCAGAGTTCAGAGCTATTCATAGGATCGCTAGTCATAGTCAACTTGACAGCACATAACAACAACAGCAAGTGGTACCAAGAGGAGATGGCCCGTCTTTCTCCTTTGGAACCACTGGTGTATTGGAGTACCTGAGATTTGCAGCCTTTGCCTTAGTAGCACAATCCACCACGGATTACTCCACTGGAGTTCCCTGTAGATACTAAAGGTAAGTGTAAAATATCCCCTAAAGCCTAGCTGACGACCCCAGTGAATGGAGTTCAGACAGCAGCACTAGTGGAGAAAAACATCTACGGGTGGGAGCTGTGCCTGACATTTGGGTAATTTGAAAGGGAGGAAGGACCAGCACCTACAGACAAGAAATGAAATCTAATGTTTGAGGTTATTACCTGGAAGGCATGGTTCAGGAGCTCATAAGATTTCCTTTTCACACACAGACACCTAAGGTGTGGGAGCCAAGGCCTGCATTAATATTACAGGCACAGTTCCTTCTACCTATGGTGGAAACAAAATTGTTAAGCAGCTCAGATGGAGTTTTTTTCTGTGCATGATTAACCCCAGGAGGGGAGTTTGGGAACAAATAGGCCTCCTTTACCTGTATTACAGGGGGTCTGAGCCACAGTAAATTAAAAAGAAATCACTGGCAAATTTGGGACCAGTCAGCTGTGAACAAATCATTTTTGTAGTTAAATGGAGCAGAAAGTGCTAATAAAGGCTTTGTGGGTCACAGATCCCTCTGTTGTGGAGGCAGGGAAGGAGTTGGGAACGGGGATCATGTTTGAGGCATTATCCTGACCTCTCACCCAGGAGTTCTCAGTGCTGCTGGGCGGCCAAAGCAGCGGCTGCTGCTGGTGAAGATGTGGGCCATTGGCTCTACCCTTCCTGACCAAAAAAAAAAATTCAGAAACCAAACCAACAAATCAATTCTGACTCACAGTAATCTCTCAGCAGGTTCCCAAGGCTTGTAAATCTTTTCTCTCCACAGCAGCTGTCAGATTGGAACCACTGACCTTTTGGTTAACAGTTGACCCTGTTACTCACTACTATGCTTAACAGTGCTCTTCCTCATGCTAACCAGGTGTCTTTGCTCCATCTAGACAGAGGCAGTTCCTCGGCCCCATCCTCAGTTCTCTGGTGTATCCTACAAGGTCTAGTCACTTGGGCCAGGCCAAGACAAGAAAACAGAGGATTCAGGAGGGGTTTGTGTTCACATTAGCCATGGAGACTCAGGAGTTGTATGGATTACTGCAGCTGAGGTTCAAATGTGTGAGTTGCTTTGTGAACTGTCTGAAATGTCACAATCACACATAGGATGGCCCATGGGTGCCCTGGTTTTCTGATGGGCCTAAACAAGAGGATCAACATTCTTGGCACCAGCGGTCAGGAAATCAAAAGACAAGTTGCATTTAAAAAAATCTACTGCCAAAGACCTCTCCAGAGTGCTAAAAAGCAATGATGTCTGTCAGTCTAAAGACTTAAGGTATGCCTGATACAGGACATGGTCTTCTCAATTGCTTGCTGTGCATCCGAGAGCTGGAAAATGAAAGGTTCAGAGACATTGTTCATTGGGTCACTATGAGTGGCAATCGACTAGATGGCAAATAATGAAATAACAACAATAAGCAGAATGTGCTCAGGTGCTCAATCCACAGATATTTCTTACTCTGCATGGAACAGGAAAGTCCAGTCAGTGCAAAAATACAATGAGTTGGTCTCATAGGGGCTGTCTCCCTCAGAGTCAAACACCAGGGATTGGGAGGAGGCTGGGCTGGATGACTAAATGCTGAAGGAGCATTGTGGCCTGGGTAAAGGCTGAGGTCCAGGTGAATTTGAGAGAACGGGGTGGCTGCGTGCTGAGCTTTAGCCATCACAACTTTGAAAATCTAGTTGTGTGCCCTAAGGACATTTCCCTAGCCCTGAGAAGCTATGTTAGATTCTGTTTGCTGGCCACAAATGGAGCACAGAATTAAGACTGTTGTTGTTGTTAGCTGTCCTTGAGTTGACTACAACTCATAGTAACCCTATGCACAATAGCTCTGAACCTTACTCTATCCTGAGCCAATCTCATTTTCTCTGACACACCTACCATCTTACCCCAGTTATAGTTTCAGTCTGTCTCATCTGGGATATTCCTCTTCTGTGCTGTCCCTCTACTCTTCCAAGCATGATATCCTTCTCCAAAGACCAATCCCTCCTGGCTGTATGTCCAAAGTACAGGAGGTGTAATCTCAAAAAACTTGCTTCCAAAGAGTCTCTTGGTTTCACCCTGTCCAGGAAAGACCTGTTAGTTCTCTTGGCAGTCCATGGTAGTATACTGGATACTCTTTCATTGCAGCACAACACAAAGGCATCAATTCTGCTGTCTTCCTTGGTCATTTTCCAGCTCACTGATGCATAGCAAGTAATTGTGAAGACCATGGTCTGGGGAAGCCCAAATCAGATCTTCCCAAAGTGCAGATGGGAATGCCTGCCTCCTGGTTCTTTCTTGGGTGCAATCCTAGAATGTTGGGGCTGCTGAGTTAATAGTGGACCACATGTTGGGTTTCGTGGAATGGGTAGTGCTGTGTCCTCTCTAGGAAAAAGGAAAACATGAGAGAGAAAAAACCCAACCAAAACCCTTGTTCAACTTATTTCCTATTACTTCACAGGCCCCCAAGTGGTGATCCAAATTGATTTTCAATCCCAGGAGTATTAACAAGGGCAAGTAGTGGGGTAGTGTTCTTAGCAAGTTTGGACAAGTTTGTTGCTGGTCAGCCAGAATCTGCGAACTTTCTTCCACCATTCCCTTCTCCCCTACTTCTGTCTCCTCTGTCTTTCTCCCTTAACACTTCCTTCTAGCTAAGTTTTTTTGGCACTGGACTAGAAGTGTGATGAGTTGGAGTGGAGAAGCCATGGGGCACAGTAGTTAGATGCTCAGCAGATAACCTGAGTCCGTAAAGATTCACAGCCTTGTAAACCCAATGGGACAGTTCTACTCTGTTCTATAAAGTTTCCATGAGTTGGAATCTGTTGTTATGTGACGACTGATTATTATGCTATGACTCATAGCAACCCTAGTAAGAACAGATCTCAACCTTGCCCTATACGTGCTGTCCTCACACCTCCACCATGTTTGAGCCCTTTGCTACAGTCACTATGTCAATTTATCTTGTTCAGAATCTTCCTCTTTCTCAGACCTTTTATCTTTGCTAGCATGATGTATTTTTCCAAGGACTGGCCGCTCCTGATAAAGTGCCCAAAGTGTGTGAGACCAAGTTCCACCATCCTTGCCTCTAAGGAGCACCTGAATGCACTTTCTACAAGTTCTGTTGAAAATCCATGAGATATTTGGTACTCTTCATCAGCACTACAAAGGCATCAATTCTTCTCAGTCCTCCTTATTCAGTTGAGCAGAATGGAAATCTACTCCTAGCAAGGGGCTGATATTTTGGGTTAAATCTGAGTTCCTCTAGTGTGAAAGTGAGTTATTATGATGCCATTTGGAGGGGATGGAATCAGCTTTCAAGGGGACAATGCCCAAGGCTAAGGAAGTTTGGTGGGGCTGAGAGTAGAGTCCAAACCAGTACTTTCCATAAACAGCTCTCTCAGCATAACTGCAGTTTGTGGTTATTTATTAGTCTTCCAGCCCAGCACTCCACCCAGTTTCTGGTCTTTGACCTGGAGGAAGATAGTCCCTATAAAAACAGCCCATTATTTTTTTTTTTTTTGCACTATTTTCACTTGCTTGCTCCCTACAGCTTATCTTAATGGGGATTGTTCCCTGAGGAGGGCAAAAGGCTCACATCTCTAGAGTCTAACATTTGATTCATGAATGAATCAGAATGAATTGTCTTTGTAGTAGCCTTAAGGTTTGGGAACTAAAGGAGAAAGAGCTGGTACTTGGCTAATGATGACAGGGAGAAGGGAGGGTCACAGCAGTTTTTACAGAGTAGTTTATGTAGGGGATTTCCTGAGAAACTACATGCAGCATAATTCCAGCAAAGCTAAAGCTGAGACTCTAGGTTTTAAAGATTCCTTGGGTAGAATTCTGGCTCTGCCATTTAGTGACTGTGACATTGTGCAAATTGCTTATGCTGTGATTGCTTCCTTGACTGTGAAATGCGGCTAAAACTGTAATACTCTTCTGGGATCTGTGTGAAGACCAACAGTGCATCCCTGGTTCTTGGTAAAGCCCTAATATATGATTGTTGTTGTTGTTTTTAGGTAAGGTCGAATCAAGTACCATGCATAGTGATCTTATAAACAGCTGACCTGAATTCTGCCTATCCTGTGCCATCCTTATCACCTCTGACACACTAAAGCCATGATTATTATTATCCTTAGGCAAAAAGTAGTCGATGGTCAATTCTTTCTGATGTTTAGGAAGAGTTGGCTGTTCTTCCTCTCATTCATAAGACACCTTCATAAATGCTTTTCAGTGTGATTAGGTGAACTAATCATTCATAAGGCCCGATGAAGGGTCAGTTATGAGTCAGAATCACTTGATGGCAATGAAAGAGAGAGACATACTGAGATTTTAAATGTTGTTATTTTTCTTATTTTCTTTTCAGAGTTTTTGTTCTCTTTGAACTTAGAGGAATCTGATTAATTTTAATATGCTATATTCTTACCATGCGCTTTCTTTCTGGATTGTTCAACTAGATCCAATAATTTTCCTGCTGAAATTTTAGGAATTTATGTATGTATGTGTCTATATATATATAGTATAAAATATGAAATATCATCTGCACACATCATTAAAATTTTGCCAAATTGTTGTTGTTGTTATGTGCTGTTGAGTCACCTATCATTCATAGCGACCTTATTGGTAAGAGCTCTGAAGTCTGCTCTATATGTGAGCCAATCTCACTGTCTCTGACTCACCTGTGCCCATATCACCAGTTATTGTGTCAATCTGTTTCATCCAGGCTTTTCCTCTCCTGTGTTATCCCTCCATGCTTCTAAGCATGATGATCTTCTCTGAAGACTGACCCCCTCTTGACAACATGTCCAAAGTATGTGAGAAGGATCTTCAAAATCCTTGCCTCCAAGGAACAACCTGATTTCAACTTCTCCAGAACAAACTTGTTAGTTTTTTTGGCAGTCCAGGAAATGCTCAACACTATTGTCCAGCATGACAACTCCATCTTTTTTTCTTAACCTCCCCTCTTTCTTTTGTCATTTTAATGAAAATTTACAGAAATGTTGGATTTTTCATTGTTGCACACTCTCCTCCCTGCCCCCAATTCACTTTAAAAAAAAATTCATTCATTGTTGCATAATTTCCTCCTTATCCCTCACCCCTTCCCAAGTCCACTTTGCTATGCACCTCTTATTCTTGATTGCTGTCATACAAATAATGTGTAATCATGTATTCCTTTAAACAGTCCTTCCCACAAGTCCATCCTTAATAATTGTCCAACTCTCTGACGTATAGCAAGTAAAGGTGAAGACCATGGCTTGGCTCAGGGGGCCTTATTCTCTAGACTAACATTGTTGTTTTTCAGCACTCTGGAGAGGTCCCTGATGGCACATTTATCTAATGCAGTTAATCTTTTGATTTCCTGACTGATAGTGCCAAGTACTGGATTGAAGTTCAACATTAAGAAAACAAAGATTCTCACCACTGGGCCAACTGGCAGCATTATGATAGATGGTGAAGAAATTGAGATTGCTAACAACATCAGTACGCCAGGGATGCATCCTATCTCCATACCTTTTCAACCTATATGCAGAACAGATTATCCGGGAGGCTGGGCTCTATGAGGAGAAATGTGGGGTCA
>NW_006399870.1:4736931-4755297 GCF_000299155.1 Elephantulus edwardii
GGCACATAACAACAACGATAGCAACAACTTCAGTTTACTTCACAATCAACACTCTTCATATGAGCTGCTAGCAAATCAAAAGATGAATTGCATTGCAAAAGTCCCCTGTCAGAGACCTCATCAGAGTACTGAAGAGTAATGATGTCAGTCCAGAGGCTAAGGTGTGCCTGATTTGGGCCATGGTCTATGCAATTACTTGCTATGCATCAGAAAGCTGGACATGACTATGGATGATAGAAGGAGAATTGATGCCTTTGAGTTGTGGTGTTGAAGAAGAGTATTGAATATGCCATGGACTGCCAGGAGAACAAGCGGTTTTGTCCTGGGGAGGGTAAAACCACGTTGCTCCTTGGAAGCAAGGGTTCTGAAGCTCCATCTTACATACTTTGGGTATGTGGCCAGGAGGGACCAGTCCTTGGAGAGGGACATAATTTTTGGGACAGCACAAGAGAGGAAGACCCTGGATGAGATGGATTGACTCATTGACTGGAGTAATGGGAGTAGATGTGTCAGAGACAATGATGTTGGCTCAGGATAGAGCAGGATTTAGAGCTGTTGTACACGGTGTTGCTGTAAGTTGCAAGAAACTTGATGGCACACAATAACAACGACAGTGCCAAGATTATTGATTATGGAATCAAGCAAGCTGAAATTATTAACAATCTTCATTTTTCATGATGCTACCAATCACCCCAGTGATGAGAATCCTTCTTTTCTTGATGGTGAGCTTCAATCCATATTGAAGACTGCAGCCCTTGACCTTCTGTAGCACATGTCTCTGGTCTTCCTCAGTTTCAGAAAGCTATGTTGTGTCATCTGCATAATGCAGGTTGTTGATGAGTCTTCCTCCAGTCCTGATTCCTCCTCATGAGTGCAATTTATGTACCCTTTATTTCCTTTCTTGCTTTATAGATCTGGGTAGGAACTCCAATTCAACATTGAATAGGTGTAAGGATAAAGAATATCATTGCCTGGTTTCCATTTTAAAATAATTCTTTAATTTCCTACCACTGAGGCCAGGCTATTGTCTTCACAGTTATGTGCTATGCATCAGAGAGTTGGACAGTGACTAGGGATGATAGAAAGAGAATTGATTAAAAAATTTTTTTTTTAAAAAAAGAAAGAGAATTGATACCTTTGAGCTGTGGTGCTGGAGAAGAGTGTTGAATATAGCATGTACTGCTAGGAGAACAAACAGGTTTTTCCTGGAGAGGGTGAAGTCGGAATGCTCCTTCGAGTCAAGGATTCTGAAGCTTTATCTGACATACTTTGGACATGTTACTGGTCCTTGGAGAGGGACATCATGTTTGGGAGAGTGGAGGGATGGCGCAGGAGAGGAAGACCCTCGATGAGATGGATCGATTCTGTGATTAGGGTGGTGGGAATGAGTTTGTCAGAGAGGGTAAGGTTGCCACAGGATAGAGCAACGTTTAGGGCTCTTGCACATAGGGTCCCTATGAGTTGCAAGCTACTCGACAGACGGCACATAATAACAACAACAACCACCACCACCATTGAGGGTAGTGTTGGCTATTGGTTTTATATACATATTGTAATTATGGTGATTTTCCAATCAAATTTTCTTTAGATTTTTTGTAAAAAAAAGTGCTGTGTTTTAAAAAGATGACTTTTCTGTATCAACAAATGTGATGACATATTTCTTTTTATTATTTGTGTGGTATGTTATTACACTGATTGTTGTTCTTCTGTTGAATCGTTCATTCTTCATTGGTGAAACTATAGAGAACATTTTCTGGTTCAGAGTACTTTTATGACCTATTTAAATTTTTTGTGTATGTGATAGCTCTTTCCTTTTCCCCCAATTTTCTGCTTCTGTTTATATTTGTATAAGCAGGCAGTGTATTTGTGAAAAATTATGCATTAGTCTAGGTTTTCAAATTAGTTAATTCAGTTGTGAAATTATCTATTTCTTATTTTTGTTTTTTGTATTTTTTCCTCTTTTCCTTTATTAGACTTGCCAGTTGCTTGTCAATGCTATCAAACATTTCAAAGAACTTGTAGTCTTGTTGATTCTATTGTTTTTAAGTTTTCTGCTTCATTTATTTGTGCTCTAATAATGATTTCCTTTCTTCTCCAGTTTGTAGAAGAGTCTTGCTGCTCTTTTTCTAATTTCTAGAGACAATTGAGGTAAAGCATTTATTTGGTTCCTTCTTCTTTGAATTTACTGCTAGAAAATAATGTTTGAGTTATGCTTTTTCTGTCTTCCAAATATTTTGGTATGTTGCACTTTCATTAATAATTATTTTTAAAAAATTCTCTAAAGGAAGATGCTATTTCATTTTTAAGTGATTTATTTTATGTTCTTGATTTCTAATTTTTATGTTGTCATCTGAGAAGATGTTGTTGTTGTTGTTGTTATGTGCCATCGAGTTGCCTGCGACTCATAGCGACCTTATGTACAACAGCCCTAAACTCCGCTCTGTCCTGTGCCAGTCGCACTGTCTCTGACACTCCCATCCCAATTATCCCAGTCACTGAATAAATCCACCTCATAGAGGGCCTTCCTCTCCTGCGCCGTCCCTCCACCCTCCCAGCATGATGTCCCTCTCCAAGGACCGGTCTCTCCTCACTACATGTCCAAAGTAAGTTAGACGGAGCCTCAGAATCCTTGCCTCCAAGGAGCCACCCGGTTTAACCCTCTCCAGGACAAATCTATTTGTTTTCCTAGCAGTCCATGGTATTCTCAACACTCTTCTCCAGCACCACAGCTCAAAGGCATCAATTCTCCTTCTATCCTCCTTGGTCATTGTCCAACTCTCTGATGCATAACAGGTGATTGCGAAGACCATGGCCTGTATCAGACGCACCTTAGTCTCCAGAGAGACACCAATGCTCTTCAGCACTTTGGAGAGGTCCCTAACAGCAGACTTTCCCATGGCAATGCGCCTTTTAATTTCCTGGCTGCTGGTGCCAAGACTGTTGACTATGGAGCCAAGCAAACTAAAGCTGTGTACAATCTCAATCTCTTCACCATCCATCCTGATGCTGCCGATTGGTCCAGTGGTGAGAATCTTTGTCTTCTTGACATTGAGCCTCAATCCATATTGTAGGCTGCAGTCCTTGACACTCTGCAGCAGGCGCTTCAGGTCCTCCTCAGTTTCAGCAAGCAGGGTTGTGTCATCCGCATAACGCAGATTGTTGATAAATCGTCCACCAATCCTGACCCCGCATTTCTCCTCATAGAGCCCAGCCTCCCGGATAATCTGTTCTGCATATAGGTTGAAAAGGTATGGAGATAGGATGCATCCCTGGCGTACGCCCTTCCCAATTTTGAACCATGCAGTGTTCCCTTGCTCTGTTCTGACGACTGATACTATTCAATATTTCTATATTTTATAACTTATTGAAGCCTGATTAGTGACCTAAGATATATCTAAAGAATATTTCATGTGCGCAGGAGAATGATACATGGCATACTCTTACTGAATGTAATGTTCTATGTCTATGGAATTGAGCTGGTTTATTGTATTATTTTTTCTTTAACTGTTTTGATTTCCTTTCTAGTCATTTTGTCTTTCTTTGAAAGTGGTGTGTTGAAGTTTGAGCTTTGTCTCACATATTTTGGGTATGTTGCTAGGAGAGGTTTTTCCTTGGAGAGTGACATCATGTTTGGGAAGATGAAGGGGTTACTGAAAAAGGATCTTTAACAAGATGAGTTGACACGGTGACTGCAGCAATAGGCTTGCGTGTGTCAGAGATTGTGATGATGGCACTGGTTAGAACAGTGTTCATAGGGTTGCCATGAGTTGCATCGGACTTAACAGCACCTACCACCACCACACCACCACCAACTCTCCTTATCTATTTTCCTATTAGAATTTGTTACATTTTAATTCATGCATTTTGGACCTCTAGCATTGGGTGCATGGATAATACTTATGGTTATGTTTGTTTATTTAAGTAACCCTTTAATTATTAATGTCCTTTTCTTGTATCTTATGCTGTGTTTTGCTTTGAAGCTTATTTTGTTAGATGTAAAACTGCTATTCCTGCTCTTATTAATAGTCATTTTTCTGATGTATTTTTTCATAGTGTGAATTTTAATCTGCCTTTGTTTTGTGTCTAAGATGTGTACATTTTAGAAAACAAATTAATGTTTCTCCATTCTATTACTCTTTTTCTTTTGACTGATTATTTAATACATTCAATGTATTTATTGGTACATAGAACTCTGTTGGTGTCATTCTGCTGGGGTGTGTGTGTGTATGGTTATTCCATCTACGTTTTGTGCTGAGCTTGTTTATGACGTAACGTTTCCTTGAGTGTTGTTGTTTCAGTGCTTTAATAAGTCTGTAATTTTCTTCCTTTTTATTTTTATTACGCTTATTGAATTTCTTGTTCTTAACATGTAAATTACTATTTTCCATGCCTGAAACAGTTCACTTTATCTTGAAATTACCTTAATATCCTCTCCATTTTGAAGTTATGTAACTAGACTTCCTCCCCTACTTTTTGCTTGGTACTTGTCCTCTTTTATGGTCTTATACCTCTGATTTATTAGTCTCATTAGCTCTTTCCCTTTGTGTATTTCTGTGTCTGAATGATATTGGCGTGTGTATATATATTTTGGATTGTTGTTTGTCCAAAGAACTACTTTTAGTCTTTCTTATAAGGTCAGTCTAATTTTCACAAATTCCCTTATGCTCTGTTTAGCTGGAAATTTCCTGATTTTACTATGATCTTTGAGGGTTAATTTTGCTGGGCATAGAATTCTTGGATGGCAAAGTTTTGTTTTTTTTTAAATTGAGTTTTATACATTACCCATGACCCCTTTCCTGCAGAATTTCTTCTGAGAAATTAGATGTTAGTTTTAATTGTTTTCTTTATTAATTATTTTTCCCAAGCAGATTTTAGTATTCTTCCTTTGTCTTTAATTTCAGAAAATTTGATTATGCTATGTCTTGTTTTTTTGGGGGGGGGACGGTGTGTGTGAGAGATATCCTGTATGAGGTTAACTCAGCTACTTGAGTTTATACCTCTTGCTTTTAGTATGTTTGTGAAATTTTCTTCTAATAAATCTTAATGATTTTGCCTGTGGTTTTTTTTTTGTCTCTCCTTTTTCTAGAAGTCTAATCCCACATAAAACATTTCTCTTCATGTTGTTCCACGTAATTGCTATATATTCTTTATTTTTCTTCATTTTATTTTTTCCTGATTGTTCTTCTAACAAATTAACATTGAAGGATATGTCCTCCTTGTCACTAATTTTGTGTTCCATTGCTTCAATTTTGCAATTTTGTACTCCAATGCATTCTGTATTTCCATAATTTTAGTCTTAATATTCTGAATTTCAGTTTGCCGTGTTTGTATGGCTTAGTATTTACCATTTATTCCATCATTTTACTCTTGTATTGGTTTAAAAATGCTTTTATTTTTGTATTTTTCTCAATCTGTTGAGTAGTCTTAACTATTATTCTTTTGAATTTTTATCAGAAAGTTCCAATAGTTTTTCTTCCTGTGAAGGATTTTCTAGTTTTGTATTTTGGTCACTTATTTATGCCATCCTTGTTTGGGAGTGTTTTAAAGTTGTATGCTCCCTCTGAATCATTGTAGTGTTATTGCATTTGTATACTTTTGCTTTGACATATCTGATTGAGCCATGTGAGTACACTATACTATTTGAAGTTTGTAACTTGACAATTCTTAGTTTTGCACTTTCTGTCTTTCAGTAGTTGTGATAAAGGATAGAGCTCTGTGTGCAGTTTTTTTTTCTCATTGTTTATGTACAGCAGCTGAAAACTAGCTGGGCTGGTACTGGCCAAGAAAGCTACTAAAATGAATATGAATTAGAATGCAAAGACAAAAGAGGAATATAGACAAGCAAAGGAAAGAGGGGAAAAGCTAAAGAGAAAGTGTGAAAAATGAAAAAGCTAAACAAATCAAAAAAGTAATAAAAAACTTCAAAGTAATGGGAAAGAACAAAAGTGAGAGAAAAAAGGAGCGATTGTGTAGGGTCGAATGAGATGGGTGTATAACTCAGCTCTTGCTATCACTTTTGAATGTGGAGGCCTGAGGTCTTGTGTGCAACAGCAAGTTGGCTAGACTAGTGAAAGTTGGGCTTGGAGTGCCAAGTCTGGCCAGGGCTTCTGCTCCTCTGAGAGGGGACTGAAGGTCCAATACATGTGCTGAGCCATGAACAATACCCTTTATATTTAGAGGATATTGAGGTGTGGAGCACTTAGTTTGAGATGGAGTTTCTGTTGGCATCAGAGCTGCCCAGGGCAGTCTTCCTGGCCAGGGATGCTATCTTAATGGTTCAGCGGATAGCTCAGGTAAACATTAAGTCAGAGATGGCTCACTTTTCTGATGTGAGGAGGTAAGGAACACACAGTAAGATGTGTCCCCAGAGTCAGAACCACATGGATGCCAGACCAGGTGGCATATTATAGATGATCAGCAACTAAGTTGGCACACTACTCCAGCCCCAGCAGAAGGGGAGATTGGATACCTCTGTTCTGAGTAACATGAACTTAATGTTAAACCTGCACAGTCATTCTGTCGATAATAGTAACTAAACTCTGAGATGCCCAAGGACTATGGAGGAGAATACACAGAGTGTTAGATAGAAAAAAAGAGTTGAGGGTGAGAGAGAACAAGCAAGAAGCTGGTCCCAAGCAGCGAACAGGCCTTCGTTAGTAGACCTGAGAGGGACACCAGGTGAACACTCTCAAAAAGGAGCAGAATGACACAAGTGGAAAAGACTGTTTCTTTATATAGGGCTTTTCAGGGACATCCCAAGAGGGTGTTATTTTGCTTCAGAATTTGGGATTAGTGGTCATGATTAGGTGCCTGGCCTTATCAGGATCTGGTCTTCTGTTGCCTTATTAGGGTATGTAAATTATTAGGTTTTTTTCAAAGAATAGTGGGTGGAGGGAGGGCGGGATAAGGCCTTGGGACAGCTGTGAGAGTCTTCCTTCAGAGTACATTGTTCCACATGTGTTCCAGGCATGAAATCCACAAGGGCATCTAGTTGGAGGCAAGAATCTGAATCAGAAGCTGCCTTAATCAATTGAGAGACTGAACAGTAGGCCATACAACCTTCTGTACAGCAGACTTGGGAGCCAGAGTAGGAAGTGAATCTCTGAATGTAGAGCATTTTTTTTAACTTTCTAGTTAAGAAAAATAGAAATTGAACTTCAAGTGTATTTCTGTTGCTCTGGAGTGAGTGGCTAGCAGCTATAGACAGTTATTTATTCTTTCTCTGGCATTGTTTGCTTTTCTGTAATTCCCACCTCTGATGCTAACATTCTACCACAATCTTACTTCTAAGTTTCCCCCCAAACTTTAGCATTCAACCTTCTGTCATTACTATTCAAAAGTAAGAAAAAAACAATTGCCGTGAAGACAGTTTCAGTTCATGGTGACCCTCTCTCAGGTTTCCAAAGCTGTAAGGCTTTATGGAAGAGATTGTTGCATCTTTCTTCCCTGGAGCAGCTGATGTATTCAGACTACTGATTTTTTAAGTAGGAGCCTAAAAAAAGTGTGCAAAAAGTTTTTGCTGCTATATATTTTTTGATCTTCTTTCTACCAGACTTTGGACTTGAAAGTTGACAAGGTTATGAAGAGAGTTGTATATAGAGTTCTCTTAATCTACACTGGAAGTTTGGGGGTAGTTCTAACTGAAAAATAAGATGGATTTAATGACTTTTAAGACAACATAACTTCACTTTGGGGAGGATAATTCATTGAAAGAGTCTTCACCGAAGAAGACATTCAGATGGATAACAAACATACGAAGAAACGGTCAAAATCCCTAGTTCTAAGAGAGACACAAATCAAAACAACTATGAGATATCACCTCACCCCAGTCAAAATAGCAAAATTTAACAGAATAGCAAGCAACAAATGATAGAGAGGTTGTGGAGAAACTAGAACCCTTATTCACTGTTGGTGGAAGTGTAAAATGGTGCAACCACTGTGGAAGGTAGTATGGTGCTTTCTCAAAAAGTAGCAAATAGAGATACCATTTGAACCAACAATTCCGCTATTGGGAATATACCCCAAAGAGACCATAACTGACATCCAAGCAGATATGTGCACACCCATGTTTATCACGGCTTTGTTCACAATAGCAAGGGGTTGGAAACAACCTTAGTGTCCATCAACAAACGAATGGATAGAGAAGCTGTGGTATATTCACACAATGGAATACTATGAAGTATTGAAAAACAAGGAACTCATGCAATATTATTCAAAATGGGTGACCCTGGAGGATATTATGCTGAGTGAAGTATCTCAGTCACAAAAGGACAAACACTGCATGGTGCCACTGTTGTAAAGCAGGACTGACCTTGGGGTTGGGAGGAGACTGAGAAAGATGGGTTCAATAATGTATACTACATTGAAAGAGATGAGGGAGAAAACTGTTTAAGAGGGAATGTTATTGGGTATTTTTGTCATGACAGGAGTCCAGAACAAAGGCTGTATAGTGGAGTGGACCTGCAGAGAGGGATTGTAAAACAATGAAAGAATTTTTCTTTTACAAGATGGTAGTGTACTTGGGAGGAGGGTTGGGAGGTGAGAAAGTACAACAATGAATGAATGGAAATCCAAAGTCTATGTAAATTTTCATTGAAATTGAAAATAAATTAAAAAAAAGAGTCTTAGTGAAAAGAATTTTATTGTATTACAACTTTTATGCCTGTAGAATGATAAAGGAAATCAGGCCATGGTCTTTTCAATCACTTGCTATGCATCTGAGAGCTGGGTAATGAATAATAAGGATGACAGAAGAAGAATTGATGCCTTTGAACTGTGGGGTTGGAGAAGTACGGAATATCCCATTGTTGTTGTTGTTGTTACCATTGAGTCACCTGCAGATCATAGAGACACTATGTACAACAGCCCTAAACCCTGCTCTATCTCCTGCCAATCTTACTGTCTCTGACACTGCTTTACCTGCGTTACCCCAGTCACTGAACCAATCTATCTTATCGAGGGTCTTCCTCTCTTGCGCTGTCCCTCCACCCTCCCAAGCATGATGTCACTTTCCTAGGACTGGTCCTGACTTGCAACATGTCCAAAGTGTGTCAGATGAAGCTTTAGAATCTTTGCCTCCAAGGAGCAGCATGTTCTTACCCTCTCTAGGAAGAACTTGTTTGTTCTCCTAGCAGTCCATGGTATATTCAGTACTCTTCTCCAGTGCCACAGCTCAAAGGCATCAATTCTTCTTCTATCATCCCTAGTCATTGTCCAGCTTTCTGATGCATAGCAAGTAATTGCAAAAACTATGGCATGGATCAGGTGCACCTTAGTCTCCAGACTGACATAGTTTTCTTCAGTACTTTTGAGAGGGCTCTGATAGTAGACTTTACAATGCAATTAATCTTTTAATTTCCTGGCTGATGGTACTGCCAAAATTTTGAGCAAACAGATGTATCTTGGAGAAGGTGCAGCCAAAGTGCTCATTGGAAAGCTTCATTTCACATACTTGGACATGTTGCTAGGACAGGCTATTTCTTGTAAAAAACATAGCATGTTTGGAAAGGTGGAGGTTCAGCAAAAGAGAGGAAGACCTTCAACCAGATATATTGGCACAGCAATTTATAGTTATGCCTTTGAGTGTGTCAGAGATTGTGAAATCGCAAGGTATAGGACAGGATTCATATCTATTGCTCATAGGGTTGTTCTGAGTCATACTCAACTCAGTGGCACCAAACAATAACAAACAATACAGTTTTTATGTCTGTGGAATGAGAAATGAAATAGACTTATTTATTGAAATTATGAAAATTTGGAGACCTCCATTTTCAAGTTCTGTCGACAGATGTAATGATAGTGTGATATTAATAAGTTTAGAATTATTCAAACATATGGTATAGTTGTAAAACTAACATCATGTGCCTCCAGTCTGCAAAACAGATCAAACCATCTAATTAACATTTGTTTGGTCCTCAGACCTTGTTGTAACTTCTCTACAGTCATACAGAGTACCTTAAAATGTCTGTTTATTAAGAGGACAAATGCATCTTTCATTGAATTAACATTTGTCTTTTCCCAGTCATATGTAACTCCAAGTTGTGTGTTAACTAGAAACTGTACTGAAGAATCCTAAAGTTGTATTTTTTTTCAGTCATATGTGAGCTTTATCTATCTTTTTTTTTTACTTTAAAAATTTTTTAAAATATTTTAATTTATTTATTTTTTATTTCAATGAACGTCTACAGAGATTTTGGAATTCCATCTATCTTAAGTTGCCTGTTTATCAGGAGGGGAAAAGCATCTTTTCTGAATTAGCATTTACTTTTTCATACTGCTTTTCTCAGTCACATGTAAACTATATCCCAAGTTATCTGATTACTAGTAACTGTATGAAGGCCGTTCTTTCGAATGTAAAAATCCTACAACTTTGAACTAACAATAGTAATAAGAAAGTTAACATCTAACCCAGAGGATTCTTTCTGCTCTCCAGATCTGGAATAAAATAATTTGGATACTAAAATCCGTCTGTCTTCTTGGCTAGTGACTACAGAAAAGAGCCCCTTGTGTTCACTAACATAAGTGAAGGAAAACCATCTAAAAAGAGGCACAGAGAATATGAGAAGTCACTCTTGCAGGACCTGTCAGAGATGTTATTCTCCTTGTGATACAGCCAAGGCCTTGCCCACAGAAGCTGAGATACAGCAGGCTTTGGGGAAATTTTTTCTCTCTCTCTTTTTAGTTACTTCTCCATTCCTTGGGAAATTAATTTAATATATCAGAAGGTCACTTTTCACATTTGTTTAATTGACATAATGACAACTAACCTTTCCATATCCCAGTTCAAATAGAGCTAAATATGAATATATTTCAGAAACTCTAAATCTCTTCATTAATATCAAACATTATCATTCTTTGTTAAATCTTAACTTATATCACAAGAAAGTAGGGATCTTTCATGTGAAATCGAGGATAACAAAAAGCAATTTTTATTTTATTTTGAAATTATTTTTTCTTTTCTTCAGGAATTTTACCATATAAGGTAGGGGAGCGAATCCAGTAATTACTGCAGTTAGAGTCAAGAAGGGCAGCTTATTCTGCCTTGCTGTATAAAAAAGGAAATAGGAGGAGTCTGAGAATTGGGAGAGCTGACAGGGCAATTCCTCCCCAAACTCAAGATGGATACATACTACAGAAAGATTTCTGTTAAGTTACAGGGTAGAAGTTCTATTTATATCAAGGTACTAAAAGGGAACATTCATACATTTTGTTTCCTGTTTTTTTTAGATAAGAAAAGTCTTTTGATATGAGCACCAAACCTGTATTTACATCTTATCAGAAATACAGAATATTCAGAGGCACAAAAAAGAGGACATAAACAAGAGGTGTTACTAAGGCAAAATTGAGAACCAGGTGGATTGCTTTAGATTAGGTTAGTGGAGAATGTAAATGTAAATGAAGCAGACCAGAAGTTTATGTCCCTTTGTTCTTTGGAGTTACTTCCTTTTGAAGATACTGGCCTAGTGAAGAAGCAAGGACTTCTGCAAATCAGATGCAGAAGATGCAGTAGCTAATCTCATCATTTTCTTCAAATGAAGGACACAGTAGAAGTGCTCTGTGATGTAATGAAAATATTTCTGATTAGGCAGATAGAATTTGGGATGCTGGCTGTGCCATTCGTTAGTAATTTCTGAGCCCTAGTCTTGTTACCACATAAAAAAGATATGTTGTTGTTGTTATATGCCATTGAGTTGAGTATGACTCATAGTGAGCATATGAACAACAGATCTGAATCCTGTCCTATCCTACCCAATATTCATCATATCTTACATACATGAACTCATTGATGCAGTCACTGTTCTAATCCATCTTGATAAGTTTCCCTTTCTTCCATTCACCTTCCACTTGTCCATTTCAAGGAATAGCCTCTCTTAACAACACACCTAAAGCATGTGAGAGGAAGCTTTGCCGACCTTACTGCTAAGAAACACTCTAGCTGCACCATCTCTAAGACCCATCTGCTCTTTTGGCAGTCCATGGGATTTTCAGTACTCTTCTCCAACATCATCATTCAAAGGCCTCACTTTTTCTTCTGCCATTCTTATTCATTTTCTAGCTCTCAGATGCAAAACAAGTGTTTGAGAAGATCACAGCCTGAATCAGGCACAACCGAGTCTTAAAACTAATATCATTGCTCTTCAGTACTTTGGAGTGATCCTTGGTAGCAGATTTTTCCCCAGTGAAATGTGTCTATTGATCTGATGTCTGGTGCCAAGAGTGTGATTGTGAATTCAGGTAAGAAGAAGCCATTGACAATTTTGAGATTTTCTCCATCTATCATGATGTTTCTTATTACCCAATAGTTCAGAGTTTTGTCTTTTTTATGTTGAGATGTAATCCTTAATCAATGCCATAGCCTTTGATCTTCTGCAGCAACTGTTTCAATTCCTCCTCACTTTCAGCAAGCAAGGTCCTCTCATCTTCATAATACAGGTTGTTGATGAGTCTTCCTCCTATCCTGATGCCACACTCACAGAGTCCAGCTTCTCAAATGAATTTCTCAGCATATGGATTAAATACACATGGGAAAAAAAGGATATAATCCTGATGCATACTTTTCCTGATTTTAAACCATGTAGTGTTCCTTTACTCTGCTTGGACTACAGCTTTTTTAATTTTGGCGTAAATTCTCCATGACCATGATCAAACGGCATTCTCATTCTTTTCAATATTAGCCATAGTTTTTTATGACTCACACAGCCAAATGCCTTTGTCTAGTCAATAACACATAGGCATTCATCTAGTATTCTCTGTTTTCAGCATAAGCAATGATTATCCCTAGTGGCACGGCCTTTTATGAACCCAGCTAAAACTTCTGGCAGTTCTCTGTCAATGTACTCTGCTAATTGGCTTTGGATGATCTTCAGTAATATTTTCTTTATGTGTGTTATTAATGATATTGTTTGATAATGCATTGCTGATGTAAGATATTGATGACAGATCCCTTTTGCACTATAACTGGTTAAACTGCCAGCCAAGAGAATATGAATTGGAATTTATCAGCTGCTCCAGGGGATAAGATGTCCCAGTCTGCTTTAGCAAAGATTTCAGCTTTGGGAACTTTGTGAAGATGTTGTATTCTATTCAATCCTAACCTGGCCTAGCCTCGCCTTGCCTATTCTATTCTATAGGTTCACTATGAGTCAGAATCAACTAATTATCTAGGAGTGATTCTGTATTACTTGGTCTTTGTAAGTTTCTTTCACTGTCCACTACCTTTGTGCCTACATAACATCAGTCAGGCTTGAGGTGAATAGGCTGTTGTCAGGTTTCAAGAAGAGCCAGGCTTAATTTTTGTCTCTGAGATATGACTAACTGCAGGGATAGGGGATGTTGTATACAGGGTCAAAAAACCAGAGTATTTGAAAATCTAAAAACAGAATATTTGAAAAATCCAACCCAAAGGTTTTAAAAAATCACCAAGAATGGTGGCTTTAAAGGTCATTTCTATTAGCACATCTTTATGTTCTATTTGGAAACTTTATAGAACCTGGCAGACAAAAACAGGAGATTTTTGTCTGTGGTAGAGATAGCTGTCTGGAACACGTATGTTAACTCACGTAGTTCTGCTGCAGAACTCGTGGTGGTGCACAGTCAGAAACCAATAAAAACCCATTGATCCGGGGGTTACTACCTTCTTTTCTTGTTTGTCCCCCCTTTTTTATTATTAATTTTAATGAGCATTTATGGAGACTTTGGCTTTCCATTCATTCATTGTTGCATTTTTCTCCCTGTCCTCCCACCCCATTTACTCTTCTCTTTGAAAAGTGAAAGAAAAATTCTTTCACTGCTATATAACCCCTCCCCGCAAGTCCACTCCACTATGCAACCTTCATTCTAGACTCATGTCATGACAATAATATGTAATCATATATTGCTTTTAAACAGTTCTCTCCCTCATCTGTTTCAATGCGGTATACACTATTTATGTATTCCCTTTTTCTCAGTCTCCGCTCAGCCCCGATGTCAGTCCTGTTTTACAGCAGTGGCATTATGCAGTATTTGTTCTTTTGTGACTGAGATATTTCACTCAGCATAATGTCCTCCAGGGTCATCAATTTTGTATAATATTTCATGAGTTCTTTGTTTTTCAATGCAGCATAGTATTCCATTGTGTAAATATACCACAGCTTCTCTATCCATTAGTTTGTTAATGGGCACTTGGTTGCTTCCAAATCTTTGCTATTATGAACAAAGCCATGATAAACATGGGTGTGCATGTATCTGCATGGATGTCAGTTATGGTCTCTTTGGTGTATATTCCCAGTAATGGAATTGCTTGATCAAATGGTATTTCTATTTGCAACTTTTTGAGAGAGCGTCATACAGCCTTCCACAGTGGTTGCACCAATTTACACTCCCACCAACAGTGAATAAGGGCTCCCGTTTCTCCGCAACCTCACCAGAATTTGATGTTTGCTCCTCTGTTAAATTTTGCTACTCATAGTTGTTTTAGATTACTACCTTCTTAAGGAAGACAAAGGAATTGTTGACATCATATGGATGGCTCATAGCAAGATGATCCTAACTTATTTCATTACACTATATATACATATATATATATATATTTTTTTTTTTTGACAGAGAAGCTTGTAGTATTTCACATTTTGAATTGCTGTGTCTATCAGGCATGACATACCTGCTGCTATACCAAAAATCTTCCAGTTTCATTTAGTAGAGAAATGTCTTCCCTGCTCATGTAACATGTCTTATATAAAGTTACAGGCTGCAGTGTTGTTGTTGTTTGTTGTTATGTGCCATAGAGTTGCCTGTGACTTATTGCAGCCCTATGTACAACAAACAGCTCTGCAGCCTGCCCTCAATCAGTCTCACTAATTCTGACACACTTACCCATATTGCCCTAGTTACTGTATCAATCCTTCTCATCCAGGGTCTTAATTTCCTGCTCTGTTAACTTCCACCCTTCCAAGCATGATGTCCTTCTCTGAGGACCAGTCCTTTCTGGCCACATGCCCAAAGTATGTGAGACTAATTTCAAAATCCTTGCTTCCAAGGACAAACTTGGTTTCACCCTCTCCAAGACAGACCTGCTTCTTCTTTTGGTGTTCCATGGTATGTTCTCCCAGCAGCACAACTCAAAGGCATCTATTCTACATCCTTAGTCATTGTCCAACTCTCTGATTTATAGAAAGTAATTGCAAAGACCATGGTCTGAACATGGCATACCTTATTGTGACATCATTGCTCTTTAACATTTTGGAGAGATCTCTGAAAGCTGACTTCTCCAGTGAAATTTATATTCTGATTTCCTGTCTGCTGGTACCATGAGTGTTGATTGTGGAGCCAAGTGAGTTGAAATTGCTAACAATCTAAATCTCCATCTATCATGGTGCTGTCAATAGGCCCAGTGCTGAGAATCTTTGTCTTCTCGATGTTGAGCTTCAAACCATATTAAAGATTAAAGTCCTTGTCATTTTGCAGTAAGTGCTTCATGTCCTCCTCAGTTTCAGCAAGCAAGGTTGTGTCATCTGCATAAAATAGATTGCTGATGAGTCTTCCTCCAATTCTGATACCACCTTTCTCCTCATAAAGCCAAGCATCCTGAATGATCTGTTCTGCATATAGAAGGAAAATGTAGGGATACAGGACACGTCCTTCATGCAATCTTCTCCTGATTTTGAACCATGCAGTGATTCCTTGCTCTGTTCTGAGGACTGCTTCCTTGTTTAAATATAGGTTTTGCATGAGCACAATCAAGTATTCTGAGATTCCCAATCTCCTCAAAGTTAGCCACAATTTCTTGTGAGCCATACAGTCAAATGTCTTTGCATAGTCAATGCAACAATAGCAGTATCATTTTGCATTGCCACTAATGTTGGACACAGGTTCTAATTTCACTACATTCTTGTCAACATTTGTTATTTTCTATTTTATTATTATCCTTTCAAATATTAACTATTGTATGGTAGTGAAATGATATATTCTATGGTTTTGATTTAAATATCTCTAGTAGTGTAGTTCTTTGGAAGTTGCACCACTAACCCCAAAGATCATGCCCCTCTGGTGTTTTGACTCTACCAGTGGCTGCTAGGGAGAAAGATGAGACATCTCCTCCTATGTGATTTACAGCCACAGATATCCAGTGTAGAGGCAGCTATGAGTTGTTTCCAATTTGATGGAACAAAAGATGTTGATCAGATACTCCATTTTATTTCTTTATTTTTATTGTGATTTGAGTGAAAATGTACAAAGATAACTAGTTTTAAATTCAACCCTTCATATTCATTTTTATTTATAATGTTAAATCAAATATCTACTATATTACTTCACTTTTCCTACTTCCTACCTGTAATTCTTTTCAGTTACTTGCTATATATCTGAGAGCTGGACAATGATTAAGGATGAAAGAAGCATTAATGTCTTTGAAATGGGGTGTTGGAGAAGAGTGCTGAAGGTTCCATGGACTGAAGAAGATCAAACAGATACATATTGAAGAAGGTGCAGTCAGGGATGCTCCTTGGAGTCAAGGATGATGATGTTTCGTCTCACATACTTTGGACATGTTGCTAGGAGAGGTAATTCCTTGGAGAAGGACATCATGCTTGGGAAGGTAGAAGGGCAGTAAAGGAGAGGAAGACCCTCAACCAGATCTGTTGACATAGTGACTACGGAAATGGGCTTGAGTGTGCCGGAGATTGTTAGGATGGCACAGGATAGGACAGCATTCAGATCAGTTGTTCATAGGGTCCCTTTGGTAATACTTGACTTGATATCACCTAACCTGTAATTCTGAGTTTCTCTAGTTTTTCTATTCTACACGTTCCTGGTTTCAGGGTTTTATCCTTGGGCCAATGTTACTGTTCTGATTTTATTGGTTATTCTAAGGGGTGAGTGCTTTCCTATTATTATTGATCATCTTATAGGGCTATCTGTTTTTGATTGATAGTTGAGCTATAGAGGTGAGTTTAGATCCAGGTTACAAAGGAGATAATGACCCACAAAATAAAAAAAGGGTTTTGAGAGTTCCATTAGTCTCCATTGGACCAGCAAGTCTGTTTTTTTTTAAATGCTTTTTACTTTTCCCAAGTATTACCCCAACCTACTTCCCAACTCTATCCAGGATCTTCTGTTAACCAGACAGCATCTAGTTTGGATCAAGAAAGTTGAAGTTTGTGTGGTACATTATCCTTTGTCTGGTGTACTTCTTCCATAACAGATTGTTGGGTTTTTTTTGGAAATGCATATTCAAGAGAATTGTTATTTATTAGGGCTGTGGAGCTGCTCTCCCTTCCTTTCCCAGAATAGCCACTGACATGATCCAACCACAGGAAGCAGCAGCTGTGACTCTGCTTCTCTCTGTTAAATATGCGAAACTGCTCTACCTTAGTTTTCCAGGAATAGTTATTTGAAAATTCCCTGTCTTGTAAAAAAACAACCATGAACATCTCATTCCCCAATTTACTTGTATCACAATATAAAACCCCTCTCTAACTTTAAGTGGGAGCTGGTTTCTGCTTTAGAGTCTGCCTGCAGTTTCTCCTCAATAAATGGACTTTCTTGGCCTGAACTGGATTCTGTCCTTACTCGGCGACCTTTCATTTCTGTTTATTATTAAGTTGTAACCCTTGTCAATACTTTTAACCAATACAGTTCATCTTTAGAGACAAGAATAGTGAAAATTTGTCTAATATTCTTTGGGCATCTTATTAAAAAGGGTCACTATTTGGAAGCAGATATTGCTGGAAAAGATAGTGAGTTAGTAAAAGGGAGGAAGACCCTCAACAAGATGGATTGGTACATTGATTATCAGTGGACTCAAGCATACTCCAATATCATGAGGATTACACAGGATAGACCCAGGTGCAGATCTATTTATAGGCTCGCTATGAGTTGTAGTAGACTCAACAGAACCTTACAACAATAAACAACAACATTATCCTCTCCTATAAAGGTAGTTACTACTTTTCCTGTTGCTTTGAAGAATGATGATGGGTTCTAATTTGACATGACATTGTATCATATCACTTTTGGTAGTATTGAAAATGTCACAGTCTTGCTATGTGTGAATATGGAGCATTTTCCCACTTATGTAAATATCTTAGATCCTTGTAGAAGTGATTTGTCGTTTACTTGTAAAAGTTTTTTGTTTCTTTGGTAGGTCTTCTGTATCTCTGGTTAGATTTATTCATAAATAAATCTTCTGGGTGTGTCTTTTTAAGGCTTCCTAATTTTCTCTTTAACATTCTCAGTTACTGTAGAAGAATCTGATTTATTTTTGTATATTGATCTTGTACTCTGGCACTTTGCTGGATCTCTCAATCAGATCCACTCATTTTTTCTCGCTGAATCTTTGAGATTATTTATAAAGGAAAGAGCAAATGAGAGTGAGTTTGTGTGAAAGTGTTA
>NW_006399870.1:4755429-4760180 GCF_000299155.1 Elephantulus edwardii
TTCCTTCCTTCCTTCCTTCCTTCCTTCCTTCCCTCTTTTCCTTTTTGCCTAGGACTTACAGTGAACTATTAGATAGAAGTGGTAATATAGGGCATCTTGGTTTGATTCCCATTTGCAAGGAAATGCTTTCAGTCTCTCTTTATTCAAGCTGATGGTGGCCATTGTTCATATGTATGCTTTTAGTTATGATTCATATTTTGTTGATTCTGATATCAATCAGCTGGTGCAGATCTTTATTTTTAACAAATGACTGACACTGCAGGTTGTGCATATGTGGCTGACCTGTGTGGATACTGTTGCTTTCTGTTGCCAGGTGGGGCCAAGAAAAAGACAGAAAACAATAACCCAAACAAATGCCTCACAGTTGAAATCCAGAAGGAGACATTGAAAAACAAAAATCCATAGTGAGAGTTACTCTCAAATCCATATTGAGAGTTTACTTTGGGTAGGAGAATCAGAATAGAAAGGCAGAAAATAAAAAGACCAAGTAATGTGAAAAACAGAAAGACAAAAAATCCGAAGAACAACAACAACAACAACAACAACAACAACTACTACTACTACAGAATAGGGATGTTGTTATGTGCCATTGAGCTGCTTGCAACTCATAGCGACCTTATGTATAAGAGCCCTAAAACTGCTCTATCCTGTGCAAAACTCACTGTCTCAGACACACCTACTCCCATTACCCCAATCACTGTATTGATCCATTTCATCGAAGGTGTTCCTCTTTTACACTGTCCCTACACCCTCCCTTTCCAAGGACTGATCCCTCCTTGCAACATGCCCAAAGTATGTCAGACGAAGCTTCAGAATCCTTGCCTCCAAGGAGCAGCCCTGCTTCACCCTCTCCAGGACAAACCCATTTGTTCTCCTATCAGTCCATTCAATATTCAACACTCTTCTGCAACACCACAGCTCAAAGGCATCAATTCTCTTTCTATCATCCCTAGTCACTGTCCAGCTCTCTGACACACAGTATACAATTGCGAAGACTATTGCCCTGATCCGGTGCACCTTAGCCTGATGTCATTGCTCTTCAGTACTTTGAAGAGGTCCTTGATGGCTGACTTTCCCAATGCAATTTATCTCTTTATTTCCTGTCTGCTGTACCAAGAGTTTTGATTGTGGAGCCAAGCAAATGAAAACTGTTAACAATCTCAAACTCTTCATTCATCCATAATGATGCTGCCAATTGGCACAGTGGTGAGAAACTTTGTTTTCTTGATGTTGAGCTTCAATCCATATTGAAGGCTGCAGTCCTTGACCTTCTGCAGTAAGCACTTCAGGTCCTCCTCAGTTTCAGCAATAAAGGTTGTGTCATCTACATAACACAGGCTGTTGATGAATCTTCCTCCAATCCTGATGCTACATTCCTCCTACTACAGTCCAGCATCCCAGATGATCTGTTCTGCATACAGATTGAGAAGGATGGGGACAGAATACATCCTTGGCATACACTCTTCCCATGTTTGAACCTTACAGTGTCTCCTTGCTCTGTTCTGATGACTGTTTCTTTGTTCAAGTATAGGTTTCACATAAGCACAATCAAATGTTCTGGGATTCCCATTCTTCTGAGAGTCAGCCACAGTTTGTTGTGATCACACAGTCAAAAGCCTTTGCATAGTCAATGAAGCACAGATAGACATTCCTCTGGTACTCTCTGCTTCTGCCAAGATCTATCTAACATTAGCTATAATATCCCTAGTACCATAGCCTCTTTTAAACCCAGCCTGCACATCTGGCAGTTTTCTGTTGACACGTTGTTCCAGTCGTTTTTGGATAATCTTCAGCAGAATCTTGCTTGCCTATGGTATTAATGTCATTGTTCGATCATTTCCACAGTCTGTTGGGTCAACTTTCTTTGTAATGGGAACAAATATTGATCTCTTCCAGTCAGTTGGCCAGCTGGTTCTCCTCCAGATTTCTTGGCACAACTTAGTGAGCACATCCAAGGCAACATCTTTTTGTGGAAATATGTCAATTGGTATGCCGTCAACTCCTGGAGCCTGTTTCTTGTCAATTCTTTCAGAGCAGCTTGAACTTCCTCCTTCATCACCACAGGCTCTTGCTCATACATTGTTTCATGAAATTCTTCTGCATCAGCCAATTCCTTCTGGAACAGTGACTCTGTATACTCTTTCCATCTTCTTTTAGTGCTTCTTGGATCATTTAACATTCTGCCCAAAGCATCCTTAAGTATTGCCACTCAGGATAATATCCATATGCATACAAGGAAGTCCAGTGAATATCTACCATTCAAATATATGCACCAACAACTAGAGCCAAAGAGGAGGAAATGGAAGATTTCTACCAACTTTTGCTGTCAGAAATTGATTGAACATGCAATCAAGATGGATTGTTAATAATGGTTGATTAGAATGTAAAAGTTGAGAACAGGGGAGAAGGATCATTAGCTTGAAAACACGGACTTAGTGAAAGAAATGAAGCTGGAGTTAGAATGATAGAATTCTGCACAGTGAATGATTTATTAATGTCAAATACGTTTTAAAAGAAACACAAACACAGGCTATGCACATGGATTTCACCTGATGGTATGCATATGAATCAAATCTATTACATCTGTGGAAGAATCGCTGTAGTAGCTCAAAATCAGCTGTGAGAAGAGGCCAGGTGCAGATTGTGGAACAGATCACCAACTACTCATATGCAAGTTTAAGTTGAAGTTGAAGAAAGTAAAATGAAATTCACAAGAACTAAAATTTGACCTTAGGTATATCTGACTTGAATTTCAAAATCATTTCAGGAGCAGGTGTGAGGCCTTGAACACCAATGAATGAAGACCAAATGAGGTGTGGGAGGATATAAAAAATATTGTCCATGAAGAATGCAAAAGATCATTATAAAGGCAGAAGAGGAAGAAAAGACCAAGATGGATGTCAGATGAGACTCTGAATATTGTATTAGAGCACCGAGAAGCCAAAGCTAAAGGAAGAAATAAAGAAATTAAAGAGGTGAACATAAAATTTCAAAGGGCAGCTTGGGATGACAAAGCAGGGTATTATAAGGAAATGTGCAAAGAGCTGGAGTCACAAAGTCAAAAGGGCCGAACTCGCTCAGCATTTCTTAAGCTGAAGGAATTGAAAAACACAGAATAGGGAGGAGAATGAAAAAAACTGAGAGAGGAAAAAAGGAAGGACCTTGTTAGGGGATATGTGTGGGTTGAATACCTGAATTGGTTTTTTGCTGTGTCAGGCAATGGCAAAGTGTCTGGTCTGGGAGAATGTTTTTGCTAATCCTGTAGAACTTTCCCCAGTAAGGAAGCATATATGCTCATCTGAGAGGTGGTTGAGAGCACCAGGGCAGGCTAGAGATGAAATCTCTGCTCACAGACATCACTTTTGTTGGCTTAAGAGTTGTCAAGGGTTGGAACACTCATCCTGCGACAGAATTTCTGCTGGAGTCAGAAATGCCTGGGGCATAGCATAATTTTTCTGCTATGTCAGGGGAAGGTTATAGACAAGGTACCCAGTTAGAAATAGCTCATTATGTTAGAGAATATGTGGGGAGGAAGGCACCTGGAGTCTGATCTACATGGATGCTGGACTAGATGGGGTCAGAAGCTGCACTACTACTATCATAAAAGAAGTGTATGCAACTCAAGTGGTGATGGTGTGCACTTGATGCTAAACCCTTAGATGCGTCCTTCCCAGGATAGCCACTGTACACCATGATGTCCAAGTAGAATTCACAAGGTTAGGCGCAGAGTGTACAGCTTCATTTGTGGGTGTGGTATCCTCAGGGACAAGGATCTCTGTGATGTTGCTTCTATCAAGCTAAGGCCTGGTTGCAGGTTAGATACCCTGCTCTCAGGTGTGGCACATTCTGCTGGTGGCTGGAGGTAGAGATTGTTTCTGAATTTGTAGTGTCCCTGTTCTAGGGGTACACCGCCAAGTACTTCAATTTGTCTTTTTATTATTATTATTTCATTTTTTTTATTCTTTGTTATAAACAGGAAGATATTAATAATTGACCCTTAGAGGTCACTGTAAAGCATTTAATACCCCAATCACTACTCATCCACGTAGGATGGAGAGCACTATCTCTATGGGCTAAGTTATGCCAGTCGTACTTAGGGTTGCAATGACAGCTTAACAATATTAAGTGTTCTCTTTCACAAACATGGAGCTTCCTTTTTTATATCATGCTTAACCTGTCAGTAGTGTTGTATAGTTTCATTTTATAAATTCTCACAGGCCTGGTTTGATTTATTCCTAGGTATTATGTTCATTTAGATGCTATTGTTTCCCAAATTTCCCTTGCAGATTTCCATTTAATTGCATATAGAAACCAAATTATTTTTCTTTATTAGGTTTGTGCCTTAGAATTTTGTTAAATTTTTCTATTAGCTTTAGAAGTTTTCTTGTGGGCACTTTGGTAATTTTTCTTATGTAATTATATCATCTGCTGATAGAGATAATTTTATTTCTTCCTTTTTGATTTGCATCTACATTGCTTCTTATTTTCCTGGCTAGGACTTCTAAGATAAGGTTGAATGAAGTGGTATGTGTGGGTACACTTGCCTTATTTCCAGTTTCAAGGATGGAAGCTCTCTTTCATGGTTAAGCATCACATTGGCTATTGATTCTTCATGTGTGACCCCAGTGAAGAATTTTCCTTCTTCAAGAAAGGATGTTGAATTTTATGAAATGATTTTTTTCTGTATCTGATGGGGTGGTATTAATAAGTTCAGAATCTCTCTCTCTCTATTCATCTCAGTTCTGCTTCAT
>NW_006399870.1:4760294-4786275 GCF_000299155.1 Elephantulus edwardii
TATTTACCAGGAGGAAAAGTGCACCTTTCATGAGCTTATCTTTTCAGGGCCTGTTTTTCTCAGTCATGTGTTAACTCTTTTGTAGTTTGCCTGTTTACTGGTATCTGTGTGTGAATGGTGGGTTTTGTTGTTTTGTGTTTTTTTCCCCCCAGATGTGGAAATTCTTTGATTTTACTAATAAAGGTGCATTGTTGAGTGAGTTGGTGTCTAGCCTTGGTATAAAAGCCTAATGATCACTCCCAGACAGGGAGGCATTTTCTGAGAAGGATCTCACTTCTATCTCCCAGATCTGTAATAAACTGCTTATGGATATTGCAATCCATGTATCTTATTGGTAAATGACTACGGAAAGAACCCTTTGTGTTCAGTAACATATACGCAGAGAAGTTCATGTGGTTCTTTTCCTTTGCCCTAGTGTGGTGATTTATTAGGCTAATTTTATAATATTGAACCCTGTTTACTATGTATGGCTAAATTCCACTTGATCATTATACATGGCTGTTTAAATATGTTGTTGGGTTCTGCTGTCTAGTATTTTGTTGAAGATTTGTGAGATTTGCAGATTCATAGCCTGCAGTTTCTTTTCTTGGGATGTCTTTGGTTTGAGTATCAGAGTTGAGTTTTCTTTGTAGTATGATTTAGGACATTTTCTTTCTTCTATATCCTTTGGATAAGTTTGACAATGTTACAGTCAATTATTCTGAAATGTTTTGTGGAATTCTTGAAGAAGCCATGATAAGGTGGTATTGATGAATTCAAAATTGTTCAAACATATGGCATAGTTGTAAAGCTGATACCAGTTGCCTCCATCCTGCAAAACTGGTTGTTTGCCCTAGAACTCTATTCTTCTTTCCTTAGTCATATAAAGTACTTTAAACTGTTTGTTTACCAGGAAAGAAAATACATCTTTCCTGGAGTAGTATTCACCTCTTTGAAACTGTTTTTCTCAGTTGTATGTTATTCTTTTCTGAATTAGCACTTACATCTTTGAAGATTTTTTTACAGTTGTGTGTAATTGAATCAGTTTATTTCTTTGAGAATGTTTTTCTCAATCACATATAATTGAATAAGCATTTATCCCTTTGAAGACTTTTTCTCTAGTTATATGTAATTGGGTTAGTATTTATCTTTTTGAAGATGTCTTTCTCAGTTATATGTAAACTATATCAGGAGGTAAGGTTTTTTTTACTAGTAATTGTAACACCTAACCCAAGTATAAAAACTAATGACCACTCTTAGAAGAGGAGGTAGCTTTTGAGTAGGTTCTCTCTGCCCTCCCAGATATGTATTAAAGTGCATTGGGTGTTGTGATTCATCTGGCTTACTGGTAATTAAGTATAGAACTAATCCTTTGTGTTCAGTGACAGGCATGTGGTCTAGAACATTTTTTTTAATGGTAGATTTTTTTTTTTTTTTACACAGATTCATTCTCTTCAATTGTGATGGGCTTGTTGAGATGTCTTATTTTCTCTTGAGTCAGTTTAGGTAAGCTGTCAACTTCTAAGCCCATGACATTTTCAGCTAGGACATCCAGTTTGTTGTCATAAAGCTTTATATAATATTCTGTCACAGTCTCTTCATTTCTATTGGATAATTTTGAAGACTTCCTCTTCTGTTTTTAAATTTGGTTATTTTTGTCTTTTTTTTCTGCCATTGAATTAAATAAAGAATTGTAAAAAAAAAATAAAAATAAAGAATTGTCACTTGTATTAATCTTTTCAAAGAGCCAGTTTCTTGTATTGTTGGTTCTCTTTACATTTTTTGTTTAAAACTTTATTTCTGCTCTGATATTTACTGGACAGCAAAAATAGAGAAAGAACCTCAGAAAAATGGATTGACATAGGGACAGCAACAATGTCTTGAGTGTGCTGGAGACTGTGCATGTAGGCACAGCATAGGCTGAGGTTCAGATGTGCTGTTCATACGGTCCTTGTGAGTCAGACTCCATTTGACAACATCTAACAAGAGCAAGTGTTGTGCTCCATATCCAGTTTCCTCCCAAGTCACCAAGGAGCCAACACCGATGCAAGGGCAAGAGGGGATTTATTTCAGATTCAAATCCGAGCCGCGATCTAAACCGTGTTCATACAACAGGGAAGATGACCGCAGCCCCGATTCTGGGCTGTCCTGCCTATTTAAAGGGGAAAGCCCGCGAAAACAGGGCAATACAGGATTGGCTGGTTCAAAGGAAGGGCGCGAAAACAGGGTGATACAGTATTGGCTGATGTTTGGGTGGGGCCTCTTTTCCCCCTTCCCCCACCGCTTTCAGTTTACTGCTCTAGAGGCTTATACATTTTAAAATGACATATTGGTTACAAAATGGAGTCCCTCACAAGTAGATTTAGGCTTACATTTTTATTTCTAGTTCATGGCTTTTCCAAGTTTGGCTATTGGTTAGAGATCTTTCTTCTTTCATTTATTGCTAAAAGCTCATCTGTAAATTTCTGACTCACCTTCTGTTTTATGCTAACTGATAGCTCTGATGACATAGTACATGGTGTGTTGCAATGCTGACCAAAAGACTGCATGTCCCCAGCACGTCATCCATATACCAGTGACCCTAGTCAATTAGTGGATCTAAGATAGAAAGATAAGCAGAACCCCAGAAATCCAATGGAACATCTCTGAGTCAGAATTGGATAGTTGGCAATGAGTTTGAGTTTGAAAAGACTGTCTTTGTTATTTTAGTGTCTTTTAAATTTAGTAAGTTTCTCAGTTATTTACTTCCAGTCAGTTTCAAATACTAGTGACAACACTCAAAATTCTTCCCAAGAAATAGTGGTCAAGTATACTTAATTATTTTACTCCATCCTTTGGCCTCGACCTCCAACATACCTCCCAAGTTTAATAGTAACCACAGTGAGCCTTCTGAAACAATTGGCTGGGAAGGAAAGCAGGATGCTTAATGTGATCTTGGCTTCAGGGCTCAGACTCCTTTAGCTGAGACTTACTAATGGGCCTTTGATGCTCAAGCCTTTTTTCTTTTTTAAATATCTTTCTACTTCAACTCTTGCTCTGAATCTCTCACCATCCATCTAAAATGAATGCAACTAAGAGCTATAAAAGAAAAAAAATAGCTTATGTCACCTACCAGCTTGGTGCTAAGTATGACCAAATATCATGTCCATCTTTTAGCTATCCATTTTTTGTTTCTGTGGAATTAAGCTCTTCTGTTCCTCAGAAGAGAGATATTTTCTATCAATAGATCATATCAAACAAAAATACATTCATACTTTAACTCTTTCAAATTTGTCTTTGTTCAGTTATCAGTTTCTAGGGAAGGCCTTCCGTGGTCATTTATATTTAAAATTATATTGCTCCAGCATTTCTGATTTTGTCTGTCCTGCTCTATTCCCTCTCAAAGCACTTATCATCACCTTAAAAAGAGCATATGATTTATAGAATTTCTTGTTTATTGCCTGTCAGCACTGCAATGTATGCTCCTTAAAGACTAGATCTCATTCCTAGACCATGATCAACAACTACCTGTTGAACATATCACCTGAAGTTATTTAGATCATACCTACAAGGCTAGGCTTGAGGATCATTCACATGGCTAAATCAGTTTTATTAATCATTGTTTAGTGGATGAGTCACCAGTTGCAGGTTAAGGATCCATTCAGTGATTTATTCATTGTGTGACCTTAGATAAATTCTTTTAATCTTTTTGTTCGTTAGTTTCTTGTTGGAAAATGGAGGCAACATTAGCTCCAGAATTGCTATAAATATTATAAATATTAATTAAATAATTAACAGGATGAGTGAAACAGGCTACATCGTGATTTCTGATATCCTCAGATTCATTGTGACAATCAGTGTGTGACAATTGTGACAATCTTGCTTAGGGTCTTCCTGTCTCTCTATAATCCTCCACCGTTCCCAGCATAATGCCATTTTACAAAGACTGACCTTTCCTGAAACCAAATTTTACCATCTTTGCTTGTAAGAAACACCCTGGTTGCCCTTTCTTTAACATGGGCTTGTTTGTTCTTTTCACAGACCATGGGATATTCACTACTCTTCCCCAACACCACAGTTCAAAAGCATCCGTCTTTTTGGTCATTCTTGTTCATTGTTCAATTTTCAGATGCACAGGAAACAGCTGAAAGTACAATGGCTTGAGTCAGGTTTACCTTGATATTTAAACTGACATCATTGCTCTTTCATACTTTGGACATGTCCTTGGCAGCTGATTTTCTCAATGTAATGTATTTTTTTTTATTTCTCAACTGCTATGACTATTGGTGTTTTAGTGAATCTAAGTAAAATTAAATCATTCACAGCATCATTTTTTTTGGTGCTTTTTTAGTTTTTTGCAGGGAATACTTTTTAACAGTTACTATCCTATTTGCTTATGGTCAAAGGGTTTCACATTTTTACAAGGGCAAAAAAAACTTGTCTTCTTCCAATGATGTCAAAGTCAGCCTCTCCTTTATCCTTTCTATGAGCTCTCCCTGTCTTGCAGGATTAACTTTATGTTTCTAGCCTCCAAATGCAATTCTTTCTCAGTACACATGAGTAAGCTGGTGCCAAGTTTGCTGTTCCCCTGTGGGATGTCCAGGCAGAGCAAGGAGCTGGGAATGTATGTGAGAGTGAAAAACTAAGTACACCGCTAATTAACCTTATTCTTTGTTGCAGTTCTTTTTTTTTCCCTCCAAAGAACTCAGTCAAAGTCAAGAAAGCCAGGCTAGACAACTATATCCTGAGTGTGTATTTCAATAAAGAAGAAAGAAGACATTGGAGGAGAATGTAATGAGTCTGCCTGAACTAATTATGCTAATTGATTTTCATGGCTCATCAGAGGCAATCTTGATTTAGCTTGTCAGGAATTCTGAGAAAGACATGTGAAGGATCTTCTATGAATGAAAGGCTCTTGCTACAACACCAAAGACCTCTGTTGAATTGAAGATTATTCTGCTTTTCAAAGTTATTGCTTCACTACAAATGGATAGTTGGGAGAGATGTTATTCTGGGAATTGAGGAAAACCACTCAGAAAGAAATGGAGCTATTGTGGCCTAGTGCTAAGGAACTGTACTACCAAATAAGCAATTTGAATCCACCATCTGTTCCAATTGAAGAAAGTTGGGCAATCTCTTCCCATTTGCTTTACAGCCTCTGAAAACCATTGGAGTGTCAGCTATGAATCTATTGCAACTCAATGACACATAACAGCAACAACAACACAACCACAACCACAACAATATCAACAACAACTCAGAGAAAAAGCCTGACTTGACCCTCTAAGGCTGCTGTTCTTCAGGAGTAGAGCATACTGGTGGGAGACTTCTGTGCTTGTCATGGTCTCTCCTCTGCTAGAAGAATCATGAACTCAGCTTTCTTACCTGCAAAGTCAGAGCATGTTAACAAGAGTGCCTATTCATTTTGAGTCAAGTTACACAAAGTGTTGTCTCCATATCTATTTACTCCCTGCTTTCTATAACCTTCAGAATAATATCCATTAGTTCAATTTTCCATACTTTAGAATATTATCTACTTCTACCTCTGCATCAAGTATATACTTGAACCAGGAGGCAGTCGTCAGAACAGAGCAAGAAAACACTGCATGGTTCAAAATTGGGAAGGGCGTAGGCCAGGGATGCATTCTATCTCCATACCTTTTCAACCTGTATGCAGAACAGATTATCGGGGAGGCTGGGTTCTATGAGGAGAAATGTGGGGTCAAGAGTGGTGGAAGATCTATATCAACAATCTGCGTTATGCAGATGACACAACCCTGCTTGCCGAAACTGAGGAAGACCTGAAGCGCTTGCTGCAGAGGGTCAGACTGCAGCCTCCAATATGGATTGAGGCTAAATGTCAAGAAGACAAAGATTCTCACCACTGGGCCAATTGGCAGCATCAGGATGGATGGTGAAGAGATTGAGATTGTACACAACTTTAGTTTGCTTGGCTCCATAGTCAACAGTCTTGGCACCAGCAGCCAGGAAATTAAAAGGCGCATTGCCATGGGAAAGTCTGCTGTTAGGGACGTCTCCAAAGTACTGAAGAGCAATGGTGTCTCTCTGGAGACTAAGGTGCGTCTGATACAGGCCATGGTCTTTGCTATCACTTGTTATGTACCAGAGAGTTTAACAATGACCAGGGAGGATAGAAGGAGAATTGATGCCTTTGAGCTGTGGTGCTGGAGAAGAGTATTGAGAGTACCATGAACTGCTAGGAAAACAAACAAATTCATCCTGGAAAGTGTTAAACCGGGTGGCTCCTTAGAGGCAAGGATTCTGAGGCTCCGTCTAACATACTTTGGACATGTTGTAAGGAGAGACCCGTCCTTGGAGAAGGACATCATGCTTGGTAGGGTGGAGGGACAGCACAGGAGGGTAAGGCCCTCTATGAGGTGGATTGATTCAGTGACTGGGGTAATCGGGATGGGAGTGTCAGAGACAATGCGATTGGCACAGGACAGAGCAGAGTTTAGGGCTGTTGTACATAGGGTCGCTATGAGTCGCAAGCGATTTGCCACATGACAATAACAACAACAACCTCTGCCTCAGTCTGCTGTCAGAGACCTTTCCAAAGTATAAAAGAGCAAAGATGTCAGTCTGGAGACAAAGGTGTGCCTGATCCAATCCATAGTCTTTGCAATTATTTGTTACGCATCAGAAAACTGGGCAATGACTAGGAATGATAGAAGCAGTATTGATGCCTTTAAGGTGTGATGCTGGTGATTCGTCTTAGAGAGGTTGAGACCAGGCTGCTTGTTGGAGGTGAGGATTCTGAAGCTCTGTCTGATGTACTTTGGACATGTTGCAAGGTGGCACTAGTCCTTGGAGAGGGATGTCATGCTTGGGAAGGTGGAGGAACAGTATAGGAGAGGAACACCCTCAATGAGATGGGTTGATTTAGTAACTAGGGTAATGGGGGTAGGTGTGTCAGAGACAATAAGATTGGCATAGGATGGACAAGGGTTTAGGGCTGTTGCACATAGGAGCACTATGAGTCACAAGTGACTCAACAGCACATAAAAACAACAACATCTGCATCTTCAATTCACATTTTTTTCTTCCCTCTAGCTTTTCTTTTCCTATTCTAGATGTATAATTACTTTCATATCTGGGTTTGTTGTTGTTGTTGTTATTAAGGGCCATCAAGTTGGGTATACTCTCTTCTAGAAACATGCCCAAAATATGTGAGTTGAAGCTTCAACATCTTTGCCTCCAGGAAGTACTCTGGCTGCACCTTTCCCAAGACACATCTAGTTGTTCTTTTGGCAGTCCATGGGATATCCAGTACCCTGCTCCAATATCATAGAACAAAGGCACAAATTCTTCTTACGTCATCCTTAGTAATTTATCCAGCTCTCAGACACATAACAAATGACTGAAAAGACCATTGCCTGAATCAGACACTCCTTAGTTCTCAAACTGACATCACTGCTCATCAATAATTTGAAGGGGTTCCAGATTACAGACTTTCCTGCCCTTTGAAATTTTTTGTTCAGTCCTTTTATTTCAGTATTTCTTCCCTTTGTTTTGATTTCTTGATGCAATTTTCAGAGATCCTCCTTATATCCATTTCAGGTGTTTTGTCTTGGTTTTTTTTTTCTTCTCTTTAGTCTTTGTAATATAACCTTTTGCTCTCTTCATGGTTAATATTCTTGATATCATCCCACAACTCCTTTGGTCTTTGATCATTGATGTTCAATGCTTCAAACCTATTCGTTAGATGAGTTGTTATTATTATTATTTTTCTAAAAGTCAAATTGCGTTGGGAAAATCTGCTGTCAGGGACCTCTCCAGAATGCTGGAAAGCAATGATGTCAGCCTAGTGACTATGGTGCACCTGATCCAGGCCATGCTCAAAGAGCTGGACAATGACTAAGAATGACAGAAGAATTGATGCCTTTGAATTTAGGTTCTGGAGAAGAGTCTTGAACATAACATGAACTGCCAAGAAAACAAATAGGTCTGTCTTTGAACAGATGAAACAAAGTCTCTCCTTGGAGGCTAGGATTTTAAAGCTACCTCTCCCATATATTGGGCATGTGTCCAGGAGAGACTGATCCTTAGAGAAGGACATCATGGTTGGAAGAGTGGAGTGACAGCACAGGAGAGGAAGACCCTGGATGAGATAAACAGATACAGTAATTGAGCAATGGCAGTTGGTGTGTCAGAATTAATTAGACTGGCTCAGGACAGGGCAGGGTTCAGAGCTGATGGGTCACAGGTGACTCGACAGCACATAACAACCATAAAATTGCATTTGTATATGAAACATTTGTATATTTGTACTTAAGACGGTGCATGGTTCAAAATTGGGAAGTGGGTGCTCCAGGGATGTTCTGTCTCCATACCTTTTCAATCTGTAGGCAGAACAGATCATCTGGGATGCTGGGCTGTATAAGGAAGAATGTGGCATCAGGATTGGAGGAAGATTCATCAACACCCTCAGTTATGCAGGTGACACAACCTTGCTTGTTGAAACTGAGGAGGACCTGAAGCGCTTGCTGCAGAAGGTCAAGGACTGCAGCCTTCAATATGGATTGAAGCTCAACATCAAGAAAACAAAGCTTCTCACCACTGTACCAATTGGCAGCATCATTATGGCTGATGAAGAGATTGAGATTGTTTACAGTTTTAGTTTGCTTGGTTCAACAGTCAACACTCTTGGTACCAGCAGCCAGGAAATCAAGAGATGAATTGCATTGGGAAAGCCAGCCATCAGGGACCTCTCCAGAGTACTGAAGAGCAATGACATCAGGCTGGCGACTAAGGTGCACCTGGTCCAGGCTATAGTCTTCGCAATTGCATGCTAAGCATCAGAAAGCTGGACAGTGACTAGGGATGATAGAAAGAGAATTGATGCCTTTGATCTGTGGTGCTGAAGAAGAGTGTTGAACATACCATAGACTGCTAGGAGAACAAATAGGTTTGTCTTGGAGAGGGTGAAACTGGGCTGCTCCTTGGAGTCAAGGATTCTGAAGCTTCTTCTGACATATTTTGGGCATGTTGCAAGGAAGGACCAGTCCTTGAAGAGGGACATGTTTGGGAGAGTGGAGGGACAGCACAGGAGAGGAAGATGCTTGATAAGATGGATCGATTCAGTGACTGGAGTGGTTGGAGTAGGTGTGTTGGAGACGATGAGGTTGACACAGGATAGAGCAGTAGTAGGTAGGGTTCTTGCACATAGGGTTGCTATGAATCACAAGCAACAACAATAAGAATACTAAAAAGAAACTACTGAACATATATAATTGTTTCAGAAACATAGAACACTAAATGAAAAATCTTATTATTAAATAGATAATATTCCATAATATAATATGTTATGACACAGAATATTTCCTGAAATAGATAATACTTGTCTTTGTAAATGACATATAAATAAAATTCAGAGTATTGTTCTTCTCAGATGATTTTTAAATTTATGTGGGATAAACTGAGGATCATATTTTGGTTCTTATAGACTTACTTTAGGGAACTCTGGCAGCCTCATGGTAAGAAGCTGTATTTCAATACCAAAAGTATGCGGTTTGAATCCACCAGCTACTCTGTGGGAAAAGAATGGGCGGGACCCATCTCCTCCCATGTGATTAACAGCCTCCGAAAAATTCCATGAAGGGTCAGCTATGGGTCTATTCTGATTCTGTAACAACAGCAGACTTACTTTAATTTTCTTTGGCCTCAGTTAAATGTGCACATGAGTAATTAATGATCTGTTACACAATCTGAACATGTCCTGGTTTTAACCGATATTGAGCTTTTCAAATGATTCTTTCCACACATGTCACTCTGATTCCTTTTAGTCCATCAGATAAGGTCTATGTATAAAGTTGCTGTTTGTGTTGTTGTTTTTTTTAAATGGTTTTTGTGATGAATAAATGATTGAATATATGAAATTAGAACGTCTGATTTCCCGTTTCATTTCTGTCACCAAGTCTGTATTTCTGATGACTGTTCCTTCTTCATTGTTTTGAACTTTTGCATTCAACTCTTCAATTATCTTTAACACATCTTGATTGCATGTTTGGTCAGTTTTGATCTGCAAGATTTGGTAAAAATTTTCCATTTTCTCCTCCTTGGCTTTAGCTGTAGGAGAGTAAACTGGAATGTCACTCATATTAACAGGTCTTCGCTGGACAGATATGGATAATATTCTATCATTCACAACATTATATTTCAGGATAGAACTTGAAATTTTCTTTTTACTATGAATACACCACCATTTTTCTTCTGTTTTTAATTTCCAGCATACTATACCATGTGATTGTTTGATTCAAAGTGGCCAAGGGTAGTCCTACTCATCTCACTTATGCTTAGAATGTTGACATTCATACATTCCATTTCATTTTTCTCAACTTCTAGTTTTCCAAACTTCATGCTTTGTACATTCCATATTCCAATTATTAAAGAATGTTTGCCAGAGGTGAGTGGTAGTGGTGGGTGATAAGTCACTCTGTTGGCCCCTGGGAGGGTATACAAAGTAAGATTTTACTTTTCCAGTCATCCACCAGTCACTAGTGTGAGACAGCCATTCTGTTAATAGGTCTGTGCTCCCTCTGACTTCTTAGTCGATGTTTTAATTACGTTTTCCTCTTCAGTTGGTGTTTGAACTACCTCTTTATCTTTTCTTTTTATACTCTGGGTTTCAGAGCTATCATATGTAGCTATTATATTTGCTGTGGAGGATTTAGATTGCTGTTTTTCTAGTGCACCATTTAACCCAGGAGTTGCATACCTTAGTATTCCTCTATCTCTCGTGTCAAATCATGTTTTGCTTAGTGGAAGGATTCATACTTTCCTGTAGACTTCCCACAACACTTCATTTAGGATCTTATAATTTGCTGAATTAATTATCAATTACTTGCTGTGCATCAGAGAGCTGGACAGTGACTAAGGATGACAAAAAATGAATTACTGCCTTTGAGTTGCGGTGCTGGAGAAGAGTATTGCACCACAGACTGCCAACTCAGCAATCAGGTCTGTCTGTCCTGGAGAAGGTGAAAACAAGTTTCTTCTTTGAGGCAAGAATTTTGAAGCTCTGTGTCATAGTTAGGGCTTGTTATCAGGAGGGACCAGTCCTTGGAGAATGACATGATTGCTTGGAAGAGTGGAGGGACGACGCAGGAGAGGAAGATCCTGTTGAGATGGGTTGATACAGTAACTGCGACAATGGATGTTGGTTTGTTGGAGCCAATGAGGTTGGCTTAACATAGGGAAAGCTTCAGAGCATTGTACACAGGGTTGCTATGCCCACCCTTGTAGATAGATGTGGGAACAAGGTTCTTCCTGCTCTGGAACCTGTAACCCAGTTTCTTGTCTCCATTGACCCTTTTTCTCTAGCTTCTACCCTAACCTCCCTGTTCCTTTCAGTTTGGGGGTACATCTCTAAGCTATGTACAGAATAACAAGTTTAAGAACAGCAGAGATTGAGAACAGCAAGGGATAGGGCAGAGTTCTCTGTTGTACATCAGGTCACTGTGAGTTCACTGGTACAACAACAAACAGCAATTGAAAGACTCAGCAAAGTGACAGGGTACAAGACTAACATGCAAATTTAGTCAGATTGAAAAGGAAATCAGGAAACCATCAGCATTTATAATAGCCTCACAAAAGATGAAGTACTTAAGAAGAACTCTAACTAAAGGTACAAAACATTCATATCAAGAGACTACAAAACACTCCTACAGAAACACAAAAGAGACCCACATAAATGGAAGATATTTCACTCGTGGATAGGAAGACTTAACATTATGAAAATGTCAGTATTACCAGGTCCAAAATGCCAGTATATCTACAGATAATGCAATTCTGATCCCATCATCATCATCTTTGAAAGAGTTGAAACAAGCAATTTTCAATTTTATAGAGATAGGAAAGATAATCTGGGTAAACACAACACTACTGAAGAAGCAAAATAACATAGGAGACTTTGTTGTCGTTCTTAAGTGCTGTTGAGACGTAGGGGACTCAAAGTGTCCCTATGAGCAAAAGACCTGAACGCTTGTATAACTTTCATCCTTTCTCCAGCTTCATAAGGTTTCTGGAGGTTAGCTATTTCGGAAGTGGATGTCACTCCTGCTTCCAAGCTTGTTTTTTTTCTTCTAAATATTTTTTTTAATTGGAAAAAACATATTGGGGGTACAAGGAGGTGAGGGTTGGGGGCAGAAGGGTGAGGATGGGCCAGGATGCAGTTGCAGAGCTGCACAGTTTGGTCAGTAGGGGGAGCAGGTGAAGGAAATGATGAGGGTCCAGTGGGGACCAGATGCTACAGAGGAATGACAAGCATTTTCCAATAGTAATTAAACCAACTGTTTTATTGATTTGGGAATTGGATGCCGACTCTCTGGCTTCTTCATGCTGAACAGGGGCGTGGATATAAAGGGGGGAAGGGAGGACGCTTTATCACCTTACTGGTGGTCTTGGGTTACAGCTGCTTGCCTTCTTGCTCTGTTAGAAGATATTTTCTTGTCATTTGCTCCCCTCTGGACTGCAAAGTGTTTTCCCAGGTGGGTCCAGTGCAGATGGCTGGTTGAACCCAGAGGCTCCATTCTCCTTTGCTTCCTTAGCTGTCAGTTGTATTTCCTTTTTGTCACTGGCACTGGGTTCAGGGTCAATTATGGAGTAAAACTCAGAGTTAAGGTTACCTATAGGAAAGGGAGCAAACCTAGAGAGAACAAACTTGTGAGTTACAAATAGAAGGGCTTTGAGGGTGTTGCTTTCAGGTTTACTTGGGGGAGGGGGAGGGTGGCAGAAGGTGGCCTAGGTAACATTCTCTGAATAGCCTAGGCATTCTTTTTTTTTTTTTTTTCTTCTCCTTCCCCACCCCGGGGTCAGATTGCACAATCTGGGGACTGAGGAGCTCACCCTGAGGGCTGCGACGGATCGCCCCGAGCCTGGCGCCAAGCGCAGCCCGCCCCGGGCAGAAGGCCACGACAGCTTGGCCCGGGCAGAGGGCCGAGGGAAGCCCGCCCCGGGCAGAGGGCCACGATGGCTCGCCCCAGGCAGAGGGCCGAGGGCAGCTTGCCCCGAGCCGGGGCCAAGGGCAGCCCGCCCCGGGCAGAGGGCCACGACGGCTGAAGTAGTCTTTTTTAAAAAAAGAAGAAGAAAAAGTGTGTGTGTGTAACGTCAAATTGGATCTGACTGGTACAGGAGACTGCCCCTCCTTCTCCAGCAGAGCATGAAGTAGAGTCTGGGTTCCCCCCCCCCCCAGGTGCCTGTTGGGGCCTGGGTTTCAGCTGCCCACACCACAGCAGTGGGCAACGAGCTTAAAGCCCCTGATGGCTCTGGGTGCTGACTCTCACCAGTGGCTATGGATGAAGTCACAGGCGATTTTCAGCCAGCGCCGGCCAAGCATGTTTTAGTCTGGGATCTTACACATTCCAATTGTAAAAACATGACGCAGTCATACTAATCAAAGCAGCCTGAACTTCTACAACAATAAGCATGTGTTAGTAGGAGCTGTTGAATGTTTATGGTCCCTGCCCCTACTCATCACAGTAGGATGTAGAACATTGTCTTTACTGAGTATTATCTCAGACCTAGCAACTTGTTCTCTCAGGGTATTTGGTTATGATTGAGAAGAGTATGTAACTTTCCACCCTTTTGGCTCTGCCCTAAGCTTTCATGCATTTGGCTTGGTGAGAAATTGTCTTGACAACCCAAAGGTACATGGTTTGAATCTACCAGCTGCTCTGCTAGAGAAAAATGGGCAAACTGCAATTTACTGCCTTTGTAAACCCACTAGAGGTCAGTTTTGATTGAATGGTATACAACAACAAAAACAACAACAACATATGAAATGATAAGGATATAGATATAATTTATAAAACCTATATATGGTTACTATGAGTCGTCTACGATTCGACGGCATTAAACAACAACAACAACAACATATATGGTCATGGTGTAGTCCTTTTCACTTGTCCATATATGGTTTTCTTGTCTGTCTTATATATCTATTTATAGATTAATGCTTGTTATTGCTGATGTTGCAGGTTTACGTCTATAACAGTGGTGAGGTGAATTTCTTGTGCACCTCTCTGTGTCTACCATTTCTTTAGTAGTAATGTGCTGGTCATCTCCTTACTACATATTGTCTTTCCTTGCACTCATCTTAATGTGTGCCTATTATCTATTTACTCATTTCTGTCTTCCCTTCTCCTTCTCTTTCCAACCGTGGTAATCATCCAAGAATGTTTCTTTCTGCATGTAAATATTTCTTTAGGATTTTATATCTATCCTTGTGGCTAACTTATTTCACTCCACATAATGTCCTCTAGATTAATCTATGTTATGGAATATTTAGAGAATTCCTCATTACGGTTCAGTGCTGCATAGTATTCCAGTGCATGTTTGTATCATATTTCATTTACATATTCAATTATTGAAGGACACTTGGATTGTTTCTGATCCTTTGCTATTGTAAATAATATTGCAATGAACATGGGTGTACATTACTGCAGATTTTTTTACAGGAAATCATTATATATAACTCATTATCCCCATTTGTAAACTTGATTTTTAAGCCAATTTCTACTGATTGCATAAGGCCCACTTTCATTCCCTGAGCTCAGGTGGCCTAATTTGTAGGAAGCTGTGCTGCTAATCCAAAGGTGACATCTTTTGGGTAGTTGGTGTCCACTTAGGGGCTCCACTGGAGAAAGATGACAAACCCATTGTAGGATCAGCTATCAGTTTGTTCCAACTCTATGGAAAAGATGTTTATGGTTTGGGTGGTTTGTTTTTGTTTTTTTTTCTCTCTGTAAGATCTGTCCTTTAATTTAGTTTAGGATGTTCCCCTCCCAGTTACAGAACAGTGTGAATAACTTTTATGGCAAATACATTTGTACCCTATCATTTTATTGCTGTTTTGCCCCATCTCCCCCCCCCTTTTTTTACTATTATTATTAGTTTTAATCAAAGTTTACAGAGACTTTAAATTTCCATTCATTCATTGTTGCACTTTTCTCCCTGTCTCCCACTCCCTCCCCCCAGTTAGCTCTTCTCTTTGAAAAGTGGTTGTTTTATTTTTTAAATAAAATTTTATTTTAATTGTGATTTTAATGAAAGTTTACAAAGAAATTAGTTTTTCATTCATTTATTATTGCATACTTTATACTCTCTCCCTCCCTCCCTCTCCCCGTCAGATATATGCACAATCATGTTTATTGCTGCATTATTTATAATAGTAAAGAGATGGAAGCAACCCAAGTGTCCATAAACAAATGAATAAAGAGAAAAACTATGGTATATTCATACAATGGAATACTATGCAGCATTGAAAAACAATGAACTCGTAAAATATTACATAGCATGGAAGACCCTGGAGGTTTGGGTTTGTAAAAGGTTTTCCCTCCCATATCTTCTTAATAAAGTATCCTTTAGCTTGTTTTATAGTAACCTACTTTTCTGATTGCTGAATTCCTACAACACTTATTATTTTTACCATGCAATGCTTGTTCATTATAAAGTCACTTAGATGGAGAAGAAATTGAGGTTGTTCCACTCCACAATCAAGACTCTTGGCAACAGCATTCAGGAAATCAAAAGATTAATTACTCTGGGAAAACCAGCTGTCAAGGACCTCTCCAGATTACTGAGAAGCAACAGTATCAGTCTAGCAACTTAGGTGTACCTGATCCAGGCCATGGTCTTCACAATTATTTACTATACATCAGAGAGCTGGACAATGACTAAGGATGACAGAAGAAGAATAAATACCTTTGAATTGTGGTGCTGGAGAAGAGTCTTGAACATACCATGAACTGCTGAGAAAACAAATAGGTCTGTATTGGAGAGGATGAATGGAAGTTTCTTCATGGAGGCTAGGATTTTGAAGCTTCATCTCACGTACTTTGGGCAAGTGGCAAAAAACAGATTGGTCCTTGGAGAAGGACATCATGTCTGGAAGGGTGGATGGACAGCACAGGAGAGGAAGATTCCGGATGAGATGGATTGACACAGTAACTGAGGTAAGGAGGGTAGGGGAGTCAGTGAGACTGCTTAGGACAGTGCAGGCTTCACAGCTATTGTACCTAGAGTTGCTATGAGTCACAGGTGACTGGATGGCACAAAATTACAACCATAGCCACAACCACAACCAGCACACAACAACAATTTTTTTATATTCCTCAACAAATTTTCTAGTTAGAAACATACCGGCTCTTTTTGCTCTTTACATTACTTCAAGTTTCCATAACATGTATGATGTTAAACAGGGAGTCATTCTTGATGTTTTCTTCTCTACTGGTTTCCACGAGATCGTCCAAATTTTCTTCCTCTCTTCACTAGTGCTCTAAATTCTACTCTTCAGATTCGGTGCTTGCATTTTTCTCTTTAACTGTGCACCTTTCAGTTTATTTGATTAACTTTTGAATTGAACTGTTGGTTTCTTGAGGTCAAGGACAGTATGCTGTTGTCAGTTGTATCCTTGGACATAACAGGGCACATTTTTTGAGGATAGGTGCTATGTTTATAAGGGAGCTCTGGTGGCCTAATGACAAGAAATTGCACTGTAATCTCAAAGGTGTATGATTCAAACCCACCAGGTGCTCCACTGGAGAAGGAGGAACAATTTCTGCCTGTGTGATTTATTGGCTCTGAAAAGCCACTGGAGGTTCAACTATGAATAGGTTCCAACACTAGGGTACACAACTACAATAACAACCTTTTTTATAAGGCCTGTAGATGCCTATAGTCCCTTTCACATCATAGTACATGAAACAGGTTTTCAGCAAGGAAGAAAGCAGAACTAATGATCAAGGGTTAAAACAGAATTTATATTGTAGGGGGTACAATTCTTTCTTGGAAAGATCATGTGAATTTCTCTCTCATTTTTTATTTAGAGAGGATGTTTGTCGTCTTAGAATAGTCAAAATAACTTTTTAGAAAGCTCTCATGGTTTTAATCTAGTTCATGCTTTTCTGATAACCCTCAGGTAAATCTATTTCCACAGGAAGTGGACAGAAATAGCAAGAAAGAAGTATGTTCTATCTTATGAAGCACATACAATGAATTTTCTTTGAGTCCTTGAGGGGCTAGCTGATGGACTTCACTGACCCTGTTAATTTTCTTCATAAGAAAACAAAGGCTAACTGAGAATACACAGCCAGGTTGGTGTTCAGAATAACATTTCTTGGGGCTAATTATGGAACTACATTAGATAAAAGTCAACATATGTTTTAAATGACACTATGTATCACTGTTTGACAGGTTTTTTTAACAATGTGCTCACATAACAGCTGTCAAAGGCAATGCTAGAAAATGAGTAATGTGTTGATTTATGAGTATCAGATCTGCCCTTGCAGTCTGTGGAGGAAGGAGACAAGGCAAACTTTGGCTGTGTGTGTGTGAAGACTGGACTGAGGGGACAAAGGAAGGGGGAGATTACCACATCTTCAGAAGTGCCTGAAAGGGATGACTGAAGCCTGAAGCAACTGCTTTCTTTCTGAGGTTCTTTGGAGTAAAATTGTCTAGAGGACATCTGTTCCTTTTATATATTTAGTGGAAACATAAAGTTAAGGCTATGTGAGTTACTGAGGTAACCTTACTTTCCTTGTTCCTGTAAAGCATGGAGGAAGATCCAGTTGCCTTAATCTATGTGGAATTTGGAAAAAGACATTTATTCTGTTTTTATATCATGTGAAGATGTATTGGTCTCTAAAAATTTAATTATTATTGTAACAAAAATATGTTTTGGTATGAGTTTTCTAACACCCACTATGTTCTGACTTATTATTAACAACTCTTCTTTCCCAGAAATTTCTTAAAAATTATTACTTGAATGAAAGTTTATAAAGAGAATTACTTTTTTACTGAATTCTTTATATTGTTGTTATGTGCCATTGAGTCACCTAGGACTCCTAGTGACCCTGTATGTAACAGCTCTAAAGCCTGCCCTGTCCTGAGCTAGTCTCACTGACTCTGACACACCTATACCCATTGCCCTAGTTACTGTATCAATACATCTCATCCGAGTTCTTCCTTTCCTGTTCCGCCACCCTTCTGAGCATGATGTCCTTCTCCAAGAATTTGTCCCTTCTGGCAACATGTTCAAAGTATGTGAAATGGAGCTTCAAAATCCTAGCTTCCAAGGAGAAATTTCGTTTCACCCTCCCCAAGACAACCTATTTGTTTCTTGGCAGTTCATAGTGTATTGAAGACTCTTCTCCAGCACCACAACTCAAAGCATCAATTATTCTGTCATCCTTAGTTATTATCCAGCTCTCTGATGCATAGCAAGTAATTACGAAGACTGTGCCTGGATCAGATGCATCTTATTATCTAGACGATAGTTGCTCGTCAGTACCCTGGAAACTCCTGGACAACAGATTTACCTAATGCAATTTGTCTTTTGATTTCCTGACTGCTGATGTTAAGAGTGTTGATTGTGGAGCTGAGCAAACTATAACTGTTAACAACCTCAAACTCTTCTCCATCCATCATGGTGCTACCAATTGGCCCGGTAGTCAGAATTTTTGTCTTCTTGATGTTGAACTTCAATACACATTGTAGACTACAGTCCTTGACCTTCTGCAGCAAGCACTTCAGATCCTCCTCAGTTTTAGAAAGCAGGGTTGTGTCAACTACATAGCACATGTTGTTGATGAATCTTCCTACAGTCCTGATGCCACATTCCTTCTCATAAAGCTCAGCCTCCTGAATGATCTGTTCTGTATATAAATTGAAAAGGTAAGAAGACAGGACACATCATAAAGTAATCATAAGGTAATCATGCTTTTCTTATTTCCTCACTGTAATTTTAATTTAATTCTTCTCTATGATACCGGCTTTCTTGTTGAAAGTGAGGAGGGCTTGAAACCTTGCTGCAGAAGAGAAAAAGCTACTGCTTTCAAACTGGATTATAGCTCAACATCAAGAAAAAAAAAACCCAACTTTTCCAACAAAATTTCCTTTTTTTGGTCTACAACTAATAACTTTGGTAACAGCAGTCTTGCGATCAGGAGACCTATTTCAATGGGAGAGTGTACTGTCAGGGACCTCTCCAAAGTCCTGTGGAACAATGATGTCAGTTTAAAGACTAAGGTGCACCTGATCCAAGACATGGTTTTTTGGTTTTTTTCCCAATTATTTGTTACGTATCTAAGTGCTGGACAATGAATTAGAATGTCAGAAGAATCAATGCCTTTGGGTTGTGATGTTGGAGAAGAGTATTGAATATCTCAAGACTGCAAAACACGCCAAAAGATGTATCTTGGAAAAGCACAGCCAGAGTGCTCCTTAGAGGCAAGGATGGAAAAGCTTTGTCTCACATACTTTGGTCATGTTTTTGTTCTTTTTATGTACTGTTGAATTGGAACAGACTCATAGCTAAACTTCAAAGGGTTTCCAGAGGCTGTTAATCACAGAGAAGGAGATGGCCTAACTTTCTCCCATGGAACAGCTGGTGGACTTGAACTGTGTACCTTTGGATTGGCAGTGCAATTCCTTGTCACTACTATAGGCGATTCCTTGGAAAGGGATATTATACTCGGAAAGGTGGAGGAGGGTCAGTAAAAGAGAGGAAGACCCTCAAAGAGAATAATTGATAAAGTGACTGCAGCAAAAGGCTTGCATACATGAAAAATTATGAGGATGGCACAGGATAGGATTGAGTTCAGATGTGTTGCTCGTAGGGTTGCTATGCATCATACTTTAGCAGCAGCAACAACAACAGTGGTATTTAATTGAGAGCTCTAATGCCATATAGTCTGTAGGGAGTTGCCCTGATAACCCAAAGGCAATGATTTTTCTCTGGATGTTCAAACTCACCAGCAACTGTGGGGAAAAGATGAGCAGTCTCCTCCTGGATGATTTATAGCCTCTGAAAATCCTCTGGCCAGTCAGCTTCTGACTTGATTCAGATTTGAGAAAAGGGAGTTTGAGTTTTTGATTCTATTAAAAATAGCTGATGATCTTGAGTGTTTATCTATTTATTGACCATCTGAGTGTCTTCTTTGGTAATATGTCTTTTCAAGTCCTCTGCCCATTTTGTAACTGAGTTACTGTTGGTTTGTTTTTTTTTTTTTTGCTTTTGAAGTGTTAGAATTTTCTATAAATTTTAGAGATTAGTTCCATGTTAGATAAATCATTACCATTTTCATTCCAGTCTGCAGACTAATTTTTACTTTTTCAGAGGTTTTTGATGCATGTGAAAATGTAATTTTTAGAAAGCCCAAATTGTCGAGAAAAATCCTTGAATGATTATGCATTTATGGTTGTATTTGATAGTCTATTTATGCTGCAGATCTGAATTCCTAAGTATGTCTTTATTATTTTTTTCCTTTGCTATTCTGTATGGCTTTAGGTCATACGTCTAGGTGTCTGATCAATCCTGGGATACTTCTTATATATGGTGTGAGGTTTGGATCTTCTTTCAGTTTTCTCCAAATAGATAACAACATTTGCAAATTGTTGTTGTTGTTATTGTTATGTGCCATCGAGTCACTTGTTACTCATAGTGACCCTATGTACAACATCCCTAAACCCTGCTCTGTCCTGTGCCAATTTCACTGTCTCTGACACACCCACCCCAATTACCCCAGTCACTGAATCAATTCACCTCATAGAAGATCTTCCCCTCCTGCACTGTCCCTTCACCCTCCCAAGCATGATGTCCTTCTCCAAGGACTGGTCCCTCCTTGTAACATGTCCAAAGTATGTTAGATGGAACCTCAGAATCCTTGCCTCCACGAAGCAGCCTGGTTGAACCCTCTCCAGGTTGAACCTGTTCATTTTCTTAGCAGTCCATAGTGCAGTCAGTACTCTTTTCCAGCACCACAGCTCAAAGGTATAAATTCTCCTTCTGTCCTCCCTAGTTATTGTCCAGCTCTCTGTTCTGATGCATAGCAAAAAATTGCAGAGACCATGGCCTGTATCAGGCACATCTTAGTCTCCAGAGTGACACCATTGCTCTTCAGTACTTTGGAGAGGTCCCTAACAGCAGACTTTCCCATCACAGTACGTCTTTTAATTTCCTGAGTGCTGGTGCCAAGAGTGTTGACTGTGGAGTCAAGCAAACTAAAGCTGTGAACAATCTCAATCTCTTCATCATCCGTTCTGATGCTGCCAATTGGCCCAGGGGTGAGAATCTTTGTCTTCTTGATATTATTGAGTCTTGATCTATATTGAAGGCTGCAGTCCTTGACCCTCTGCAGCAAGCGCTTCAGGTCCTCCTCAGTTTCAGCAAGCAGGGTAGTGTCATCTGCATAACACAGATTGTTGATGAATCTTCCACCAATCCTGATGCCACACTTCTCCTCATACAGTAGATTTTCCAGTAGTATTTCTTAAACTTGTCTCTTCCCCACTTAATGGCTTTCATCACTGTTAAAAGTCCTCTGTTTATAGGTGGACTTATGTTGTTGTTATGTGCCATCGAGTTGCTTGCGACTCATAGCGACCCTATGTACAACAGTCCTAAACTCCGCTCTGTCCTGTACCAATCGCACCGTCTCTGACACTCCCATCCCAATTATCCCAGTCACTGAATCATAGAGGGCCTTCCTCTTCTGCGCTGTCCCTCCACCCTCCCAAGCATGATGTCCCTCTCCAAGGACCAGTCTCTCCTCACAACATGTCCAAAGTATGTTAGACGGAGCCTCAGAATCCTTGCCTACAAGGAGCCACCCGGTTTAACCCTTTCCAGGACAAATCTGTTTGTTTTCCTAGCAGTCCATGGTATTCTCAACACTCTTCTCCAGCACCACAGCTCAAAGGCATCAATTCTCCTTCTATCCTCCTTGGTCATTGTCCAACTCTCTGATGTATAACAAGTGATTGGGAAGACCATAGCCTGTATCAGACGCACCTTAGTCTCCAAAGAGACACCATTGCTCTTCAGTACTTTGGAGAGGTCCCTAACAGCGGACTTTCCCATGGCAATGCACCTTTTAATTTCCTGGCTGCTGGTGCCAAGACTGTTGACTGTGGAGCCAAGCAATCTAAAGCTGTGTACAATCTCAATCTCTTCACCATCCATCCTGATGCTGCCAATTGGTCACATTAGAACGATCAAGTGTTCTGGGATTCCCATTCTTCTCAGAATCAGCTATAGTTTGTTATGATCTACACAGTCAAATGCCTTTGCATAGTCAATGGAACACAGATAGACATTCCTCTGGTATTCCCTGCTTTCAGCCAAGATCCATCTAACATCAGCTACAATATCCCTAGTACCATGTCCCCTTCTAAACCCAGCCTGGACTTCTGGGTGTATTTATTTCTGGGTTCTTTCCCCCCCATCTAAGATTTCCTTGAAGGTTTTCTTTATATATATTTTTTTATATCTGACACTCAAGGTCTGACAAAGCAGATGCAGAGGTTGAACCTTGATTCAAATTCTATGTTAACTCCCATGATGAGATTACACTAGGTTACTGCCAAGAATCACCCTCCCTACCTTCACTGTCAGAGAGATCCTATCAAAAGTCCAGAACCTGAAAAGGTGAGGTAATAGTGAGCATGTAGCAATGGTGATCAGTTTTATAAAACACAATGTATGGGAATGATAATATGAAAGAAATATGAATAGAGGACTGGGTGAAACACTATGTATATAAACAAAATATAATGTTTGTGAACTTTGCATGCAAATCAATACAAAATAAAATCATTAAATCCATTAAATCAGCTCATCCTCTGCTGAATAGAATCCCTGGTGACCCAATGGTTGAGTACTTGGCTGCTACTGGAAAGTTTGATAGTTCGAACTCACCAAGCATCTGTGCAGGAGGAAGGAAGCCCTCTGGTGGAAGTTCTATGGGCTGAGTTGGAATACATGTGAAAATATCTAGCCACAATCACTTCTGCAGTCAATGTGTCAGTCTATCTCACTGAGGGTTGCATTCCTAATTTGTTCTGCTAGGATTAGTAACAGACCAGTTATAATAATTGTGGAATCAACCATGTACTAATTGTTTGATTTGCTGTATAGCTTCATGATTCCTGACATCAACAGCTCCTCCTTCATTAAATTCCCCCATTCCTTTGTATCCTTTGGGTTTAGCGGTTTGTTAGAAGGTCTTGTAGAGACTCAGACCCATCAGGGGGATGTCTCATGTGACTGTAGGAAATGCACACATATTGAAGTGACTGGTGAGTGTTGTAGGCCACCCATCGCAGTGCATCTAGAAAGTTGTTGTTGTTGTTATGTGCCATTGAGTCGTTTGCTACTCATAGCGACCCTATGTACAAGAGCCCTAAACGCCGTTCTATCCTGTGCCAACCTCACTGTCTCAAACATATTCATTTCCACCACTCCACTCACAGAATCGATCCATCTCATCGACGGTCTTACTCTCCTGCGCTGTCCCTCCACTCTCCCAAACATAATGTCCCTCTCCAAGGACCAGTTCCTTCTTGCAACATGCCCAAAATATGTCAACGAAGCTTCAGAATCCTTGACTGCAGGGAACATTCTGGCTTCACCCTCTCCACAGGACAAACCTGTTTGTTCTCCTAGCAGTCCATGGTATATGCAACACTCTTCTCCAGCACCACAACTCAAAGGCATACATTCTCTTGCTATCATCCCTATTCACTGTCCAACTCTCCGATGCATAGCACGTAATTGCAAAGACTATTAGTCTCCATCCTGACGTCGTTGCACTTCAGTACTCTTGAGAGGTCCCTCACAGCTGACTTTCCAAACGCAATTCGTCTCCTGATTTCCTGGCTGCTGTTACCAAGAGTGTTGACTGTGGAGCCTAGACATCCCTAAAAGAGCTATTTTTGGGCTCTTAAGTCTATTCCATTCCTCTAAGCATCTTTCATTGTGCCATGATGTTTTGATTACAATGACTGTAGTAGGTTTCAAGATCAGGAAGTGTGAGCTCTCTTACTTTGTTTTCTTCTTTACCAGCGCTTTGCTTATCTTGAATATCTTTCCTTTATGACGTTGGTGGTTACTTTTTCCATCTCTTTGAAGAAAAAGGAAAGGATCTGAATTGGGATTGTATTATATCAATGGATCATATTTAGTAATATTGACATTTTCACAATGTTAAATCATCCTATTCATGATTGTGGATTGTATCATTTTCCATTTATGTAGTTCTCTTTCAGTTTCTTTTAGGAACATTTTAAAAAATGTATTCAAATTTTTTATTTATTAGGAGTCACTAAAATAAAAAAATATAATTGAGTCCCATCATCTTCATCATCATGGTGGAAATATCTGTAATAGAAAACTGGCCAGGTTAATATTATTAGTTCCCATTTTCAACTGGTCAGTAATTGCCACTGGTACAAGACAGCCAGCAGTCTGTCAAGAATGCTCGAGATATAATACAACATGCTAATTCACAGGAAGAAACTAGGAAATAACTTATGTGAACTGGTTGATTTAATCAGTTTAGACAAACACAAAGGCAGCACCCATGCCTCTGAGCACATTGGACAAGGTGCCCTTGAGAAAAGCTTTGCCACCTTCATTTCAATCAATCCTCCTCCAGCAGTTCAGTGTGCCTGTGTACAGGATATCAGTTCCTTTGCACCCTGACTACATCATCATGGCACGATGGGCAATATCAAATGTAATCATTGATGTATGATATTTTAGGTCATGTTAGATTCTATTTGCTACAGTTTTGTTGAACATTTTTGTCCTATATTCATGATGCTTATTTTTGCCTTATGCCGTAGAGTTGGAACCCGCTCACAGCTGACCCTTCAGGAGTTTTTTTACAGGTAGTGAATCCCACAGGAAGAGATTGTCCATCTTTCTCTCATGAAGCCTCTAGTGGATTTGAACCACCTGCCTTGGGGTTGGCAGCACAACTCCTCACAAGAAGGTCTAATTTTCTTTTTCAGTGATACTTTTCCTGTTTTTGGTATCAAGTCAATACTTGCTTCATGAAATGAGTTTGGAAGTATTTAATCTTTTAATATATTTTGAATTAAGTTGAGTAAAATTTGTGCCAGATCTTCTCTGAACATTTAGTTGAAGTTGTTGGTAAAGCCATCTGGTCCAGGGTTATTTTGGTTCACAGTTATTTTCTTTTTTTGATTATATGTTCAATTTCTTCTTTTGTGATGGTCCTGTTAAAATTTCATTATGCATGTATTAGTTTAGCTATGCAGTATGTTTCTAAAAGTTTGTCTCTGTCTTCTAGATTTTCACATTGATTAGGTCAAGCTCTTCATGGTATTCTGCATAATCTTTTTACTTGCAGTTGGTTTTGCTGTGATGTCACTAATTTATTTTCTTATTTCTGTTATTTGCTTCTTTTTTCCTTCTGTATTGCCAGTGCTTTGATTGCTATAATTAGTCGATTCAAATAACCAATTTCTAATCTTACGAATTTTTTTCTACTTCTCTTTTGATTAATTTATTTCTTCTCTAATCTTTCCTTTTTCTTTTTTCTGGAGACTGCAGGTTAGGATTTACTTGTAGCTATTTTTAGCGTCATAGATAGTGCACTGAGTTGTTGATTTTAGTTCTTTTTAGATATGTGTGCTTATTGTTATAAATTTATCTCTTAGAATTGCTTTTTGTCAAGTCTCAAAGGCTTTGAGATATTTTGCTTTTATTCTCAGTTGTTTCAAGAAATGTTTTAAGCATTATTTTGTATTGCTTCTAATGCCACATGAGGAGACCTTGTGGTAGAGGTAAGGAGCTGCAATGAGATATTAAAGGCACGCAGATCAAATTCACTATTTGCTCTGATGGAGAAAGATGGCCCATCTTCTCTCGTGCTGTTAAACTGCCACTGTAAACTTGCTGGTGGGTAAAATTTCAGTTGGTTCTAACTTAATGGTATACCACCATCACAATAATACACAAAAGCTTTCAAGTAGGGCATTATTTATTTTCAATGTACTTTATTATTTTTCATTGATTTTCCTTCTGTTGATGTATATCTTTGTAATATTAACATAATTCTTCACAGTGTTCTGTTTTTTAAGTTTTTTTAAATCTCTCTTTGTGACCTAACATATCCTAAAGAATGTTCCATTTGCACTGGGTAAAATATGTATCATTACAAAGGCTGAAAAAGAAGAAAAGACCAAGATGGATGTC
>NW_006399870.1:4792415-4793796 GCF_000299155.1 Elephantulus edwardii
CAGACTAGCCTTCAACATGCAGGTTTGGTGACACTGGGACCAAAAAGGAAAACTGCCTCTGAAAAACGATCCAAAGAAAAGGAGTTGGCCCAACTTCATGACTCAAAGCTATGTGAACTAAAGGTTGATAAAACACTCTGTAGGTGGAGTGATTTTTCTCATTTCTTCTTCATGAATGAATAGTGGTAACACATAGAGATTATGAAAAGATGGATGACCCTTACTTTTTTGTTAGTTTTTTTAAAAACAGGCATTTACACCTAAGATAAATATTTAGCTAGTTTTACAGAGAGTTTATGGCCAGTGGAACATTTACAGGGAGGGTGCCCTGAGAAGAGAAATGTGAAGAAAACCTAGAAACAGGGTTGTCTGGGTGAACAAATAGAGTTGCTGGAGAAAATCCTAGTGCGAATCAATTCCAATTTCTACTGGTGTGGGCCCATCTGCTTTTCATAACCCTACAGACTCTGGGGACAGCTGCTCAGTAACATAATCCCGGAGAGCACATCTTTATCTGTGTAAGGGCAAGACCCAAACTCCAAATAGGAGCTGTTAAAGTAGCCTCAGTCTGTTTCTAAATCTTCATAAAGTCAAATTGATTTGTATGCAAATCAAGTTTATAAAATTTCAAATGAATCTCAATTATTTCATCTCAATCTGGAGAACTGGTTTCTTACAGGTTAAAATATAATTGCAATAGAATCCTTATCTCCAATCTTCAAAAGGAAAGATTTAAGGACTTCTATACTGAGGCCAGAAGAAAGTCATAGTGGAAAGGACACAGTTTCAAAGAAAACCATTCCTTCAGAACTAGGGCTACCCCTATTTTTTCTCCTTCTCCACTTTCTAAAAAAAAAGAAAAGGAGCCTGTTTGGAGGAAATAAAGTATGTAAAACAAAAATCTAAAGTGTATTTATTCAGATTAGTGTTTGATATTGGTGAATCACTGGTTAAAATTAAGGAATATGTGTTGTTGTTGTTTAATGCCGTCGAGTTGTAGACGACTCATAGCGACCCTATGAACGAAAGAGCCTGAGCACTGTTCGTACATAGTTTCCGGAGGCAAGCCATTTTGGAAGTGGATGCTGCTCCTGCTTCCAGGCTTGATTTAGTCGGGAAGCTCCAGCCAACACTGTCCACCATGGGTGCCCATTACCGCTATACCACCTAGAAGAATGTTTGACAGGAAGACAATTTGAACCTGAAGGAATATGTAGGAGCATTTTATTTCTCCTTTTTGAAAATTAACTTTTTAGAGTTCCGGTATTAACTATTTTTTAAAAATCTGAAAGTAAGTGTGATATCAACTCATTTTTTTGTTTTTTTTTTTATTAATTTAGTTTGTTTATTTTTCATTTCAATGAACATCTACAGAGATTTT
>NW_006399870.1:4794573-4799061 GCF_000299155.1 Elephantulus edwardii
CCCTACCAAGCATGATGTCCCTCTCCAAGGACCGGTCCTTCCTTACAACATGTCCAAAGTATGTTAGACGGAGCCTCAGAATCCTTGCCTCCAGGGAGCCACCCGGGTTAACCCTTTCAAGGATGAATCTGTTTATTTTCCCAGCAGTCCATGGTACCCTCTATACTCTTCTCCAGCACCACAGCTCAAAAAGGCATCTATTCTCCTTTTATCCTCCTTAGTCACTGTCCAACTCTCTGATGCATAACAAGTGATTGCAAAGACCATGGCCTGTTTCAGACACACCTTAGTCTCCAGAATGACACCATTGCTCTTCAGTACTTTGGAGAGGTCCCTAACAGCAGACTTCCCCCATCACAATATGTCTTTTAATTTCCTGGCTACTGGTACCAAGAGTGTTGACTGTGGAGCCAAGTAAACTAAAGCTGTGAACAATCTCAATCTATTCACCGTCCATCCTGATGCTGCCTATTGGCCCAGTGGTGAGAATCTTTGTCTTCTTGACATTGAGCCTCAACCCATATTGGAGTCTGCAGTCCTTGATCCTATGCAGCAAGAGCTTCATGTCTTCCTCAGTTTCAGCAAGCAGGGTTGTATCATCTGCATAACACAGATTGTTGATGAATCTTCCACCAATCCTGACACCACACTTCTCCTCATAGAGCCCAGCCTCCTGGATAATCTGTTCTGCATACAGGTTGAAAAGGTATGGAGACAGGGCACATCTCTGGCATACACCCTTCCCAATTTTAAAGCATGCAGTGCTTCCTTGCTCTGTTCTGATGAATGCCTCTTGGTCCAAGTATAGATTTCTCATTAGCATGATCAAGTGTTCTGGTATTCCCATTCTTCTCAGAGTCAACCACAGTTTGTTATGATCCACACAGTCGAACATCTTTGCACAATCAATGAAACAGACATATACATTCCTCTGGTATTCTCTTCTTTCAGCTAAGATCCATCTAACATCAGCTACAATATCTCTAGTACTATGACCCCTTCGAAACCCAGCCTGGACTTCTGGCCGTCCTCTTCTGATGTGTTGTTCCAGTTGTTTTTGAATAATCTTCAGTAGAATCTTGCTTGCATGTGAGATCAATGAGATTGTTATATAGTTTCCACACTCTGTTGGGTCACCCTTCTTTGCAATGGGAACAAATATAGATCTCTTCCAGTCAGTTGGCCAAGTGGTTGTTCTCCAGATTTCTTGGCACAACTTGGTGAGCACGTCCAGGGCAGCATCTGTTAACTGAAATATGTCAAGTGGTAGACCTACCATCTATTTCTGGGGCCTTATTTTTTGCCATTTCCTTCAAAGCAGGCTGAATTTCTTCTTTCATCACCATAGGCTCTTGCTCATATGTTGTTTCATGAAGTTCTTCTGTGTCTTCCAATTCCTTTCGATATAGTGACTCAGTATTTTCTTTCCATCTTCTTTTAATACTTTCTGGATCATTTAATATTTTGCCTAAAGAATCCTTGATTATAGCAACTTGAGGTTTTAATTTGTTCTTCAGTTCCTTGAGCTTAAGAAATGCTGAGCAAGTTTGGATTAGAAATTTAAATAACCTATCTGTAGACACTATTTACATATTACCTTAGGATAGCTTTTTCTGTAGTTTATGCTGTTGACTCCAATCTAATTTCAAATATCCAACTTAGTATACATGTACTTGATATAGATTTGCTGTTGTTATGTGCTGTTGAGTCGCCTGTTACTCATAGCGATACTATGCACAACAATTCTGAAATGTAGCTTATCCTGACCCAGTCTCACTGTCTTTGACACACCTGCCTCTATTACCTCAGTAATTGTGTCAATCCATCTCATCTAGAGTCTTTTTCTTTTGTGTTGTTCCTCTACCCTTCCAAGCATGATGTACTTCTCCAAGTACTTGTTCCTCCTAGCAACGTGCCCAAAGTACGTGAATCAGCTTCTTATTAATCCTTGCCTCTAAAGAGCAAATTGATTTAGAAGTATGTCATTAAAAACAGTGATACTCTGTTGCTCCTCAAAGTGTACCTCTAACAAAAATTTTAGTCTTTATCCTTGGCAAAATAATTTGGTTCTAAATAGAAAGGACCAGGTGAAAAGACAGGATAATGGTAGTGCAAGCTCCAATGGTGATTAATTTTTATAAACCTTAATGAATTAGAATGATTGTATGAAACACAGCATGAATGAGGATTAGGGTGAAACACAACATATATGAACATTATAAGTAAACTAATTAAAAAAAATAAAGGTGGTTCTAGAGGCTGAGTAGTTCTGTGTCAAAGTAGGTTCCCTCTAATACCTGCGAGTTTTCTCTAGAATGAGTGGTAAATGGAATTTGGTTCTAGAAAGAGTAAATGTCTCATGTCTCAATTTCTCATCTGTGTATCCCCATTGACTCCAGCAGGAATGAAGATCTAAACCACTGAGAGAACATTGAGAAGGCATGAAAAAAGAAGGAAGCAATCTGTTCTTATTATTTATCTTGTCTTGATCTTTGAAACAGAGATCTTTAATCTCTGATCTAAGGGTTCTTAAATGGAAAAGTATCTCTTTTAATAATTAGACTTCAGAATTCTGTCAATTATGTTAACTATGACTGAATAGAGGTGACCTGGGCTATTGCTACAGAGGGCGGGCCTCAAGAAGGTCGTACTTGTCCAAGATGGATAGTGTAGATTTGCTGTTATCTAGCAGGGTATGTCCTCCAACAACATTAGTAATCAAGAGCTATATCAAGAATATTTGTTCATAGTCATTGTGTTGTGTGTGTCATCTCCCCACCCCCAGTTTTGGAGCCTGTCCCTCTAAACTCCCCATGAGTCTATTGGAGGCCAAGTATCCACATGCCCAAAGGCATTAGATATACCTTTGAGTTCACTTGGGAGGAGTTCATCACAGACCTCATAGTGCCACCAGCTGACATGTTAGGAGTGGAAATCAATTTGGGACCACTGCCTAAACCTGTGTAATTGCCTATTGTGCAGATTCCCATCCAAAAGAAACCATTTCCCCCATGGCCAGTGCCAGCATCTACTGGTGCAGCCAAGCCCACCAGTCTTTCTCCTACCAAGATACATGCAGCGATTGCTAGCCAAGAGACCTTGCATAAGTTTCAGAGGCAGTCCATTCACCTTCTGGCAGAGTTCCTTGCTCTAAAAATGAAGGCACTGGAGGTTCCTACATCAGTAGGTGCCAAACATTGTAGAGGCCAGCCTAAATCTCTATCTCAATGCTAAGAAGATGGCCTCTGCTTGCTTGTTACAAATGGGAGAGATTGTGGACAGCTGGGGAAAGAGTAACTAAAAAACATCTATGCCATGAGTATGAAGTCACCTTTTCAGCTCATTAACCAACCCTCCTCCCAGGCTGCCTGAGCTTTTCACTCTACCACAAAAAAAAGCAAAGCAAGTAAGAAGCAGACAGACTGGAGGAGGCAAATCCAAAACTGTGGAAGACAAAACTCCATCCATCATAGTTGTAGCCATAGCCTTTGCCTCTCACACAGTTTGGAGTTGAGTGACCACTGCCCAGAAACCTGTAAGATACAGGAGGTGCTTCACTGCATAGAAGCTGAAAAGGGCCACATGGAGAAGAAGTGTCTTCTACCAGTGATATTGTGACATTCGAAAACAGAGATAATTGTTCAACCATCAGCAAGTCTCAAAGGGGAATTGGGACTCAACAAATTCAAGCCTTGAGTTTCAACCACCTTCAAAGTTCCCTTTGGAACATCATAATATGTCAAATCCCCACATGCTGCTGAGGGAGACCTATCATCTGGCCTTTTGATGATGCACTGGACTTCTCCTTCCTGGCTCTGTTCAATGCTAAAGGCCAGGACTGGGTTCAATACAACACAAAGGTTCACTGTCCATTCATCTTGATCTTGGATGAGGAAGATGGGACCACTCATGACCAGAAGGTCTACAGACATTGCTCTCCCTGAAATACCAGGTGAATAAGCAAACACAGTTGACTCATTGATCATTATCTTTACCTCCTTGAATGAGACAGTTAACCCAATATCACCAACAATTGTCCTCATGGAGTTATGCTCAAAAAACATTTGACCCACAGAATCAACAGCCTCGATTAAAACTTGTCTAAGGTGAGCCGGACCCTAGCTGAGATCAAGAAGTGGTTTCAGAAAACAATGAGTCAATTCATAAATTCTGTCTTGCTGATAGCAGGTCTCCTCACTACAGAATATCCAATAAAAGACACAGTTTAGTTGGTGTTATGAGTAGTTTAGGGATGTTGTTGCTGTTGTTATGTGCCGTCGAGTTGCCTGCGACTCATAGCGACCCTATGTACAACAGCCCTAAACTCCACTCTGTCCTGTGCCAATTGCACTGACTAAGACACTCCCATCCCAATTATCCCAGTCACTGAATCAATCCATCTCATAGAGGGCCTTCCTCTCCTGCACCGTCCCTCCACCCTCCCAAGCATGATGTCCCTCTCTAAGGACCGGTCTCTCCTCACAACAT
>NW_006399870.1:4800271-4802085 GCF_000299155.1 Elephantulus edwardii
GGAGCCTTATTTTTTGCCATTTCCTTCAATGTAGCCTGAACTTCTTCTTTCATCACCATAGGCCCTTGCTCAAATGTTGTTTCATGAAATTCTTCTGTGTCTTCCAATTCCTTTCTATACAGTGACTCAGTATATTCTTTCCAAAAGAAAATTTTAAAAAATTGCCATAAAATATATTATAGAATATATCATAAGCTCGCTGTTAAACATACTATATACTTATATATGATATGCGTGGTTTAAGTATAGGAATTTGCTGTGCTATATGTTAGAAATAAGAATAAGAAGTATGTTAGAAATTTGCTGTTATGTATTAGAAATAAGAATAAGAAATATGTGGGAATTTGCCATGTTATATGTTAGAAAATATGTTATGAATATTTGTGAAAAAATACTAGACTGTTTGATATGCCAAAACATGACTAAGTAGGCCCTTAATAAGGCCCCAATGGCCACAACAGGTATAAACCCCAGATAAGAATATAACTTGTTACTGCCCATGTTGCCAAGGGAACACAACTAGTATAGAACATGATTGGTCAAACCCATGTTGCTTTGGGACTAATGTGATTGATCATACAACTTGTTTTGAAACTAATATGGTTGGTAAAACCCAAAGTTTGAATGTTGTTATTTTTAATATTAATTATTAATTAACATAATTATCAATAATAACTTTATTAATTAAGAATTAATTATTAACCAGATGGTTTTACAAGTGAATTTTATCAAACATTCAGAGAAGGATGGTCACCAATTCTAGATAAACTATTTCAGAAAATAGAAAAACATATAATTCTCCAAGACTTATTCTATGAAGCACATATATCCTTTATACCAAAACCAGGTAAAGACACACCAAAATAGAAATCTATAGGCCAGTATCTCTCATGAATATAGAGGCAAAAATCCTGAATAAAATCCTGGCCAATAGAATCCAACGATACATCAAAAATATATTTCACCATGACCAAGTGGGATTCATAACAGGTATGCAAGGATGGTTCAACATAAGAAAAATAATCAGGGTAATTCATCACATTAACAAAGCAAAGAATAAGAACTACATGATCCTATCAGTCGATGCAGAAAAGGCCTTTCACAAAATCCAACACCTTTTCCTGATTAAAACACTCAACAAATAGGAATAGAAAGATATTTCCTCAACATAGTAAAAAGTATAAACCCAAATCCTAGAACCAATGTTGTTCTCAATGGAAAGAAGATGAAAGCATTTTCCTTGAGAACAGGAAGTAGACAAGGATGTCCACTATCACCTCTCCTATTCAATAATGTATTAGAAGTCTTAGCCATAGCGATAAGAAAAGAAAAGGAAAGAAGAGGAATCCAAATTGGCAAAGAGGAGATAAAATTATCTCTCTGTGCAGATGATACAATAGTATACTTAGAAAAACCCTAAAAACTCAGCATGGACTGCTAAGAAAACAAACAGATTCATCCTGGAGAGGGTTAAACCGGGGTTCTCCTTGGAGGCAAGGATTTTGAAACTTCGTCTGACATACTTTGGTCATGTTGTTAAGGAGGGACCAGTCCTTGGAGATGGACATCATGCTTGGGAGGGTGGAGGGCAGGCGCAGGAGGGGAAGGCCCTCTGGAAGGTGGATTGATTCGGTGACTGGGGAATAGAGATTGGCACAGGACAGAGCAGAGTTTAGAGCTGTTGTACATAGGGTCACTATGAGTCGCAAGTGACTTGACGGCACATAACAACAACAAAGACTCAGCAAGAAAACTACTGGACATAGTTGATCAATTCAACAAAGTGACAGGATACCAGATCAACATACAAAAAT
>NW_006399870.1:4803411-4805703 GCF_000299155.1 Elephantulus edwardii
TGTCACTTTGGAGACTAAGGTGCACCTGATACAGGCCATGGTCTTTGCAATAACTTGCTATGTATCACAGAGCCGGACAATGACTAGGGAGGATAGAAGGAGAATTGATGCCTTTGAGCTATGGTGCTGGAGAAGAGTATTGATTGAATGTACCATGGACTCCTAGGAGAACAAAAAAGTTCATCCTGGAGAGGGTTAAATCAGCTTCTCCTTGGAGGCAAGGATTCTGAGGCTTCGTCTGATATATTTTGGACATGTTGCAAGGAGGGACCAGTCCTTGAAGAATGAGATCATAGAGGATGGCCCTTGATGAAGTGGATTAATTCAGTGACTGGGGTAATGGGGGCAGGTGTGTCAGAGGCACTGAGATTGGCACAGTACAGAGCAGGGTTTAGGGCTATTTTACACAGGGTCACTATGAGTTGCAGGAGACTCAACAGCACATAAAAATAACAACAACAATGACTTATCTGATAAAAGACTTATATCTAGTGTTTATAGAATATTTGAGTGCCACAAGAATATAAAGTTAAACAACCCAATTGAAAACTGGGCACAGGATATGAACAGGTACTTCGCCAAAGAAGACATTCAGATGGCAAACAAACACATGAAGAAATGCAAATCAAAACAACTATGAGATATCATCTCACCCCAGTGAGAATAGAAATATTCAACAAAACAGCAAACAACAAATGTTGATGAGGTTGTGGAGATACTAGAATACTTCTTCATTATTAGTGGGACGTTAAAACGGTGCAACCACTGTGGAAGGCAGTATGGTGCTTTCTCAAAAAGTTGGAAATAAAAAAACCCCTTTTGACCCAGCCATACTAAGAATATACTGCAAAGAAATACAAACTGCCACCCAAGCAGATATATGCACACCCATATTTATTACTGCTTTGTTCATACTAGCAAGGAGTTGGAAGCAACCCAAATGCCTATCAACAAATGAATGGATAGAGAAGCTATGGTATATTCAATAAAATATTATGAAGCACTGAAAAACAAAGAACTCATGAAATATACAAAATGGGTGACCCTGGATGACATTATTCTGAGTGAAATATCTCAGTCACAAAGAGACAAATACTGCATAATGGCACTGTTATAAAACAGGACTGACATGGAAGTTGGGGGGAAATTAAGAAAAGAAGGGATAAATAATGTACACAGCACTGAAATAGATGAGGGAGAGAACTGTATAAAAGGAATATATGAATAGATTTATTGGCATGACAAGAGTCCAGAATAAGAACTTCACAGTAAAGTATTCTAAGGGTGGGGGACTACATAATAAGGAAAGAATTTTTTTTTTCCAAAGAAAAACATCTGGGGGGATGGTTTGGGCAGGCAGGAAAATTTGCACAAATGTAGGAATGAAAATTCAAGTTCTTTATAAAATTTCAATAAATAAAAAAAGAAAAAGTAATAAAGTTCCAACCAAAAAAAGCCATAGACAAATTGGTCTTACAAGTGAATTTTATCAAACATTCAGAGAAGAATGGTTATAGTTGACCAATTCAGCAAAGTGGCAGTATACAAGATCAACATACAAAAAAACAATTATATTTCTCTATAGTGGCAAAGAGAATACAGATCTGGGGCTAACAAACGCAATACCCATCACAATAGCTAATCACAAGATTAAACACTTGGGAGTAAATCTAACTAGAAACACAAAGGATCTATTCAAAGAAAATTGCAAAACATTACTACAAGAAAAAAAAAGAGAGTTGGAGAAATGGAAGAATATTCCTTGCTCTTGGATAGGAAGACTTAATACTAGAAAAATGATAATTCTACCAAAGGCAATCTACACGTTCAATGCAATCCCAACATAATTATCAATTTCATTCTTCAACAAAGTGGAAAAGGCGATTTCCAATTTCATTTGGAATGGAAAGAGATCCCAAATAAGCAAAGTACTCCTTAAAAAGAGAAACAAGGTTGGAGGAATCTCACTCCCTAGTTTCAAATCCTAGTACACTGCTGTAGTTGTCAAGACAACATGGTACTGGTACAATGAGAGACGCATAGATCAACGGATAAAATTGAGAACCCAGAAATCAGCCTGTCTACCTATAGTTAACTGATTTTTTTAAAGAAGGTGAAATCAATTAATGGGGAAATGACAGCCTTTTCAACAAATGGTGTTTGCAATGGAAAACTATCTGCAGAAACCTAAAACAAGATCCACACCTCACACCGTACACAATAATAGCCAACTCAAAGTGGACTAAAATCAAGGACTATAAACTTGATCAGAGAAAAGCTTGGAAGAACTCT
>NW_006399870.1:4806493-4808696 GCF_000299155.1 Elephantulus edwardii
CATACAATGAAATATTATACAGCACTAAAAACAAAGAACTCATGAAATATTATACAAAATGGGTAACCCTGGAGGATATTATGCTGAGTGAAATATCTCAGTCAAAAAAGGACAAATACTGCACAGTGCCACTGCTATAAAACAGGACTGACATGCAGTTTGGGAAGGAACTAAGAGGAGAAAAGTATTGTATGCTGGTTTGAAACTGATAAGGGATAGATTTGCTTAAGAGGACTATATGATTAGGTATTATTTGCCTGACAACAGTCCAAAATAAGAACTGCATAGTAAACAGGACTGGGATGGGGGTGAAGAATTGTACAACAATGAAAAAATTTTTTTCTTAAAGAGAAAAGTGAACCGGATGGGATTAGGGGTGCACAGGGAGGAAAATGTGTAGCAATGAATGAATGGAAAGTCAAGTTCTCTATAAACTTTCATTAAAATCTCAATACAAAATAAAGAAAAATGTAATACCAGTTTCACTTAAGAAGGTAATTGATGAAAAAAACCCTACTACATTAATTTTTGTTAATAAGAAATGATGTTTTAATTTGAAATATATTACTAATACAAATTAATAGAAGTGGATTAGGAGGGTTTCATCACTATGTAATTGATTTTTGGCAAAAATGAAATTATGTGTATCACAGTCCTAATTATTGTTTCCATTTATAACTTTATTTCTAGGAATAATATTATTGATATTACATGTTAGTGGCCTATATATCAGGTAAGGCTTCAAGGTGGAAAGTCAAAGGATATAAAAATACAAATCAGGCAACTATTAATGAAAAGAAAATTGATACGGTGAGGTGGGGAGTTGGACTGGGGCAGTACACCTGTCAAACAGTAAGGCAAGTGTCTTAAGGCAAGCTGAGGCAGGACAGAATCCTTCCATGGAGCAGTAGGGCAAAAGCACGCTTGATCTTGATTTTTAGTATGAACATAGACCATGAAATTGGGACTCATGATCCCTCTGACCTTTGGGGTTTTAAGCAGGAAGGTGTCAAAAAAGTTACTACAGGGATAACTGGCTTGTGGCAGCCAAGCGTTCATAGCAATGTTGCTTTTTGATCCTTCAATGTCGGCTCTTCCTATCATTGTGAAGCAGAATTCACTACGCATTGGTTTATTCACCCACTAATAGGGAATGTGAGCTGGGTTTGGACTTTCGTGAAACAGCTTAGTTTTACCCAATGATAATGTATTGCTTGGGGGTTTTTAGTGTAAGTATCAGGCAAAGAGACTTAAGGAATCACATATGATCTGCCTAGACCTCCAGTGGCTCGAAATAACCCACCCAAAACCCTGAACACCACACAAAATATTTGGACCTCTGCGAGCTCAAGACATATGCTGCCTGCCTGGACCCTACAAGTGCCAAATGAGCCACATGGACCCCTAAAAGGAACTTAATAATAAACATACCTTGGAAAAACACAGTCCACTGCAATGTAGGCTGCCTCAGCAGAAGAAGCTCCAGGAGAGGGCACATCAGAAGCTGCTGCTAAGGCTTTAGACTTCTGTTTTAATGGAATAACAGGCCTGCCACTGCTGGGCCACACTCACAGAGCATAGCATGAAAGATCCTACCTCATGGTTCCCCACTGACAATAAGGCAAGAAGCCAAATCATTGGATTGAGAAACTAGTGTTATAAAGATAAGGATCTGCCACCTAGAAACAGAGGAACAACTGAAACTGCCTCACACATACCAAAAAGAACCTGAAAAAATGTCAAAGAAGTAGCACTCAGGATCAAACATGAAAAAAAAAAAACCAGAACAATGTTTCTCCTAAAAATTCTGACCAGATGATGAACTCAGAACATCCCAGCAACAGGAAGGCAGAACACACATTTTGGTGTGGATTTCCAAGAATTGACACACAAGAAATTATACATGGTGGAAAAAAAGTTGAAATCATAAGTAAGAAAGGACAAATAATTTTTAAAAAATTCTATAGAGAAGAAACGAGAAAGCACTATAGTGAGCGAACTACCTCCATGAGGACAAATACTGCAGAAGGTTATTATTGTAAAAATGGAAGGATAACTAGTAAGATGTGGACTACTCTCTGGCTAACTGACTTAGAAAGATTCCTATTTATGCCCATTTCAGAAATGATGACTCAACAGAGTGTGGAAATTATCTAATAATATCACTAAAATCACACACTAGCAAAATCCTGCTGATGATTAT
>NW_006399870.1:4810321-4812720 GCF_000299155.1 Elephantulus edwardii
GTGTGTGTGTGTGTGTGTGTGTTCAGGTGCGCATGTGTGTGTAGGAGAAAGAAACAAGAGACCTAATTAAATGGAAAAATATTCCCTGCACACAGATGGAAAGACTCAACATAATGAAAACTACAATCCTACCAAAAGCAATCTACAAATTCAATGCAATCTTAATACAGATATAGAAAGTTTATTTTTCAAGGAGATAGAAAAGGCAATTTCCAGTTTTGTTTGAAAAGATTCAAATAAACAAAGTTCTTCTAAAAAATAAAAAATTTGAAAGCACCTCACTTCCTGATCTCAAAACCTATTACATAGCTGTAATAATAAAAATAGTCTGATATTACTACTACAAATATATACACCAATGGACTAGAATCAGGAATACAGAAATCAACCCATCAACCTATGGTCAACTGATATTTGATAAGGTAATAAAACACGTTATATGGGGAAAACAACAATCTCTTTAACAAATGGTGTTTACAAAACTGGGTATCTGCTTTCATAAAATGGAAGTAGGATCCACGTCTTGCACCACACACAGGAAACCAATTTAAAGTGCATCAGAGACCTAGAGGTGAAATCCTAAACCATAAAGATCATAGGAGACAAAACTAGAAGGCCTGGTCTATAGCATAAATATGTTTGTGAACATAGTAAAAAATGTACAACCTGGAGAAGATAAGATTGACAAATGGAACCTTTTTAAAATAAAATCCTTATGTGCATCTAAAACTTTCTCCAATAAAGTAAAAGATAATTCATAGATCTGGGAAAAATATTTGGCAATGACATTTCAAATAAGGATCTCATAATGTCCAAAATATGTTGTACATTAATGATTATATTCAGACCAATGTTTTTTTTTAATATATGTGTGCTTTCCCCCATCTTGCAAAATGGTTACTAAAAAGCCAGACACCAAAGAGAAGAAGCCTGAAGCCAAGCCTGAAGCCAAGAAGGCAGATGCTAGTGGAAAAGTTAAAAAAGCCAAGTCCAAGGACAATGGCAAACACCCAAGGAGGGGAACCTTCACTGCAGCCACAATCCTGTCCTAGTCCGAGGAATCAGCAGGCATTTCCAAACGACCTTGTATTCTAGGAAGACCATGTACAAGAGAAAGTTCTCAGCCACTAAGTCCAGGGTTGAAAGAAGAAGGAGAAAGTTCTTCCACTGCTACAAAACCAGTAGGTGGTGATAAGGATGGTGATATCCAAGTAGTGAAACTTTACAACATCCCTAGATGCGACCCTACTGAAGACATGCCTTGATAGCTATTGAACCGCTTCAGAAAGCCCTTCAGCCAGCATATGAGGAAGCTGTGCACTGGCATCACATCCAGGAGAGTTCTGATTATCTTCAGAGGGCACCACAGAGACAAGAGCATAGTTTTCCTAAAGCAGTTGAATAGTAGTGTGCTCCTTGTGACTGGGCCTCTGACCCTCAATTGAGTTCTTCTGCACGGAACACACCAAAAATTTGTCATTGCCACCTCCACTAAAGTTGACATCAGTGGTGTGTGAAAACCCCAAAGCATCCCACTGACGCTTACTTTAAGAAGAAGTAGCTGAGGAAGCCCTGACACCAGGAGGGTGAGATCTTTGACACAGTGAAGGAGAAATATGAGATTATAGAGCAGCACAAGATTGATCAGAAAACTGTGGACTCCCAAATTTTGCCAAAAATCAGAGCCATTCCTCAGCTCAAAAACTACCTGCAATCTATATTTTCCCTCACCAAAGGAGTTTATCCTCATAAATGGGTGTTCTAGATTCCCTGCAAAAGTCCTAATTAAAGAATGTTTAAAAGTGTAAAAAAAAAGTAATGTGTGAAAACCTCTGGAATACAGCAAAGGTAGTCCTTAGAGGTCAGTTCATAACAATAAGCAAACATAAAAAAAGAAAGGAAAACACAAATTAATTAAGACATAATCGCCGAGAAATAGAAAAAAGAACAGCAGGGTAATTCCACAGGCTCTAGAAAAAACCGGACAGAATAAAGATAAGGGCAGAAGCAAACGAAACTGAAAAACAAAATAACAAAAAGACCTAGAGCTGGTTCTTAGAAGGGATCAATAAAGTAGATAAATCACTGACAAACTTAATGAAAGAGAAGACTCAAATAACCCCAATAAGAAATGTGAGGGGTGATGTCACAACAGAACCAACTGAAATGAAGATAATAGTAATAATAATAATAATAATAATAATGGACTATAAAAATATTCCAGAGACTTTGGAATACAGCAAATGTAGTCCTTAGAGGTCAGTTTGTCGGAATGACAAAGCAAAATACTACAATGAAGTGTGCGAGGAGCTAGAGTCAGAAAATCAAAAGGGCCGAACTCGCTCAGCATTTCTTAAGCTCAAGGAACTGAAGAACAAATTCAAACCTAGAGTTGCTGT
>NW_006399870.1:4814236-4818240 GCF_000299155.1 Elephantulus edwardii
GGCGCAGGATAGAGCAGGGTTTAGGGCTGTTGTGCATAGGGTCGCTATGAGTCGCAAACGACTTGACGGCACATAACAACAACAATAACAATGGAATATTGTGAAAACCTAGTTGGTATAAATTTAAAAACCTAGAGGAAACAGACAGATTCCTAGAAACCCACACTATACATCACCATACATAAATTGCCACAAAATAAAATCTCAGCCCAGATGGATTCAATGTCGAATTTTATCAAATATTTAGAGATAAACTATCCCCATTCTACCTAAATTACTTCAAAAGATAGATTTTTTTAAAAAAAAATAAAAAACAAACCCACAACCAAACACAAACAATACTCCTGCGGCCTTTTTACACTGGAAGCATAACCCTGATTTCAAAGCTGGACAAAAATATTACTAAAAAAGAAAACTACAGACCAATATTTCTCATGAGTATAGACACAAAAATTCTTAACAAAATCATAGCCAAAAGACAATTGCTATGTTGTTATTGTTAAGTGCTGTAGAGTTATCTGAAACATAGAGACCCTATGTACAACAATGCTGAAACCTGCCTTGACCTGTGCCAGTCTCTCTGACTCCAACACACCAACCTCCATTGTCCTAATTACCAAGTCAACCCATCTCATTTGAGGCGTCCATTCCTGAGCTGTCCCTATACTCTTCCAAGCATGATATTCTTTTCCAAGGACTGCTAACCTCTTGGCTACAAAGCCAAAATATGTGAGATGGAGCTTCAAAATCCTAACCTCCAAGGAGAAACTTGGTTTCACCCTCTCCAAGACAGATTAATTTGTTTTCTTGGCGACTTCTCCAGCATCACAACTCAAAGACATCAGTTCTTCTGTCATCTGTAGTCATTGTCCAGCTCTCTGATGCATAGCAAACAATTGCAGAAATCATGGCCGGAATCAGGAACACCTTAGTTTCTAGACTGACATCTTTGCTTCTCTGTACTCTGTAAAGGTCCCTGACAGCAGAGTTACCTAATGCAATTTGCCTTTTGATTACTGCTAGTGACAAGAGTGTTGATTGTGGAGCTGAGCAAGCTGTAACTGTCAACAACTTTAATCTCTTCCCCCTTCATCGTGGTGCTGCTAATTGGCCCAGTGGTGAGATCTTTGTCTTCTTGATGCTAAACTTCAATCCATACTTTCTGCAGCAAGGCTTCAGGTCTGTCTCCGTTTCAGCCAGCAAGGTTGTGTCATTTGCATCATGTAGGTTGTTGGTGAGTTGTCTTCCAAACCTGATGCCATATTTCTCCTCACCAAGCCCATCTTCCCAATGATCTGTTCTACGTATAGATTGAAAAGGCTTGGAGACAGGGTGCATCCTTGATTTACGCCCTTCCTGATTTTGAATCGGGCAATGTTTCTCTGCTCTGTTCTGAGGACTGCTTCCTAGTCCAAGTATAGGTTTCACATAGCACAGTCAAGTGTTCTGGGATTCCCATTCTCCTCAAAGTTAACCACAACTTGTTATGATCCACAGTCAAATGCTTTTACATAGTCAATGAAACACAGATTGACATTCTTCTGGTACTCTTTACTTTCTGCTAAGATCCATTGGCCATTGGCCATAATGTCTTCAGTGTCATGGCCTCTTCTAAACTCAGCTTGATTTCTGGTAGTTCTCTGTCAACGTACTGTTCCAGTTGTTTCTGGATAATCTTCAGCAGGATTTTGTTTGCATGTGATATGAGTGATATTGTATGATAATTTCCACACTCTGGTCACCTTTTAATGGAATGGGAATAAATATGGATAGCTTCCAGTCAGTTTTCCTGGTAGTTGTTCTCCAGATCTCTTGGCACAACCTGATGAGCACATCCAGGGCATTATCTATTTATTGAAATATGTCAATTGATATTCCATCAATTCCTGGGGCTTTATTTTTTTGCCAGGTCCTTCAGAGCAGCATGAACTTCCTCCTTCATCACCATTGCCTCTTGATCACATGTTTCATGAAATTCTTCTTCTTTGTACAGTGACTTCTGTATACTCCTGCCATATTCTTTTAAGACTTTTGGGTCTTTCAATGTTCTGCAGAGAGCATCCTTAAGAATTGCAACTCAAGGCTTGAATTTATTCTTTAGTTCCTTCAGATTAAGAAATGCTGAGCAAGTTTGACCTTTTTTATTTTCTGACTCCAGCTCTTTGCACATTTTATTATAATACTTTGCTTTGTCTTCCTGTGCTGACCTTTCAAATCTTCTGTTCAGCTCCTTAACTTCCCGGTTTCTTTCCTTTGTTCTCACTTTTTGTTGCTTTACTGCGATATTTAGAGTTTCTTCTGACATCCATCTCAGTCTTTTCCCTGCTTTTATAATGAACTTAAACATCCTTTGTGGATGATATTCTCCAGCCGCTCATCTGGTCTTCGTTTATTAGTGTTCAAGGCCCCAAACTTGTTCCTGAGATGTTTTTTAAATTCAAGTGGGATAAACTCAAGGTCAAATATTGATTCTTGTGGATTTGATTTAACCTTCTTGAGCTTGATGATCTCTTCCACAATCGGCACCTAGCCTAGTTTTCACAGCTGATATTGAGCTTCTTAGACAATTCTGTCCACAGATGTAATTGATCTGATTCATATGCATATCATCAAGTGAAATACATGTGTATAGTCTTCATTTATGTTTCTTATAAAAGGTATTTGCAATGAAAAAAATTAGATTATACAGAATTCTATTATTCTATCTCTAGCTTCATTTCTGTCACCAAGTCCACGTTTTCCAGCTATTAATTCTTCTCTGTTCCCAACTTCTGCATTCAAGTAATTCATTATTATTATTATTGCTCCTTGGTTGCAATGTTCGTTTGATTTCTGACTCCAAAAATTGGCAGAACTCATCTCTTTCCTCCTCTTGAGCTCTAGTTCTTGTTGGATATACTTGAATAACAGTGGTATTTACCAGACTTCCATGTATGTGTATGGACATTGTATTTCAAGATAAATCTAAAAATGACCATTTTAACTATGAAAGTCCCATGCCAATCCATCTCATTTTTCTAATGCCTGTTGTTGTTATGTGCTGTCGAGTTGAGTACAACTCATAGTGACCCTGTAAACAGTGGATCTGAGTCCCATTCTGTCCTGTGCCATCTTCACACTTCTTGACACACTAGAGCTAATTGCAGCAGTCACCATGTCAATCCACATGATTGAGGGTCTTCCTCTCCTTTGCTGATCCTCTACCCTTCCAAACCTCATATTTCTTTCCAAGGAATAGTCCCTTCTAGCAACATGCCAGAAGTATGTGAGGTGAAGTCTCATCATCCTTGCCTCCAAAGAACACTCTGGTTGCATCCTTTCCAAGACATATTTATTTGTTATTTTGGCAGTTCACGGGATGTTCAGTGTTCTTCTCCAATATCACAACTCAAAGGCATTAATTTCTGTCATTTCTATTCATTGTCCAGCCCTCAGATGCACAGGAAGTAACTAGAAATATCATGGTCTGAATCAGATGCATCTTAGTTCTCAAACTGACATCAGGACTCCTCAATAATTTGGGTTATTTGCCAACACCTAGTATGCAAATATTTATGCATTGCATTTATTTCTTAACAATGTTTCCCTACATTAATTATTTCTCACATTCCACTTTCCAGTCAATCTGTTTACAACTGTTTCTTCTCATTTGTATATGCAAATTTGAGAGCTTAACCTCAGGTATCATATCAATTAGTTTACTCTATTGCAGATACCATATCAGGCACCATTATCTGCTAGTGTGCTGTATTGTACATAAAAGGTTTCTAAGGCCTGCTATTTCAGAAGTAGATGGCCAATCTTTCTTCCTAGTCTGTCTTAATTCTTTATTTGGGTACTCAGCTTCAGAACAATATCTGGCAGACAAATATTTTACCAAAACGAGCAGAGGAAAGACACTTCCCACTTACAGAAGTGACCAATGGGCCAGACGGGAGAACGCCGCTGCCAGACGGGGTTCCACCACGAGAGGGACCTGGAAGAGACCTGGGAAGAACAACAGC
>NW_006399870.1:4824331-4852699 GCF_000299155.1 Elephantulus edwardii
AAAAAAAATAAAAATAAAAAAAAAGAAGTGACCAATGAATTCAGTGGCAGTCTACTCCCTACTCTCTTGAAGCATGTGTCTTTTTCGAACCCTCTCCCTGCTCCAGGAGCATCCCCTTCTACTCCTTCCTATCCTGTCCAGCACCTCCTCCCTCCCCTAGCCAACCCTTGATAAGATGGCTCAGGCTTCAAGTCACATCTGTGATGTTTCACACCTCACACTACTGTTGGGCTTTTATGCTGCTGCTAGTCACTTTTGAGTTTAGGAGGCTCTAGTTCCAAATATCATGTCCCAGCTTTAGGGAAAGGCTTCTGTTTGTGGCAGTTCTGGGAAAAAAGTCCTTGCCCTGAGCCTCTGCTCCAGCACTGTTGTCTTGTGACTTAGTGTCTCTGCTCTTCCGTTTGCAGCACACTGCTATCACAGTAACATAATTTCCCAGGTGAGGGTGATGGGGCTACTAATTGGGAAAAGTATAATAGGTGATGCCACACACTTCAAGGAAGATCAGATCTTAGATGCCTTAAATGCCATACCAGCTTCATAGATGGAATCTATCAGGTCTGTTCCTTTGCAGAAGAGATAATAATGACAACCTTCTTCTCAAGGATATTAAATAAGGAGCAGAGGGATAAATGAATAGAAAAACAGCAGTCAACTGAGAATGAAGTAATGAAAATTGAAACTGAAGTTGTGGGAGTACAAACACAGGTGTGATGGATACTGAACACACTTTAAATAAACATTAAGACTTGAGGACCTGAGAAGATGAAGCAACAAAGAAAAAAAAAAGTAAAGGAAAACATAGCATTAAACAGCAATACAAGGAAGAGAATTTACCAGATTTGAGGTATTCAGTAAGAAAAGCTAAAGAGGAAGAATGAGGGCTGTGAATTCACATATTTAATTGCAAACACTTGACTGAGCACAAGGGCTATATTCACATCTAATTCAGAAGACAAAATGAATACATAGGAAAACAACCAGAACACCCTAAATATGGAACAGATGAACACATGGAAAATGTTGTAGTGTAAACTCTGTGCCTAAATCCTAGAATTATATTAATGTAGGGATAGAAGTGAGGTTCAATAGATTTTCTTGCATATAATAATAAAAGAATAAATTAAAAAATTTCTTCTCTCATATTTTCTTAGTCCTTTTCTGCCTTCCCTTTTCCCTCTTCTCCCTCTTCTACTTTCTGATATCACTTCACCTCTGTTTCCTATCTTCTTCTGCTACTGCCTCATGAATTTTAATGCTCAAACCACCAGGAAATTAGACAGCAGGTCACAATGACCTTTGTTGATCCCGATATTTCTCTTCCCTACCACACCTAATTTTCACAGATGTGAGGTGACAACTCTAATTGGAAGTTCACTAGCAGATGCATCTCATGTTTGAACCTTGGAAGAATTGAGAAGAGGGTTAGACCGGGGTGCTGGATAGTGGAGAAGGTAAACTCACCTAGAAGAGAATATCATTAAAGTTAATTCAGGTGATTGAACAATTTCAGGATCTTTCCTCAAGACCCTTGATAAGTCATAGCAGTATCCTCAGAGCTAGGCAAATGGGGGCTTTAGATCTCTCAGCATAACTACTGAGAAGGAGCAAGAATAGGAGAAGGTGTCCAAAAGAAAGACAGCATAGGGTCAGGTTCTCAAAGATAGTAACAGGGAAGTATCCCAGACAAAGAGTAGGAGGGAGATTTAGAAAGTACTTGGAGGCCAGAGGTCAGGATGTCAGAGCCCAGAAAAGAAACCCCCCCCCAAAAAAAAAAACCCCAAAACTCATTAAGAATCAGTTATCAAGCATCCAAGAGGTTCACGCTATGAGGAGCAAGGTCTCAGCTGCAAAGTGGGGGCCACATCAGTATTCTAGCTCCAGACAGGGATGTGGCAAGAGGTAATAAATCTATACACCGAAGGAGGACCAAGAAAGCAAGAAAAAAGAAAAAAATTTGTAATCTCCACAGTTCATTGTGCAGTTGGTCTATTCTTATCATTGGCTTTCCTAAGTTACCTTAGAAATAGCAATAGCAAATCCATTGGGTTTTTTGTTGTTGTTGTTCTGGTTGTCATTTTTGTTGTTGTTGTTAGATGCTGTAGAGTCAAGCACAGTTCATAGCAACCCTGTGAACTAAGGAATCTGAACTGTTCTATCCTGCACCATCCTCACACTTCCTGACACACAACAGCTCATTGCAGCAGTAACCGTGCCAATCCATGTGATTGAGGGTCTTCTTCTCCTTCGACGTTCCTCCACCCTTCACAACATTATGTCCTTCTCCAAGGAATAGCAATATGTCCTTAATATGTGAGGTGAAGCCTCATCATTCTTGCCTCCAAGGTATTTTTGTCATGACAGGAGTCCAGAATAAAGGCAGCATAGTGAAGTGGACTGGGGGGGGGGCAAGGATCGTAGAAAAATTAAAGAATTTTTCTTTTCCTTTTCAAAGAGAAGAGTGAATTGGGTGGGGAGGGGTGGGCAGGGAGAAAAATGCAACAATGAATGAATGGAAATCCAAAGTCTCTGTAAACTTTCATTAAAATTAATTAAAAAAAAAAAGAAAAAGAGAGCACTCTGGCTGTACTCTCTCCAAGACATATCTTTTCGTTGTTTTGGCTGTCCATGGAATGTTCGGTGCTCTTCTTCAACACAACGCGAAAAGGCATCAATTCTTTTTCTGTAATTATGAATAGTATTTTTATTTTCATTTTACAGAAGAACAAATGGAGACTTCTGCATAAACCAAACTTTGTTGCTTTGTGCTGTGTTGTTAGGTGCAACAACTCATAGCTGACTTTCTAGCAGATTTTCAGGGTCTATAAATTGCACAGAAGAAGATTGTCCCTCTTTCTCAATGGATCAGCTGGTAGATTTGAACCATGTGCTTTTAAATTGGCCTTGCAACTCCTCATCACTAAGCCACCAGAGCTCCCTAAGTCACACACAGCAAGTAATGCTTAAACTCCAATCTAAGCATATCTGAACTAAGAATAAAAATTTCAGAGGAAGAGATAAAGATAGGAGAGAAATGAAAAGAGCTAGAGACTGATGTTGCTCTTACATATGGTGCTAGGAAACTATGTCAAGACAAAAATTCAGGGTAGCACCTGGAAAATCACAGCACTTCATCAGCAAAAGGCAGAGTGGGCTTTTGTTTTTTGTTTTGTTTTGTTTTGTTTTTCCCTGTCTGTTCCAAGGTTTGATGTGGCCTTAGATAATAACCTAGACCTCTTGTGAGATTAGAAGGAGACCCTAGTGGCTAGGAATCCAGTTGCACTTAGTTGATTTGACTAAAATTTTGGAAATATTTCAAAGTCACTTCTAAAGCTAAAGCTGCATGTACCAGTCTTGCCTACAAATCTGTTGGTTTAGATAAACCACAAGTGCTTTGAACTTCAGTTTCCTTAGGTGTGAATACAAAATTTAAGTAAAACTGTCTTGTAATCCCCTTGCAGCAACATGACTCTGTAAAACAAAGGCCTCATTACTGAAACTAGAATGTAAGATAAGCTCGGAGCCTAGCATAGCTCTACCAAGCTCTGGGAAAGCAAAGAATAGATAGGTAGATATGAGAGTGGGTGGAGGAGAGAGAAAGAGAGAGGGAGGGAGAGAGAGAGAGAGAGAGAGAGAGAAAGTAGAAGGGAGAAAGTTGATTGTATCAATACTCTTCACTAACATCATAATTAAAAACACGTCAATTCTTCTTGAGATCTCCTTATTTATTTATTGTCTCCTTTTCTCCTCTGCCACTGTGAGTCACAGTTCTACCTCCCTGCTGGAATTCCCTCCTTCACTGAGTACATATCAACAGGGAGAGTAGTAAGGGAGTGAAGCAGAGGGGAAAAGAAAAAGTGTGCTTCTCACAGATTCAGATTTTCATGCCTCACTTCCCAGGCATATCTCATTTTGTCAGTTGCTAGTTCTACAATGTCTTTATTACTCCCTAATTGTTTTCATTGTTTTGTTTTTCTTACTGGGAACAGATTTTCCATGGCTGTGTTGAGCCGACATTTATCTTTTATTTGTAAGCTATTTTTCCTTTCTTGAATCTTTTTTCCCTTTAATCTAATTTCAGCTATAAAAGCATGGCTGGGCCTCCTTGGGTGGTTTCCTGGCACTGTGCAGTGAGATATTTTCTTCTATTGCGGTTTTGACTTTGCCCTGCAAGCTTTTACTAAGAAGGCATAGTCTGTCTTTTAGTTGTCCTTCAAATTTCCAAGGTGCCAAGTGAAATGTGACCTTTATTTGAGATTTCTCTCTGAAATTTCTCTTTTATGAGCAAAGCTGAAGGGATCTTAGCAATTTTTTTTTCATTAAAGTAAATGGTAATTTTCTACACTTACAAAGGAAAAAAAAAGTCCTTGGGAGATCTCAGACTTGCTCTCACAGAAAATATTTTCTGTAATGTCCCAGTTAATATTCAAAGTATTATTTAGGGTGTTGAGCTCCAATGGGTTTCATGAAGACTCCAAGGCTGACACCTGGCCTTGGGTTTCTCTCCTGCTCTGCTCTGTAATTTTATTCAATGCTTATGTGGCCACTGAAAGGTTGTTGAGGTTGTAAACAATCCAGAATTGAGAGTCATAGACTAAACACTAGAGGGTAGAATTGGTTACAATTACAAGCAAAACTTAAGAAAAGAGAGGATAAATGAACTCTCCATGAAATGGATGAGGGAAAGAACTGTCTAAAAGAAATATATGAATCGGTATTATTTTCATCCTTTCTCCAGGCCCTATGAACCTGGAGAAAGGATGAAAGTCATGCAAGTGTCGAGGACTTTCGTTTATAGGGTCGCTATGAGTCGCCTATGATTTGACAGCACTTAACAGCATAGAGATCAGCTGGCCCAGTGGACCGAAAGTGATGCTACCAAGCCAAAGGTGAGCCACTTTAATCCATGGCCTTCAGGCCAGTTTTTAATTGTTTTTGATCAAATATTCTTGTAAGCTGTATAGCCCTGGTGTGTCCACTTGCCATACAGAGATAACTTGTGGATTCTGTGAAGCTGAACACTGTGACACCAATGTGTCAAATACGATAATGGTTACCCATGGTGGACAGTGTTTGGTGGGGCTGTCTGATTAAAACAAGCTTGGAAGCAGGAGTGGCATCCACTTCCATAAATAGCTTGCCTCCAGAAACCCTATGAACCTGGAGAGAGGATGAAAGTCACACAAGGGTCGAGAACTTTGATTCATGAGGTGACTATGAGCCACTTACAACTTAACAGCACTTGACAGCACAGCAACAGCACATTATTTGCATTACTACAGTCCAGAATAAGAGCTGCATAGTAAATTGGACTGGGGAGTTGGGAGGAGGGAGGAAATTGTGCAAAATGAAATAATCTTTTTAAAGAGAAAAGCAAACTGGGGGAGGTAGGGAGGAAAATGTGCAACAACGAAGGAATGGAAATACAGGTTTTCTGTATTAGCTGCAGAGTATTAGAATTCTGTGAATAAATTAGCATAATAAACAAATCAACAAAAAATATAATAAATGAAAAAGTAAGATTCTTAACACAGAAAAGAAAAAAAGAGGTACTTACCATACAAGGTGAGAGTGAGAAATGTGTGCTTTTGAAAAAGCACACAAGAACTACCTAGATGATGAACTGTGGTTGACGGGTACAAACTGATATGTATCTGACTCTGCAGTGGGTTTCCAGAGACAGTAAATTATGCAAGAAGAGATTGCCTACAGAGCAGCTAGTGGATTCAAACTTAGTACCTCTAGATTGGTAGGCACTAGAGTTCCCTACATGATGAATAGCTGTTGTTAGATGCCATTGAGTTGAATATGACTCATAGTAACCCTATGAACAGCCAATCTGAACTCTGTCCCATCCTGTGCCATCCTCACAATCTCTGACACACTCCAGTCCATTGCTGCAGTTACTGTGTCAACTCATCTGGTTGAGAATCTTCACTTTCCTTCCACTTTTCCAAGCACGATGTCCCTCTCTAATGAATAATCTCTCCTAACAATGTGCCCAAAATATGTGAGATGCCGCTTCATCATCGTTGCCTACAAGAAACACTCTGGCTGCCCCTTCTCTGAGACACATCTGTTTGTTCTTTTGGAAGTCCATAGAATCTTTAGTATTCTTCTCCAATACCATAGTTCAAAGACACCAATTCTTCTTCTGTCATCCTTAACCATTGACCAGCTCTCAGATGCATAGCAAGTGATTGGAAAGACCATGGCCTGAATCAGACACTGACATCATCACTTTTCAGTAATTTGAAGACGTACCTGACTGCTGATTTTCCCACTTCAATATGTGTTCTGAAGGTCTGATTGTTGTTTCCAAGAATACTGATTATGTATCCAAGTAAAGTCATTGATAGTCTCAGTCCTTTCTCTGTCCATCATGATGTTGCTTATTATTCCAGTGGTAAAGACTTTTGTTTTCTTGATGGTGAGATGCAATCTCTATTGAAGGTTCCAGTTTTTAATCTTCTGCAACAAATGCTTCAAGTTTTCCTCACTTTAAGCAAGCAAGGTATAACAAGCATCTGCCTAACGAAGGTTATTGATGGGTCTCTATTTTTTTCTTCTAACTTTCCCTCCCTGGTGTACCATTGAATTGGATCCTGCTGGCACAGGAGGAGATTGCTCCTCCTTCTCCAGCAGAACATCTTGTGAATCCTTTCCATCTTGATCCCATATTCTTCTTCATGCAGTTCAGATTCTTGAATAATTTGACCAACATACAGAATAAATAGGTATGGAGAAAGGATACAATATGATGAACTGCTATTGTTGTTGTTGTTAAGTGTCATTGAGTCCCTTGCAACTCTTAACGATCCTATTTATGTACAACAGCTCTGAGGCCTGCTCTACCCTGTGCCAACCTAATCATCTCCAACACGCCCACCCTCATTACCCCAGTCACTGAGTCAGTGCATCTCATCGAGGGTCTTCCTCTCTTGCACTATCCCTCCATCCTTCCAAGCATGATGTGCCTCTCCAATGACTGGTCCCTTCTTACAACATACCCAAAGTATGTCAGATAGAGCTCCACAATTCTTGCCTCCACAAAGCAGCCCGGTTTCACCTGGTCCAGGGTGAACCTGTTTGTTCTCCTAGTGGCCCATGATACACTCAATACTCTTCTCCAGTACCACAATTCAAAGGCATCAATTCTTCTATCATCCCTAGCCATTGTCCAGCTTTCTGATGCATAGCAAGTAATTGCGAAGACCATGGCATGATGAACTAGGTGTGAGTTAACAGTATTGTTCTGATCCTCTGACTGTGTAAAAAGCCACCCTCAATTTCAGAATCTTTTTTTTCCCTTGCAGGTATAGACAAGCAAATTATAAAATGTATATAAGAATACAAAAGATCTAGAAAACAATGTTTGAAAACAGCAAACAAGTTGGAATACTCATACTTCTTGATTTCAAAACAATATAGAGATATTAATCAAATCAGTGTGACACTGGCTTGCAATTGAATTTATATGTTCATGAGACAGAAGTGGATTTAAGGGTTTTTTTGGTCATCGTGTTGTATACTTCAGTGAAGTATAACTCATAGTGAACCTACAAATAACAGATCTGAACCCCTTCCTGGCCTATGCTGTCCTCATCATTTTGTACACACTGGAAACCATAGCTGTAGTTACTGTATCAAATACATCTCTATGAAGGTATTCCTCTCTTTTGCTGATCCTCCACCTTTCCAAGCATGATGTCCCTCTCCAAGGAATAGTCTCTACTAGCAACATACCCCAAATATGTGAGATGAAGCTTTGCTATCTTTGTCTCTAAGGAGTATCTTGGCTGTACCTTCTCCAAGACATGTCTGTTTGTTCATTTGGCAGTGTATGGGGTAGTCAGCACTCTTCTCCAACACCACAGAATTAGAAACAATAGGATTCCAGAAAGAAATTCTTATGTATATAGTAAATTGACTCCCTCTACCCCCAAATGTAAAGAACTCCTTTATTTAAAAAGCTGAAAAGAGAAGGCTAAATCTGCAGTAGAAACTCAGAAGCAGACAAAAAAGGTTGGTATAAAAACCAAGAAAGTACACTGCCAGTGGCATTAAGATAGAGAAAGTAATTAATAGTGATGCTTAGGAGAGTATTTTGAACGTGTGGTAAGCACCAAGCAGAAGAGAGACAGCTGCATTACGATTCAATGAGTTTGTGGATGCTGTGGTGCACCTCCCAAGCTCCTTCAGGAATGAAAGATGTATTCCCTGAACTAGAGGAAGTGTTGTCAGCAGATAAGCTCTTGTTATCTTCCTTGGCTAAAGAGATCCTTCTTGCTCAAAGGGATTTCCTTCTCTGGGAGCCTAAATCAATTCATGGATTGCCATGGGGCACAAAGACTCAGCCAGCTCACCTGACTCAGGAAAACTTCAAGCAACTCACCTAACATTTAGTACTTCATGTAAGAAAGCAGCCTGTTTTATTGTGACTGCACATTACAGCTCAGACTTCCTTTATTCAATCCCCGCCCCATTTATACTAATCCTTAATGAATTTCATCATATGAAAGTTTATCTTAAAAGTCTGCTTCATTGGGCCCCCAAGCTCTGAAATGAAGCACTTTACAGGACTTTGTCTGTGGTACTCCTGACAATTCAAATTGTCAATATTGGTTTTTGTTGTTAGATGTCATTAAGATGATCATGACACTCAGTAAACCCATGAATAGCAGACCTGAAATCTGCCCTATCCTAGCCATCTCTTCTGATACACTCTAGCCCATTGCTCAAGCCATTTTGCCAATTCTTCTTGTTATGGGTTTTCTTCTCCTTTGCTTATTCTCTAGCTTTCCAAGCATGGTATTATTTTCCAAGGTCTGACCTCTTCTAAAAATATGCCCAGAGTATGTGAGATGGAATTTCATCATTCATCCCTCCAAGTAGCAGTCTGGCTGGCTGTTATTTTCTCCAGGACATATTTGTTTCTTCTGTCCCCTCTCCCAGATTATTTGTTTATAAGGGAAGTGACAAAGGATTGCTGGGGGTAGTCTGTTGTTGTTGTTAGGTGCCCTCGAGTTGAATATGACTCACAGGGACCCTATGAACAAAGGCTATGAACCCAGTTCTGTCCTGTGCCATCCTCACATTTCCTGACACACAAGAGCCCATGGCAGCAGTCACCATGTCAATCCTCTTACTTAAAAGTCTTCCTCTCCTTTGTTGACCCTCCACCCTTCCCAATATCATGTCTTTTTCCAAGAAATAGGACCTCCTAGCAACATGCCCAAAGTATGTGAAGCAAAGCCTCATTATTCTTACCTCTAAAGAGCACTTCAATGCACCATCTCCAGAACATATGTTTGTTCTTTTGGTCATTCAGGGCTCTTCTCCAACACCACAGCTCAAAGGCATCAATTCTTTTTCTGTCATCCTTATTCATTGTCCAGGTCTCAAATGCATACTATGGCCTGAATCAGACATACCTTAGTTTTCAAACTGCTATCACTACTCCTCAATAATTTGGAAAGGTCCATGTTTTCCCAGTGCAATACATCTCTTTATTTCCTGACTGCTGGTACCAAGGGTGTTAATTGTGGATCCAAGCAAGATGAAGCTATTGACAGTTTCAATCTCTTCTCCATCCATCATGACATTGCCTAGTGATTCAGTGGTAAGAATCTTTGTTTTCTTGATATTGAGACACAATCCATACTGAAGGCTTCATTCCTTGATCTTCTGTAACAAGTGCTTCAAGTCTTCCTCACTTTCAGCAAGTAAGGTTGTGTCATCTGCATAATGCAGGTTATTGATGAGTCACCCCTTCTAACCCTAATGCCTTATTTCTCTTCTTAGAGTTCATCTTCTCAGATAATCTGCTCAGTATATAGATTGAATAGGTATGAAGCTAGAATACAACCCTTATGCACTCCCTTCCCAGTTCCAAATCATGCATTGCTGCCCTGTTCCATTTGCACAACAGCCTCCTGATCCAGGTATAGATTCTGCATGAGCACAATCAAGTGCTCTGGGATTTCCATTCCTCTCAGTGTCAGCCACAACTTGTCATGATCCACACAGTCAAATCCATCTAACATTAGTAATGATATCCTGGTGTCATGGTCTCTTCTAAATCCCACTTGAACATCTGGACATTCCCTTTCTTTCTTTTTTTAAATTAGTTCTTTTCCTCCTTCTTCTTGTTGTTCTTGTTCTTCTTCTTTTCCTCCTCTTTTTAATGAAAATTTACAGATTTTGAATTTCGATTCATTCATTGTTGCACTTTTCTCCCTGCCCACCACTTCCCCCCAGTTTACTCTTCTCTTTGAAAGGTGAAAGAAAAATTCTTTCATTGTTATATAATCCCTATCCCCAAGTCCACTCCACTCTGCAGCCTTCATTCTAGACTCCTGTCATGACAATAATACCTAATCATATATCCCTTTAGACAGTTCTCTCCCTTATCTGATTCAATGCAGTATACATAATTTATGCCATCTTTTTCAGTCTTCCTCCAACCCAAATGTCAGTCCTGTTTACAATAGTGGCACTATGCAGTATTTGTCCTTATGTCACTGAGATATTTCACTTAGCATAATGTCCCCCAGCATTACCCATTTTGAATAATATTTCATGAGTTCCTTGTTTTCTCTGTAGTGTCCCAGCCATTTTTGAATGATCGTTAGCAGTATTTTGCTTGCATGTGATACCAATGATATTGTTCAGTAATTTCCACATTCAGTTGGATCATCCTTCTTGTAAATTGGAACAAATATAGACTTCTTCCAATCCATGGGCCAGACAATTGTCTTCCAAATTTCCTTGCATAGACTGGTGAGTGCAACCAAGGCTGCATCTGTTAATTGAAACAAGTCAATTGATATCCCATTGATTCCTGGGCTTTAATTTTTTTGCCAATACCTTCAATGCAGCTTCTACTTCCTCTTTCATTACAGTTGGCTCGTGTTCATACGGCACTTCCTGAAATTTTTCAGTGCCATTCAATTTTTTCTGGTACAGTGACTCCATGTAGTCCCTCCATCTTCTTTTGATGCTTTCTGGGTCTTTCAATACATTACCCATAGTATTTTTCAATATTGCAACACAAGGCATAAATTTGTTCTTCAGTTCTTCCCTTTTTATTCTCCAATTCCTGTTCTCTGCAGATTCCATTATAATACTTTGCTTTGTCTTCCTGAGCTGCCCTTTGAAACCGTCTATCCACCTCTTTCACTTGAACATGTTGGATTTTGCTTCTTGATGCTCCAGTGTAATCTTTAGAGTCTCTTCCGACATAAATTTCAATTTTTTTTCTCCTCAGTTTTTGTAATGACCTTTTGCTCTCTTCATTGATGATACCCTTGATATCATCCCACAACTCATCTGGTCTTCTCTCATTGGTATTCAATGTCTCAAACTTATTCTTAAGATGATCATGAAATTCTGATGGAATGGATTCAAGATTCTATCTTGGTTCCTGCAGACTTATGTTAACTTCCTTTGGCCTCAATTTGAACTTGCATATGAGTAATTGATGATCTGACTCACAGACTACTCCTGGCATAGTTTTGACTGCTGATATTGAGTTCCTCCAATAATTTCTTCCACAAATGTAGTCAATCTGATTTCTATGCAGCCCATCAGGTGAAATCCACATGTAAAGTCATCTTTTGTGTCTATTAAAAGAAGTATTTGCAATGACTCTATCTCCAGCCTCATTTCTATAAGTAAGCCCATATTTTCCAACTATTGTTCCTTCTTTACTGTTGCATTCCAGTCACCAATTATCATTAATGCATCCTGATTGCACGTTCAATCAATTTTAGACTGCAAAATTTGGTAAAAATTCTCAATTTCTTCCTCTTTGACTCCAGATGTAGGAGCATATATTTGAATAATAGTCGTGTTGATTGGTCTTTCTTTTATGCATATGGATAGTATCCTATCATTCACAACATTGTATTTCAAGATAGAACTTGATTATCTGATTCAAAGTGGCCATAGCCGATTCATCACATCTCACTAATGACGAGTATGTCAATATTCAAACATTCCATTTCCTTTCTACAATTTCCAGTTTTCTAACATTTAAGCTACATACATTCTATATACCAATTATTAAACAATGATTGTTATTGATTTTCCTCATTCCAACTGACTTCCAATCTGGGCTCTACCACTACACTACCATATCTATCCTCTTTGTTTAGTGTTCAAAGGGTTTTCAAAAGTCTTTTATATAGGAAGTAGATTGCCCATCCTGTTTCCTAGTCTGCCTTAATCAGGGAGCTCCACCAAACCCATCCATGATCAGAAACCCTTTTGGAATTTGACACACCAGTGGTAAAGATTTCAGTATCACAGCAACCACAAGTAACTTCAATACAGCAAACTGACAGATAAGAGTTGCACCACTTAGAACAATGTTCTCTCCAAACACAATCAATTCTAGGTCCTGTATGCCTACACAAGAGGCTTTCCATTCAAGCTTAAAGATTTCAGTATCACAGCAACCTCAAGTAATCTCAATATAGCAAACTGACAGATACGAGTTGTACCACTTAGAACAATGTTCTCTCCAAACACAATCAATTCAAGGTCCTGTATGCCTACACAAGAGGCTTTCCATTCAAGCTTATTGCAAACAAGATCAGATACAGTTAATCAGCTTACGCTTGATTGTTAACACAATTAAAAATGCTCAAACAGTTTACCCCCAGCTATCAAGTAAATCACAAACACTTACCCACCAGGATCCAAGCCTAAAAGGCCAGCAGTTCAAGTTCATTACCCTTTCATGGAAGAAAGGGATGACAATTTGCTCCAAATAAAATTCATAGCCTCATAAACTGGGTGGAGGGTGGCTGTGTGTTGCTTACAGGTTATAATTCAGGATCAGAATCTGAGTAGCCTATCTTCAGGGTGTCAGGTGAAACCTGTCCTTGGATAACTCAAACAACTGAAGGTGCTGAAAGAACTTCCCTGAACTGAACAAAGGAGACTTTGCCTATATGTTTCCTAATCCTGATTTTAAATTGTCGCTTGATAAGTCTGATCCTGAATTGTCTTTTGACAGTCCATGAGATATTCAGTACTCTTCTCTAACACTATCTATCAAAGGTATTTATTCTTCTACTGTCACCTTTAATTGATACCCAACTTTCAGATGCATTATTGCTGTTGTTTTGTACCTTCAAGTCAGAAATGACCCACAGCTGACCCTCCAGTGGATTTTTAGATGCAAAAATTGCAAGGGAAGAGATTACCCATCCTTCTTCCATGAAACAACTGGAGAATTTGAACTGCATGTCTTTGAGATGTCAATGCAACTTTTTTACCAGTAGGCCACCAGAGAAAGACACATGACTTAATCTTCAAACTGGTATCACTGCCTTTCAGTACCTTGGAAGGGTTCTGGACAGCTGACTTCCCCAAAGCAACATTTCTTTTGATTCTTATTTTTTTGACTGCTCTTGCTGGGTGTGTTGTTTTTGGATGAAATCAGTAACCACTCCAAATTTCATTCCAATTATGTTACCTATTGGACTAGTTGTTGTTTTTGTCATTGTTGCAGTGAACCACTGAGTTGCAACTAAGCCATCACTGACCCTAAAGTAGTTTTCATAGACTAACAAATCATAGGGGAGGAGACTGCGCATCTTATTCCTGCAAAGCAACTGGTGGATTTAAACCATATGCTTTTGATTTGACAGAGCTTCTTATTGGCCAGTAGTGAGGACCTTCGTTTTCTTCATGTTAAAGTGTACTTAATATTGAAGGAGGGAGTCTTTGATTTATTGCTATAAGCACCTCCAATTCTCCTCACTTTTGGCAAATAAAGTTGCGTTATCTTCATAACACAGGTGATTCTGATGCCACATCCCCCCCGCCCCCAAGTCTAGCCTCTCAGGTGATTTGATCTGCATAAGGATTAAATAGGCATAAAGAAAGATAAAACCATGATGTAGACATTTCTCAGTTTTAAACCATGCAATGTTCCCCTGTTCTCTTCAGACAACAGTCTCCCAGTTTAGTCTAAGTTTCTCATGAGCACAATTAATGTTCTGAGATTCCCACTCTTCTCAATGGTAACCATAGTTTGCTATAATCCACAAAGTAAAATACCTTTGCATAGTCTATAAAACACAAATAAAAATCCTCCTGATAGTCTCTGCCTTCACTCAAGATCCATCTGACATACCAATCATATCTCTTATGTCATGGCCTTTCTTAATTCGCCTTGACTTTTTGGCAGTTCTCTGTCAGTGTACTATGCAGGTTGTTTTTGGATGATCTTCAGTAAGATTTTACTTGCATGTGCTATTAATAATATTGTTAGATAATTTCTACTTTCTGTTGAATTATCTTTCTTAAAAATGAGAACAAATATATATCTCTTACAGTCAGCTGGCTGTGTAGCTATCTTCTAAATATCTTGGCACAGACGGGTGAACACATCCAGAGCTACATCTGCTTATTAAAACATGTCAGCTGCTATCCCATCAATTCCTGGGGCCTTATTCTTTGTCAATGTTTTCAGTGCAACTTGAATTTCTTTTGTTTTCACTGATTCCTGATAATATATTACCTCTTGAAATGGTTCCAGCTTTAATTTAAATTTGTACACCAGCATTTGAAGGTCTGTTCCACAGTCAGCACCCGGCTTGATTTTGGCTCTCAAGACTAAGTTTCTCCAATGATTCTTTCCACAGATGGACTAAATCTGATTCCTATGTACTCCATTAGATGAAGTTCTTGGGGATAGTCACCATTTGTATTCTTTTAAAAAGTATTTGTGATGAATAAATCATTGATGTACACAATCCAATCTTTTGATCTCCAGTCTAATTTCTGTCACTAAGTCTGTACTTTCTAAACACTGATTTCTCATCTTCGTTTCTAAATCAGGAGTGGCATCAACTTCCTAAACAACGTGCCTCTGGAAACTCTATGAACGTTGAAAATGTTGAGAGTTGTAGAGGGGCTTCAGGCCTTTTGTTCATAGGGTTGCTGCGAGTCATGCTCGACTTGAAACCAATCAGCAACAACAATACTCAATTATTATTAATGCAATTTGATTGAATGTTCAATCAATTTCATACTTTAAAAGTTTGTTATTTCTGTTATTGTTAGGTGCCATCAAGTTAAGATGAATCATAGCAACCCTATGAACAACAGATCTGAACCTTGCTCTATCCTGTGCTATCCTCATCATCTCTGACACACTTGAGCCAATTGCTGCAATCACTGTATCAATCCATCTTATTGAAAGTCTTCTCCTTTTTTGTTAATCTTCCACCTTTCCAAGAATGATGTCCCTTTTCAAGGAATAACCTCTCCCAACAACACACACAAAGTATGCAAGAGGAAGCTTTGCCATTCTTGCTTCTAAGAAGCATTCTGTCTGCACTTTTTGCAAGACATATCTCTTCTTTTGGCATTCCACGTGATACTCAGTACTCTTCTTCAATACCACAGGTCAAAGGCTTCATTTCCTCTTTTTTTTTCATTTCCTCTTTTATCATCCTTATTCATTGCCCAGTTTTCAGAGGCATAGCAAGTCATTGAAAAGACTATCACTTAATCAAGCAAACAGTGTTTAAATTAACAATTTCTCCTCAGTATTTTGATGTATTCTCTGACAATGGATTTTCTATTTAAAATTGTTTCTTGGTCTCCTGACCACTACCAAGAGTGTTGATTGTAGATCTAAGCAAGATGGAATAGTTGACAATTTAAATATTTCTTACATTTATCACACTGTTACTTATCAGTTCAGTGATCAGGATTTTTGCCATATTGTTGAGATGCAACTATAATGAAGGCTGTAGTCCTTGATTTTTTGTAGCACACATGTCAAGTCTTCCTCACTTTCAGCAAGCAAGGTTATATCATCTGCATAACACAGGCTGTTGATGAGACTTCCTCCTATCCTAACTATATTTTTCTTCATAGTTTCCAACTTTTTGAATGATATGTTCAGCATACACATTGAATAGATATGGAGAAATGGTATAACACTGGGACAAACCTTTCCTGATTTTAAAACAGTGTTCCCTTGCTTCATTCAGACAACAACTTCTTGTTCTAGGCATAGGTTTCATATGAGCACAATTAATTGTTTCAGGATTCTCTTTTTTCTCAATATTAGCCATAGCTTGTTGTTATCCACACAGTCAAATACACTTGCATAGTCAATAAAGCACATCCGTCTGTCATCAGCAATGCTAGTCCTGATGCCACATCTCTACCAAACCCAGCTTGAACGTCAAACAGTTCTCTCTGTCAATGTTATCACAGTTTTTTATAATTTTCAGCAATATTTTGCTTGCATATAACATCAATGATTTGTTCTATAATTTCCACACTCTGTAGGATCATCATTATTGGGACTAGAAACAAATATGGATCTATTTCAGTTAGTTGGCCAAGCAGTTGTCCTCCACATTTCCTGACATAGACTGATGAGCACATTCAGGATTGCCCCTGTTATTTGAAAATGTTAATTGGTATTCCATCAATCCCGAGGCCTTTATTTTTTGCCAATATCTTCAATGAAACTTAAACTTCTTCCTCATTCCCACTGGATTTTATTCATATGATGCTTTCTGAAATATTTCAGTGTTAATTCTTTTTGGTAGAGTGATTCTGTGTATTTCATCTTTAGTTTATGCTTCCTGGATCACTCAAGATTTTATCCATATCATCTCTCAGCATTGTAAATGAAAGATTGAATTTTTTTCAATTAATTCAACTTTAGAAATGTTTTGTGAGTTCTTCCCTATTTATCTTCACTTGAACTGAAAAATAATCTCCAGAATATATTTGAGACATTGAACATTAATGAGCAAACATCTGATTAGTTATGCGATGAGATCAAAGATATCCATAAAAAGAGCAAAAGATCATTACAAAGACAGAAGAGGGGAAAAAAGACAAAAAAGGATATCAGAAGGGAAGCTGAATTGTCCTAGAGAGTTAAGAAGCCAAAAACAAAGGCACAAAATACTGAACTAAAAGAGACAAACTGAAGATTTCAAAGGGCAGCTCAAGAAAACAAAACAAAGTACTATAACAGAACATGCAGAAACCAGGCTGTGACATTGCAGATTTTTCATAAATTGTTTATAAGTCTTTTATGCCAGCTTCTGATCTTCTAATGTCTTTCCTTGGCCTTTTGCTTCTTTAGTCAGAATTAAGCACACAGTTGTTGTTGTTATTGTTGTTATATGCTATTGAGTTGCTTGGGACTCATAGTAACCCTATGTACAACAGCTCTGAACCCTGCTTTATCCTGAGCCAATTTCATTGTCTCTGATACACCTACCCTCATTATCCCAGACTCAGTAGTCAATCCATCTCATGGAGGACATCCCTCTTTTGTTCTGCCCCTCCACCTTCCCAATCAGGGTATCCCTTTGCAAGGACTGGTTCCTCTTTGCAGCATGCCCAAAGTATATCAGGTGAAGCTTCAGAATCCTTGCCTCCTACCAGCAGTCTGGTGTCACCCTTTCCAGGATGAACCTGTTTGTTCTCCTAGTAGCCCATGCTATATTCAATACTCTTTTTCAGCACCACAGCTTAAAGGCACCAATTCTCCTTTCATCCCTAGTCATTGTCCAGCTTTCTGATGTAATTTGATGTAATGCAAATAATTGCAAAGACCATGGCCTGGATCGGATGCACTAAACACTAAACACTAAACAGACTAAAGTTGTTGCTCTCCAATATTCTGGAAAGGTCCCTGATAGCAGATTTCATAAAGCCCTGCCCAATTAAATAAATTTGAACTTATTGTGATAATAAAATACAGTACTCAGGGATAGAAGTGAGAAGGGACTAGTGTACACACCATTGTAGGTAGTGCCTTTAAAGAGTAGACTTCTACTTTTGTTGAGCCAGCTTGGAAGTACTATTTATTTTTGCTTCTCCTTATTATGTTTCTAGAATAAGAATGTGACATTATGATTGGAAGAGGACTCATCTGTAACCTTTATTATGCAGATGACATGGCCTTACTTTCTGAAAGTGAGGAGAACTTGAAACACTTGGTCAGAAGATCAAAGACTGAAACCTTCAATATAGGTGGCATTTCAACATCAACAAAATGAAAATTCTCACCAGTGGATCTATTGGTAATATCATGATAGATAGAGAAAATATTGAAATTATCAAGACTTCATCTTACTTGGACCCACAATCAGTATACTTGGTAGAAGCAGTTAGGAGATCAGGAAATGTATTACACTGGGAAAGTCTGCAGTAGGCCCTCTCCAAGTTACTGAGGAGCAATGATTTTAGTTTGAGGACTAAGATCTGCCTGGTTTAGGTCATGATCTTTTCAATCATTTGCTATACATCTGAGAACTGCCCAATGACTAAAGATGACAGAAGAAAAATTGTTGCTTTGAGTTCTAATGTTGGAAGAGAGTACTGAGTATACTATGGACTGCCAAATAAATATATCTTGGAGAAGAGGCACCCAAAGTGCTCCTTGGAAGTACAATTGGTGAAGTTATGTTTTATATACTTTGGACATGTTGCTAGGAGAAGCTATTCCTTGGAAAAGAACATCATACTTGGAAAGTTGGAGGGACAGCGAAAAAAGGAAGATTCTTAGCCAGGCAAGCTGACACAGTGAGTGTAGAAATGAGCTTTAGTATGTCAGAGAAGATGAGGATGGCACAGGATAGGACAGTGTTCAGATTAAGTAGTTCATAGGTTGCTTTGAGTCATGCTCAACTCTACAGCAACAAAGAACAACAACTGTTTTCAGAAAGTTCTAGTGGCGTAGTAGAAGAAGTTTCACTGTCAATACAAAGTCAAGTGGTTCAAGTCCCCCAGCTATTCCATAGGAAAGAAATGGACAGTGTCTTCCTGTGTGATTTATAACCTCTGAAAACCTACTGGAGGTTCGACTATGAGTTAGATCCAACTCAAAAGTACATTAACAACAATTATGTCTTCAGAGCTTTAGTAGGTAAGGAACTGTGTGCTACCATGTGGTTCAAGGTGGATCATAAGTCACTTTGAATCAAATAGATGCTCTTCAGGAGAATTGTGGACCATCTTCTCACATCCAATTTACAGCTTCTGAAAAGCTGTTGAAGTGTTCTGACTTGATAGCACTGAGTTGAGCTGACTTTGTCTTCTTCCTGTCTCTTCTACCCTCTCTTTCTGTGCTTGCAACTCCATCCTAGAGGCTCAAGGCAGTCAAGAATCTCATGTGAGGACCCTACATGACTTTGATTGGTAGTGGCCACATAGAAAAAGATTTGTGAATGTGTATGAAGTGTGTAGAAGTATGGATGAAAACAAACAAACCACAGGAGGGTAAAAGAGGGAACACAGGGAGAGAAATAAAGAGGAAGTTGGATGAAATGGTTTAAGGGGTAAAGATAAACATATAGTTGTCAGGTGCTTGGAAGCAGTATTTGGGACTTCCGGGTTTAGGTATTTCTCTCTTTCCCATCAGTATCTCTTGGCTCCAGGTCCCGTCTTGAGCACTGTGCTCTTATTTTGAGATGGGCAGAGAGAGACCCTCAGAGACACTTTTGGAATGGAATAGTTAAGTGCAGTGATAAAAATTTACATAGAGGATGTACATGAACAAAACAATGTATATGAATGTTTGTTTGCAAACCAATACAAAAGTTTTAAAAAATATACAGAGGAACACCACCTTCAAAACAAAAGACCAGTCTCTATATATCTATTACCCCAAATTCTCCTTCAGTTTGGGTTCCTACAGCTGCTTTTTGTGGGAATTTGATCTACCACGTGGTTATAAGACCTATTGCTTCTCTTCTCTGAGCTCCCTTTTCTTTATAAAAGGGACACTAAAGGCCAAATAGGGTCCCTGCTTAATGTGGAACATCTGTGAACCAGGAGACTGTGGATCAGGGAACCAAGGAGTACTGGTGCACAATAGTTAATTGTTTGTCTCCTAACCAGGAGCTTGTAAGTTTGGACTTATTCAGGAAAATAGATTTGGCTTCTATGAATTTTACAGCCTAGCAAACCCAATGGAGTAGTTCTACCATGCCATCTAAGGTTACTATGAGTTGAGATGGACTCAGGGCATACCACAACTGTGAAGATGATCTCACTGAGGATGTCTTCTCTCACTCAGAGATTCTCACCTTGTTTCTGAAAAAGACCTCTGTTCATACAACAGAGAATGGTTCAGAGAGACTCTGTGATTGTATGTCAGAGACAGAAAGATGTGCCCATTGTGACCTTTTACTGGACTTTTCCTGGAAAGGTGTCCCTGTAAGGCTGGAGGATTAAAAATAAAAATAAAAAAAATAAGTGAACACTAAGTAAGAGGGAACCAGGCTCTGAGCAGTGAGATGATGGCCTGAGCACTTGGAGTCAGCTTCTGGATTGGGAGTTAAACAAGCCATGTCAGTCCCTGATGGCCAGCCAGCCTTATTTACTTGGACTTTCCTCAGGGTCTGAACTCATCAGAAGGCTTGCCCTATGCCCGTCACCATCAGCTTTGGAGGCATTTGAATAATGAATTCTGTATAAGACTGAAAACCTCAAAGTTCCATCTGTAACAAGACTTGAAATAATTACAGCTGATGATTGCCTGATATACCCAGCCAGAAAAAAACCAGAACATCTTATGGCTGCCAGCAATTACAAACAGCACCAACTTTAGCTCAGATCGAACTTTTAAATGAATACATGAATATATTTCTGAAGATCAGACCGCAAGAGAGACCCTGACAGTTGGGGTAAATTTGTGCGTACAGAATGAGTTGGCAAAAAATGAATACTTCAAACCCCACAGGGGAGTGTGGGGGAAGAGAGAGTAGTTATTACCTCTTTCTCTCTACCTTTTGTCCATACCAGTCTACAAAGAAAATAGCAAAATGTTGAACTGAATGGAATGCTACTAAAAAACAAATTCCAATTCATGAAAATGCTATGTGTTGCACTGTCTTCTAGATGCACACTATCACAGGTGAATGAGTTACGGTAGACTGCTTGTAATAGATATGGTCTAGAGCATGGAACATGGTGCTTTTCTTCTTGCATGATTTAAGACAAATTAGGTTTCAGAATGAGCCCATTTTTCTTAAAACTCTTATTTTACTTTGTCATTAACCTACTCTGTGCCTCGGTTTCCTCATCTGCAATGTGGATAACATAATAAGTAACTTTTTCAGAGTGCTGTCCTGTAGAGTAAATAAGATCATATTTATAAAGTGCTTTGTATTTTATACTGTATCTGGAATAAGGCCTCCAGTTAGTACTGTACTCTCTCATCCCACATGTAAAGCACTCACCACTCCTTTTCTATTTGCCTTATCTGATATTTATATTCTTAGATTGAAAATATAATAGCTATATTTATCTGACCTAATACATCCACTTAGAAGTACATGGATATTGAAGACTAAAAACATAGCACTTTCTTGTTGGAAGTTAAGTGTCAACCATGAAAACAACAGAGCTAAACTCTAGCCAATCCTGCACCATCCTCACAATTGCTGCCTCAACCCATTTGAAGTCACTCTTTAAGGGTCTTCTTGTCAATGACCTTCTATTCTACCAAGGAAAATGCATGTCACAAGGGATTGTCCCTTCCTGATGATACTACCACAATATGTGAGACAAAGTTAATTTCTGGTCCAAATGTTTTCCCTAATAATTTATTGACCAAGCAACTAAAATAATACATACAAAAACTTTAAACCAGACAAGAAAGTAAATTATTTGATTTCCCTCCACTCTCCTTACAGGTAATAGTATAACAAGGATGAGGAAATTGCAACAAATCCTCTTCTCAGAGGGATAAAGAGAGTCAGGCAATTGATAATGTCAGTAGGTCTAACATTGCCCTGGACTGTCATACAGAGGGCGCTCCAGTCTGAGAGAGGTAAAAATGATTTGATTATGCTCATCTGCTTCTCTTCAATTCTTCCCTTTTCTTTATCTCTCTCTCATTTTTTGTTTTGTTCAATGTTCTTCATTTCTCATTATTTTCCTCTGTCTTGTTTTAAATGGACAATGAGGATTAGCATTCCTTTTATTCTATTTGACTTTTTATTATGGTTTGAGTGGAAGTTTGCAAAGCAAATTTGTTTACCATTCAAACATTGACTCGTATTTTGTTTCATGATATTAATTAGAATCCCCACATTGTAACAACACTCTTTCAGCTTCTTCTCTGTGATTGTTATTTCCATTCATCCTTCCATTCTAAGCCTTTTAGTCTTCAGAGCTTTATCCCTTCATTACCTTTTTGATCTCATAAAATTGATGTTCTAAGGAATGAGTACATCTCAGCGTGGTTTTCTTTTTTGTTGTTCTTGTTAAATTACACGATAATCTAGTGTTTGAATGAAAGTTAAGTCAGGAGTGAATTCAGTTCTAAAACCACAGGCTAACTAAGAATCATTCTTAGGGGTTCCATCAGTCTCTCTCAGTCGTCTATCAAACCTGACATTTTTTGTGCTTTTGAGTTTTGTCCTATCTTTTCCTTCTACTCTGTCCAAGAAATACTATTGTGTTCATTTGTCGAAAACTGGTAGCTGGGCAAAAGTAACACCAACCACCAAATAGATTAGACATAGAAAAGGATATGAATCAAACTACAAAGTTCATTCTCAAAAAAAGTTAATAAAAGAATGGGAAAATATTTTCTTGAAGAAACATTTTCAGAAGTATTTTGGAGGTAAAGACAGTTATATTTTCTATCTATTTAGTTCTAAATATTTAGTTCAATGAATGCAAAAACATTCACCATGAGGTCCATAACTCCAGTGGTCAGAATGCTAGGGTGACTTTCATCAAGTTACTTGAGTTCTTCTGTAAAACCCTTTTACTTACTTTATAAGGCATGATGTCTAGATGATGTCTTAGGGGGTTTTGGTCCATTACATTCCAGAATTTTAGAGTCCAAGTGTCATAGTAGCTTTAACTAGAATAACCTTGGACTCAGATGGCCCTGGATACCCAGATTACCAGTGTAACTGACCTCTCCTATATGGTAAATGTGCCTCATGAATACTTTAGCCAGTCTCCTTTTAAAGGTAATCCAGGTCCAAGAGCTAGAACATGAACAGTCAGGACTAGGTGCAAGAGATTGTTGCAGGGGAAAGTAGCTGAGGTGCATGGTTTATTTGGATGCTTTTAGTTTCATATTGTGTGGGACCCCTCTGAGATTCCCTGCTGTGTAATGGGGTTGGCTAGAGGCTGATCTAGCAGCTCATTAACACTTAATTAAAGCTTTTCTCTATAGTATAGCATTAACTTTTAAAAAATTTATACATGCAGTTGAAGTGGAATTAAAATGCAACTGTGATTTTCAAAGCAGCTCTTGTTAGGGAGACTGAGATTGTTCTCATCTACCCAGTATTAACTTTTCAAGTTTATATGTGCAATTGACTTAGCAATTAAAGTGAAATTTTTTGGGTGGGTGTCTTACAGGGCAAAACATTGAGCATTTTAAATTTATAAATGCAATTAGAATGTGATTACTTTAGAATTAAATATAATAAGGAGAGTGTACTTGGTCTTTCTTAAAGATATGCTGTTTCTATCTCTCCTTTTCTTAGAACTAAATTCTTGATAAGTATGTCATAATCAAAATCTTTATTGCTGCAGAATAGTGAATATATTCCAATCTAGGAATATAGAAATTTCCTTATTGCGTTAGACATCACCTTTTTGCCTCTCTTTACTATATTGAAAAGCAGAGGTCTTACTTGTCACAGGATTTTGAAGGGTCAACAGGTCAACCCATTACCATTTAATTGGAATCAACCCATAGCTTATCCTCAGGAGGCTATAAATAGCATAGGAAGCAATTACGCAATTGTCTTCCTCAGAGCTGCTAGTGGGTTCAAACCACCAGAGGGTGCTTCTTATGGGTTAGCGATACAGCTCCCTATGAACTTTACCATCTGATCTCCCATTGGGAGAGCAATGCAAACTGTTAGCTGTTTGCCAATGGAAATCATCTCTATAGATGTCTTGGAAGGAAGTTGCTTTATTGATTATGCAAAGGGCTTCAATTAGGAGAATTAGAACAAATAGTGGATAACATTGTGAATAATGGGAATTATAAAACAATAAAGTGGGAGCTCTGGTGGTATAGTCAGTTCATTGGGAGTTGCACTGAGAACTCAAAGGCTTAGCCTCTCTCGTGGTTCAAATTCACCAGTAGCTCCAGAGGAGAAAGACAAGCAGTCTTCTGTGTTGTTTATAGTCTTACAAATCAACTGGAAGTTCTGTTTTGACTTGAAAGAAATGATAGTAATTGTATTTTTTCAGAATTTGTATATAAACCAAGAAGCACTTGTATGGAACAAAGGGGTGTTTAATATATACCTATTCAAACTGCATATTGAGCAAATAATCTAACAAGGTGGATGGCATCAAGATTGGAGAAGGATTGTATTTGGCCGGTGTCAGAATTTTGCCTGCAGGAAGTGACAAAGACTTGAAGCACTAATTGTTGAAACTCAGTGACTGTTGGTTTAGGTATGCATTGTACCTCAACATAAATTAAACAACAGTCTGTACAACTGAACTAGTAAACAGTTTCACAATAAATAGAGAAAAGCTTTTCAAATATTTAATTTCTTTGGATCCACGGTCAACACTCATGGGAACTAAAATCAACAAATCAAATGACTTATTACATTGGGAAAATCTGCTGTGGGGTTAGTTTTTCTTTTTGGAAAATCTGTTGTATTGAGCTTCTCTAAGTGCTGAAGAGCAAGACTTTGAGGACTGCAGTGCACTTGAATTAAGGCATTGCATCTTCAATTGTGTCATATTCATGTGAAAGTTGGGCAAATAATAGTTTTGAATTGTGTTAATAAGAAATAGTTAATAGGCCATGAACTGCCAAGAGAACAAACAAATCCATCTTAGAAGAAGTGCGGTCAGAAGGTTTTTGAGAAACAAGAGCGGTGAGACCGTATCTCATGTACTTTGTGTATATAATTAGGAAGACCAGTGTTTGGAGAATGATATCATGGTTGGTAGAAGGTCGATCGAAAAGGAAACTTTTAATGTTTTGGCTTGACCCAAGGACTGCAAGAATGAGCTTCTCTACAGTCAGATTGTGACGACTGTACAAGACCAGGTAGTGTTTGGTTCCATTACGAATGTCTATCTGCCCTTCATTGACAATGCGAAGGCATTTCACCATGTAAATCACAACAAGCTGTGACTGTCTCCAAGAATAGAAATCCCAAACACTTGATTGTGCTTAAGTGAAATCTATACTTGGACCAGGAGCCAGTCATCAAAATAGAGCAAGAAAACATGGTAATGTTCAAAATCAGGAAAGGTGTATGCCAGAGATTCATCTTATCTCTGTATCTCTTAAATATATATATATATATATATATATATATATATATATATATACATACAGAAGAGATCATCGAGGAGTCGGGGCTCTGTGAGGAAGAATGTGGCATCATGATAGGAGGAAGGTGCATCAGCAAACTACACTATGCAGATGACACAATCCTGCCTGCTGACACTGAGGAGGACCTGAGAGATTTGCTGCAGAAAGCCAAGGGCTATAGTCTTTACTATAGATTGAAGCTCAACATCAAGAAAACAATGATTTTCACCACTGGGCCAATTGGCAGCATTATGAATCATGACAGATGAGCTTGAGATTGTTAATAACTTCAGCTTGCTTTGCTCCATACTCAACACTCTGGGTACCAGCAGCCAGGAAATCAAATGATGAATTGCAATGGGAATGTGTACTGTCAGGAACCTTTCCAGAGTACTGAAGAGAAACAATGTCAGTCTAGAGACTAAGATGCACCTGATCCAGACCATGGTCTGCAATTACTTTCTATGCATCAAAGAGCTGGACAATGACTAAGGATGATAGAAAAAGAATTGATGTATTTGAATTGTGTTGCTGGAGAATAGTATTGAATATACCATGCACTGCTAAGAGAACAAACAGGCTCGACCTGGAGAGGGTGAAACCAGGCTGCTTCTTGGAGTCAAGGAGTTTGAAGATCCATCTGCCATACTTTGGGCATGTTGCAAGGAGGCACCAGTACTTGGAAAGAGACATCATCCTTAGAAGAGTGGAGGAACAGTTCAAGAGAGGAAGACCCTGGATGAGATGGATTGGCTCAGTGGCTAGGGTAATGGGTGTGTGTCAGAGACAATAAAACTGGCTCAAGATGGAGCAGGGTTAAGAGCTGTTGTACACAGGATTGTTATGAGTCAGTATCGAGTCAACGGTACACAACAACAACAACAACAACAACAACAACAACAACATGAACTTATGCTAAGTTACAGCTGACTCAGCTACAGCATGTTTACATTATTTGGGGATTTCTGAACTTTTCTCCACAATTACTCTATTGTTTTCATTTGTCCTAATAGTAGATGAGTGTTTCAGGTCTTGGAGGAACATGTTTCCACTTTTCACATCACTCTTTGTCAATGTGTTGCATGAGGTAACCTGGGTTTTTTATGATGCTGAACCTTGTGCCATGGGAGTATCAAATATGAGAATGCTTTCCCATTGTGGACTGTGTTTGGTGGAGTTCCTAGTTGTAAAACAGGTTAGGAAGCTGGAGTGGCATCCACTTCCTAAAACACATGCCTCTAGAAAATCTGTGAACTTGGAGAAACAAAGATAGCTGTGGAAAGGCATTAGGTCTTTTGTTCATAGAGTTACTATGGGTTGACCTCGACTCTACAGCAATCAGCAACAATCCATACTTGATTTTTTTGTTGTTGTTGTTTTTGAGCACTGCCATCTTAGTAAGAGTGAAGTGACAAATACACTGAAGGATCAGCTATTGGTCAGTTCTGACTCAATGGCAAACAATAACAACAATGACTAAAGAGTAAGTCTTGTGCCATAGTGGTTAAGTGCTTACCTGTCTACAAAAAATTAATATTTGAATCTCACTATCTGATCTGTGAGAGCAAGATGAAGTTGTTTTTCTACATGAAGGTTGTTGTTCTGTGTCATTGAGTTAACTATAACTCACAGCCACCCTATGTACAGATCAAACCTTGGTCTATTGCACCATCATAGTGATCTCCACCATATTTAAGTCCATTGTGACAGTCACGGTATCAGTTCATCTTTTTTGAATCTTCCTCTTCTTCTTTGACCCTCCACCTTTCCTAGCATGATGTCTTTTTTCCAAGGACTAGCTTCTCCTGACAACATGCCAAAAGAATGTTAGGTGATGTTTCACCATTCATGCCTCTAAAGAGCATCTTGGTTGCACTTCCTCCAAAACAGATTTTTCTTTTGGTAGTGTGTTGGCCAACACTGCAATTTATGGACATCAATTCTACTTCAGTCTTCCTTATTCATTGTTCAACTTTCAGATACATATGAAACCACCGAAAATATCATGGCTTTGATCAGGCATACTTTGCTATTATTGTTGTTACATACTTTCAAGTTGACTCCGACTTATAACAAGCCTGCTTACAACAGCTCTGAACCATGCTTTATCCTCTGCCAGCCTTTGGAGTCTTTGACACACCTACCACTATTACCCCAACAATCAATCCATCTCACTGAGAGTCTTCCTCTTTTGCACTGTCCCTCCACCCTCCCAAGCATCATGTCCCTCTTTAAGGACTGCTCACTCCTTGCAACATACCCAAAGTATGTGAGACGAAATTTTAGAATCCGTGCCTCCAATGAGCAGCCTGGTTTCACCCTCTCTAGGAAGAATCTGTTTGTTTTACCAGTTCATAGTATGCTCAAAGGCATTAACTCTTCTTCTATCATCCCTAGTCATTGTCCTGCTTTCTGATGCATAGAAAGAAATTGCAAAGACCATGGCCTGGATCAGGTGCACCTTAGTCCCCAGACTGACACTATTCCTCTCCTATGTAGAGGTCCCTGACATCAGACTTTCCCAATGCAATTCATCATTTGATTTCCTGGATGCTGGTATTAAGAGTGCTGATTGTGAATCCAAGTAAACGAAAGCTGTTAACAATCTCAATCTTTTCACTATCTACCATGATGCTGCCAATTAGGCCTAGTGGTGAGAATCCTTGCTTTCTTGATGTTGAACTCCAATCCATATTGAAGTCTGTAGTCCTTGACCTTCTGCAACAAGGGCTTTAGGTCTACCTCAGTTTCAGCAAGCAGGGTTGTATCATCTCCCTAACAAAGACTCTTGATGAGTCTTTCTCCAATCCTGATTCCACTTTCCTACTCATAGAGCCCAGCCTCCTGTATGATCTGTTCTGCATTTACATTTGAGAAGTATGGATATAGGACACATCCCTGGCATACGCCTTTGCAGATTTTAAACCATACAGTGTTTCTTTGCTCTGTTCTGACTACAGCCTCCTTGGTCTAAATATAGGTTTTGCATAAACACAATCAAGTGTTCGGGATCCCCATTCATTATTTTTAAAAATTTTTAA
>NW_006399870.1:4852799-4858054 GCF_000299155.1 Elephantulus edwardii
AATTAAATTATTATTAAAATATTAATTTAACGAAAATCCAGAGATTTTGGATTTCCATACACTCATTGTTGCATTTTTCTCCCTGCCAACCCCTCCCCCCAGTTGTCACTTCTCTTTAAAAAGTAAAAGAAAAATTATATTATTGGTATAGAATCCCTCCCCTGTCCCGAATACACTTCACTATGCAACCTTCATTCTGGACTCTTGTCATAGCCTTAATACTCAATCATATATCGCTTTTAAACAGTTTTCTCCCTTATATGTTTCAATGTAGTATACATGATTTATCCCATTTTTCTCAGTCTCATCCCAATCCTGATGTCAGTCCCATTCTACAATAGTGGCACCATATAGCATCTGTCCTTTTGTGACTGAGATATTTTACTCAGCATAATGTCCTCCAAGGTCACCCATTTTGAATAATATTGCATGAGTTCCTTGTTTTTCAATGCAGCATAGTATTCCATTGTGTGAATATACCAGAACTTCTCTGTCCATTCGTTTGTTGATGGGCATTTATGTTGTTTCCAGCTCTTTGCTACTGTGAACAAAGCTGCAATAAACATGTGTGTGTGTCTGTGTGTGTATATATATGTATATATGACATATATATATATAAACATGGGCATATATCTGCCTGCATGACAGTTATGGTTTCTTTAGGATATATTCCCAGTAATGAATTGCTGGGTCAAATGGTATTTCTATTTGTAACTTTTTGAGAGAGTGCCATACAGCCTTCCATAGTGGTTGCATCATTTACACTCCCACCAACAATGAATAAGGGTTCCATTTTCTCCACAACCTCACCAGCATTTGTTGGTTGCCACTCTTTTAAGTTTTGCTATTCTTACTGGGGTGAGTTGACCAATTCAGCAAAGTGGCAGGATACAAGATCAACATACACAAATCAGTTAGATTTCTTTACAGTGACAAAGAAAATACAGAACTGGAGCTAAAAAGAACAATACCCTTCACAATAGCTCATCACAAGATTAAATACTTGGGGAAAACCTAACCAGAAACACAAAAGATCTATTCAAAGAAAATTACAAAACATTATTACAAGAAACAAAAAGAGACCTGGAGAAGTGGAAGAATATTCCTTGCTCATGGGTAGGAAGACTCAATATTGTGAAAATGACAATACTACCAAAGGCAATTTACATGTTCAATGCAATCCCAATACAAATACCAATTCCATTCTTCAACGAGATGGTAAAGACAATCTCCAATTTTATTTGGAATGGAAAGAGACTGCAAATAAGCAAAACACTTCCTAAAAAGAGAAACAAAGTAGGAGGCATCTCACTCCCTGATTTCAAATCCTATTAGACCACCCTGGTGGTCAAGACAGCGTGGTACTGGTATAATGATAGACACATAGATCGATGGACTAAAATAGAGAATCAAGAAATCAGCCCATCTACTTATGGTCAATTGATTTTTGACAAAGAGATAAAATCAGTTAAGAGGGGAAATGACAGCCTTTTTAACAAATGGTGTTGGCAAAATTGGAAAACTATCTGTAGAAAACTCAAGCAAGATCCACACCTTACTCCATACACAAAAAACCAACTCAAAATAGATGATGGACCTAGGACTAAAACCAATGACTAAAGAGAAGCTTGGAAGAACGCTAGAAGTCCTAATCTACAACATAAACAGTCTTCCAAGCATCCTGGAAAATCTACAGCCAGGAGAGGATAAAATAGATGAATGAGACCTTCTAAGAATCAAATCCTTATAAACAGGTAAAAACTCCAACAGAGTAAAAAGGGAAGCCATAGATTGGGAAAAAAATTTGGTAATGAGGGTACCATGGACTGCTAGGAAAACAAACAGATTCATCCTGGAAAGGGTCAAATGGGGTAGCTTCTCGGAGGCAAGGATTCTGAGGCTCCATCTAACATACTTTGGACATATTGTAAGGAGGGACCGGTCCTTGGAAAGGGACATCATGCTTGTAGGGTGGAGGGACAGCGTAGGAGGTGAAGGCCCTCTATGAGGTGGATTGATTCAGTGACTGGGGTAATTGGGATGGGTGTATTGGAAATAGTGCTATTGGCACAGGACAGAGCAGAGTTTAGGGCTCTTGTACATAGGGTCCCTATGAGTCACAAGCGACTCGACAGCATATAACAAACAAAAAACAAATGACATATCAGATAAGAGACTTACATCTAGAATTTATAAAATACTCGAGCACCACAAGATAAAGGTAAATAACCCAACTGAAAAATGGGCACAGGATATAAGCAGACACTTCACCAAAGAAGACATTCAAATGACGAACAAATGTATGAAGAAATGTTCAAAATACCTAGCTCTAAGAGTGATCCTCATACTTAGAGTTAGCCACAGTTTGTTGTGATCTAGACTGTGAAATTTATCTGCATAATCAATGAAACACGGATAGACATTCCTCTGGTACTCTCTGCTTTCAGCCAAGATCCATCAAACATTAAGGTATAATACCCCTGGTTCCAAAGCCTCTTCTACTCCTAGACAACACATCTGGACATTTTCTGTTGGTGTGCTGTTTCAGTTGTTTTTAGATAATTTTTTTGCTTGCATGTGATGTTTATGAAATTGTTTGATAATTTTCACACTGTTGTGTCACCTTTCTTTGGAATGGGAACAAATATGGATTTTTTTCCAGTCAGTTGGCCAGGTGGTTATCTTTCAGATTTCTTGGCACAACTTGGTTAGTACTTCCACAGCAGCATCTGTTTTTTGAAATAGGCCAATTAGTATGCTGTCAATTCCTGAGGCCTTGTTTTTTTGCCAATTCTTTCAGAACAGTTTGAAGTTCCTTCATCACCACAGGCTCTTGCTAATATGTTGTTTCATAAAACTCTTCTGTATCCACCTATTCCTTTTGGTACAGAGAATCTTTATACTCCTTCCATCTTCTTCTTCTGTTTTGTAAAATTTTTATTTTTTTATATTACTCTGCTTTATTTAGAAAAATTGAACACATTGTTTTTCACAAAAGATCCTTCTCATCTTCTTCACCCACCCAATCGATGAATTGTGCAACTCTATGATTAACGCTCTACCCCTCCCCATTTTCACTCCCTTTATTTCAATACCTCGTCACCTTGGATTTTCACATTCATTCTAGAATGAATGATTTACTCAGTATTTGTCCTTGTAGGGCTGAGTTAGTTCACTCAGCATAATGCTCTAAATTCTCTCCCAAGCTAGGTAATAATTTACAAAATCATTGCTCCTGCATGCTGCATAGTATTCCATTGTGTGAATGTAGCATAATTTGTCAATCCATTCATTTGTGATTGGACATTTGGGCTGTTTCCATGTTCTTGTGATGGTGAATAATGCTGTTATGAGCATTGTTGTACAAATATCCATTTGTGCCTCAGTTCACATTTTTTCAGAGTATATTCCAAGTAGTGGAATAGCTGGGTCATAGGAATTGCTATGTTCGGCTTTTTGAGAAAGTGCCAAACTGCCCTCCAGAATGGTTGTACCATTTTACAATCTCACCAACGGTGTATAACAGTTCCTTTCTGGCCACATCATCTCCAACATTTATTACTTGTTGCCTTATTAAACTTTGTGTGCATCAAAAACTTTTTCCAATAGGGTGAAAAGAAAATCTACAGATTGAGAACAAAGATTTCGTAATACCATCTCAGACAAAAGTATAACAAAAGTTTTCAGACTACTCCTGGGCCTCCACAAGAAAAAGACTGATAACTCACTCAATTACAAAATGGGCAAAGGACATGGAAAGGATTTTCACAGAGGAAGATATTAAAATGAAAGACAGACACATGAAGAAATGCTCCAAGTCACTGGCAATAAGAGAGTTTCAAATCAAAAGCACAATGTATAAAATGTTTTTGATAAACACAGGGGTTTAATCTTTCAAAGGTTCCATTTATCAATTTTACCCTCTTCAGTTTGTGCATTTCTGACTGTGTTTGACAGTCTTTTTATATAGTAGACTGGAGCTTCTAAGCTTGATCCCTGCTTGTCTCTTATGAATTTTATGGTTTTGAGATTTACTCCCAAGTCTCTTATCCACCTTGAGGTGATTTTTGTGTATGGTGTGAGATGTGGATCCTGTTTCAGCTTTCTAAAGCTAGCAGTCTAGTTTTGCCAGCACCATTTGTTGAAGAGGTTGTCATTTCCCCATTTGATAGGTTTTATTTCCTTGTCGAATATCATTTGACCCTAGATATCTGGGTCTATTTCTGGCTTCTCAGTTCTGTTCCACTGATCTGTGTGCCTGCCATTGTACCAACACCATGCTGTTTTTGGTTACTACCACTCTATAGTAGATTTTGAGGTCAGGGAGTGCTATTACTCCCACTTCATTTTTGTTTCTCAGAAGTGTTTTTCTTATTTGGGATCTCTTGTCTCTCCAAAAAAACTTGACAATTTCCCTTTTGATCTCCTTGAAAAATGAGTTTGGTAACTGTATTGGGATTGCATTGAATATGTAAATTACTTTTGATAGGATTGTCATTTTCACAATATCGAGTCTTCCTCTCCACAAACGGGGCACATTTCCCCCATTTCTTTAGGTCTTTTATTGTGTCTTGAAGAAAAGTTCTGTAGTTTTCTTTGCGTAGGTCTTTTGTGTCTCTAGTTAGGTTCACTCCCAAGTATCTCACGTTGTGGTTGGCTATTGTAAATGGTATTGCTTTCTTGTATAAGAACCCTTCTGATTTTTGGATATTGAGCTTATATCCTGCCACTCTAGTAAAATTGGCTTAATAGTTCTAAAAGTTGGTGTTTTTTTTTTTGTTAGTTTGTTGAGTTGTTGGGGTTTTCTATGTACACTATTATATCATCTGCATATGGTGATATTTTAACCATCTCTTTGCCAATCTGGATACCTTTTCTTTTCTTTTCTTCTCTAATTGTGTTTCCCCGCAAGTACTTCTAGTACAATATTGAACAGAAGTGATGACAGTGGACATCTTTGGTCCCTGTTTGCAAGGAAAATATTTTAGTCCATTGAGAATGATATTGGCTCTTGGTTTTGCATATATACACTTTTCACTCTGTTGAGAAAATTCCCTTTTATTCCAATTTTGCTCAGTGTCTTAATCAGGAAACTGTTGTATTTTGTCAAATGTCTTTTCTGTATCAGTTGCTAAGATAATGTGGTTCTGGTTAATTAATTTGTTAATATAGTGAATGACATGGATTATGTTTTTGTGTTGAACCATCCTTACATACCTGTTATGAATCCCACTTGTTCATGGTGAATTTTTTTT
>NW_006399870.1:4858644-4861497 GCF_000299155.1 Elephantulus edwardii
TTCTTCCATAGGTTGTAGGACTAAATTGTTGTTCTTTTTCCGGATGATGAAGGTTTCTTTTGTTAGATCATTGATTTTTCTTCTTTCTTCTTTTTTTTTTTTAATGTGCCTATTGTTCTGAGAACTACCTTAGCTGTTCCACAGAGGTTTTGGTATGTTATATTTTCATCTTCACTTGTTTCAAGGAACTTTTCAATTTAATTCTTTATTTTTTTTATAACCCGATCATGCTTTAGCAGAGTTCTTTAGCTTCCACATGGATGCTTTTTGTAAGTTTTATGCTATTGTGGTTAATTTCTGGTTTTATGGCATTATGATCTGAGAAGACACTTTGTATTATTTCAATGTTCTTTAATCTGTTGAGGCTTGCTTTGTGTCCCAGTATGTGATTGATTATAGAAAACATATCGTGTGAATTGGAGAAGAAAGTGAATTGAGTTTTATTTGGGTCCAATTCCTTGAATATATCCACTAGGTTGAGTTGGTTGATTGTGTAGTTCAGGTCTTCTGCAACTTTGTTGAGTTTCTTTCGGGTTTACCTACTCTTTGGTGATAGTGGTATGTTGAAATCTATTACCACTTATGTGAAGTTGTCTATTTCTTTCTTCAATTCTGTTAACCGTTGTTTTAGGTATTTACAGGTCTATCATTTGGTGCATAAACATTGATCATGGTTATGTCTTCTTGATCTATTGTGCCTTTAATCAGTACATAATGCCTTTCCTTATCTTTTATGGTGGTTTTCATTCTGAAATCTATTAATATTGACCCTCTGCTTTTTTGAGGTTGACATTTGCTTGGTATATTTTCTCTTCCAGTCTGTTTTTTTGTTCTTTTTTAAAATGTGTCTCTTGTAGGCAACATATTGATTGGCTTTGTTTTTTAATCCATTTTGCTACTTTTTTTTCTATTAATTGGTGATTTATTCTATTCACATTAAGTGTGATTATTGTCAGGCAAGGTTTTACTTGTACCCTTTGGCCGTGTTTCTTTATCTTGTTACTATGGTCCACGCACTTTCCTTTGGCATCTCTGTGAAGAACTTCACTTAAAACTTCTTAAAGTTTTGGTCTTGTTTTCACAAATTCCTTAAGTTTCTTCTTTTCTGCAAAGGACCTAATTTATCTTTTATGTTTGATGGAGACCTTTCCTGCGTACAGGGTCCTTGGCTGCCAATTATTTCTTCCAAGTTTTTTTGTATATGACATCCCATTTTGTTCTCGTTCACGTGGTTTCTGCTGAGAAATCAGAATTTAATCTAATTGCTCCCTTTTGTAGGTGACTCTTAGATTTTTCTCATGCTGTTTTTAGAGTTCTATTCTTATCTTTTAATTTGGAGAAATTGACTATTATATGTTTTTATGGGGTTTTTTGGGAGGTCTAGTCTATTTGCCATTGACTGTATTTCTTGAATGTGGATTTTTCCATTCTTCAAAATATCTGGGAAGTTTCCTTCTAGTATTTCTTCCACTATTTTCTCTATTTTCTCAGGGATTCCCCTGTCACTCGCCTGATCTGAAATTCTAGTCATACGTATGTTATTCTGTTTGATGTCATCCCACATGATTATAATATTTTCTTCATTTTATGTCTTATCTCTGATTTTGCTTTAAGTATGTTTTCATTGAAGCCCTTGTCTTCCAACTCACTGACTCTGTTCTATCTCTTCAGTTCTACTTTTTAATGGTGTCAATGTGTTTTCCACTTTGACTATTTTGGTCTTAATATGCTGGATTGCATTTTCATGCTTTTCTGTTATTTCTAGTACTATATTGGCTGTACCCTCTTTGTCTTGTGATGATTATTTAATTCCTTGTACCTCTTTATATATTCTATAAATTCTTTCTTCCTTCTTTTGCATTTTCTTTCATAGATGTTCAAGTTGCTCCTCAGCAATATATTTCTTCTGGACTGTTGTTTCTGGGGTATTTGCCTTCTTAATAGTTTCTTCCACCTTTGGCATTTTCTTCTGTAGCTGTTTGAATAACTCCACATCAATATATCTCTTCTGATTCTCTCTATCTGGGATATTCATCAGGTCTGCTTTTTTAGGAGATGGGTTATTTTGTTGTTTTTTTTTTATGATAACTGAGGCAGACTGCAGCTTTGTTGATATTATGTGAGCCTTTTCTTAGTAGATGTCAAGTCGTTGTAACTATATAATGATCAAGAGTATGTCAGTGTTTTGTAAAGAACATGTATATTTGTGTTTTCTTTTTGACCGGAGACCTACAGGGCCGAGGGTCAAATAGCAGTAATCCCCACAAAGCACCTGGATGGAAAACCAGGAAACCTTGGTTTTCCCTTTGAGAACTGGGTCTGCTGCCTCACTTGAGTTCCAGCTGTTTCTTCTCTTCTGTTTAAGCTCAAGGTGTTCCATGTGTCCAGACAAACAATGGTGATCCCCACAAAGTAGCTAGTAAATAGTCGTCTATGGCTGCTGATGACTTGATGGAGGATGATGACATTAAGTTGTATTTTCATTGTCATTTGTTTCAAGAAACTTTTTCATGTCATTTTTTATTTCTTCTAATACCCACTTACTGTACTTCAAGAAGGATCTAGAAATGATTTTTTTAACTACGAAAGCAACCCCATTTTTCTTCACCTTTTCATATCAGGAGTAATATATAATCATTCGACTCAAAATGCTCCATGCCGGTCCATCTCATCTCACCAGTGCCTAGTATGTCAATATTTATGCATTCCAGGGCTGAACTCGTTCAGCATTTCTTAAGCTCAAGGAACTGAAGAAAAAATTCAAACCTCGAGTTGCTACAATCAAGGATGCTTTAGGCAGAATGTTAAATGATCCAGGAGGTATCAAAAGAAGATGGAAGGAATATACTGAGT
>NW_006399870.1:4863243-4865319 GCF_000299155.1 Elephantulus edwardii
TTTTGGAAGTGGATGGCCAATCCTTCTTCCTAGTCTGTCTTAGATCCCAGTTTGTCTCTTGAATTTTATGGCTTTGGGCCAACTGAATTTTAAAACTATCTCAAGAATAGATTTGGTGCATTGAACTCTAATGATCAAAGACCAGACAATTTTCAGGTTAACGTTAACCACGTCAGCCATGAGGAAAACAAAAGATTGTTATAATAACAGCAAAGCAAGAAAAACATCAAAATGGATGTTAGAAAAGACCCTAAGGATTTTATTTAATAATGAAGCTAAAACAAAGGGAATAGATACTAAAGAAGGCGAGATGAATAGATTATTACAAAGGGAAGTTTGTGAAGACAAAGTATTGTAGAAAAATGTAAAAGACCTAGAGTTAGAGACTGAGATTGTTAACAACTTCAGTTTGTGTGGTGTCACAGTCAACACTCTTGGAACCAGCAGCAAGGAAATCAAAAGACAAATTACATTGGGGAAGTCAGCTGTCACGGACTTATATAGAGTACTGAAGAGCAAAGATGTCAGTAAAAGGCTAAGATGCGCTTGATCCAAGCCATCATCTTTGCAATTACTTGCTATGGACTAGAAAACTGCACAACGACTAGGGATGGTAGAAGGGTAATTGATGCCTCTGAACTGGGGTGCTGGAGAATAGTGTAGAACATAACATGGACTGCTAGGAGAACAAACAGGTTTGTTCTAGAGAGTGTGAAATCAGGCTGCACCTTGGAGGCAACAGTTCTGAAACTTCATCTGATATACATTAGGCATGTTTCAAGGAGGGACCAATTCTTGGAGAGGGACATCATGCTTGAGAGTGTAGAGGTACAGCAGAAAAGAGGAAGACCTTCAATCAGATAGATTGATTCAGTGACTAGGGTAATGGGGGTAAAAATGTAAGAGATAAAAAGTTTGCCTCATGTTAGAGTAGGTTTCAGCGCTGATGTACATAGGGTCATTATGAGATGCAAATGATTCAATGGCACTTAATAACAACAACATTTCTCAAGCTGGAAGAACTGAAGAACGAACTCAGACTATATGGTGAAATACTGAAGATTCTATGGGAAAATAATGAAAGATGCAGAAGCATCAAAACAAGATGGTAGCAATATAGAGAAGTACTGTCACAAAAAGAGTTGGTCAACACTAAACTCTCCAAGGAAGTAGAATATGATCAAGAACTATATTTTTGTTGCTGATGTTAGCTGCCATTGAGTTAACTATGACTCATGGCAACCCTATAACCAACACATCTGAACTTTGCACTGTGCTGCACCATCCTCACCATCTCTGTCATGGTCAAGCCTGGGGTAGTGACTGTGTCAATTGAACTTGACTCTTCCTTTCTTTAGTTTATCCTCTAACTTTCCAAGTATGGTATCTGTCTCCAAGGACCGATTCTTTCTGAAAATATACCCAAAGAAAGTGAAGCAAAGTTTCACTATCCTTGTTTTTAAGGACTTTGGTTGCTTCTTAAAAATTGTATATTTATAGAAGTATATCCTTAGTAAGTGGCAAAGAGCATAAAAATTATTTAGGAAGAATCACTGTGATTAATTCTAAAAATTTAAAACAAGCAGGAAAAATGGCATGTGGGAATCATTCATAGAAATTTAGAGACCAGTAATGAGATGAAAGGGAACTTTGGTGGCCTAGTGGCAAAGAAGACTTGCAGTTCGAGGCCACCAGCTGCTCCCATGCGATTGACTGTCTCTGAAAACCCACCAGAGGGTCAGTTATGGATTGTGTCGACTCTATGATACACAACAACAACTAGATATAAGGAGCCCTGGTGCTACAGGTCAAATACTTGGGTGCTAATCTAGAGCTCAGAAGTTTGAATCTATCAGCTATTCTTCTGGGAAAAAAATACTTGGTTATTTGCTTTAATAAATATTGTGGTCTATGAAACTATGTGAGGCAATTCTACTCTGTTCTATGTTGTTTTTGTTAGGTGTTGTAGAGTCAATTATGTCCTAGCCACACAAGTTCTGGTATACTTGAACCCATTGTTACAGTCATTAATTCAATTCATTAAGTTATCTTCCTCTCTTTTCCTGACCCTCCACA
>NW_006399870.1:4865799-4867884 GCF_000299155.1 Elephantulus edwardii
ACATAACAACAACAACAACATGGGAAAAAAAGTTTCACCAACCTTGCCTCTAAGGACCACCATCCAAGACAGACTGTTTTGTTCTTTTGGTCATGCTGAGATATACAGTAATCTTCTCTAATGCAGTAATTTAAAGACATCAATTCTCATTCATTTATTCCTTTTGAAAATCTTTCATTTTTTAAATTGTTTCATACAATAATCCTTTTACATTGTTTTTCATTCATGAACATCTTTCATTTACATATGTTTCATATATTCATTGATAGACATTGTATTTTATACACAATTAATTGCAAGGACTCTATACCTATTATTACCCTGCATTTTTATCAAAGTTTAGTAGACCATTTGGGTAGGAAGTGAAAGAATAGGAAAGATTCATTCATCCTTATTCATTAGCCAATCTTCAGACTCATAGGAAGAATTGAAATTGCTATGGCTTGGATCAAGCAGATCTCAGTCTTTAAACTGACATCATTGCTCTTTAGCACTTGAGAGAGGTCTCTGACATCAAATTTGTCAAATGGAACACATCTTTCAATTTCTTAACTGCTGCTATTGAGTATGGATTGTGGATCCAAGTAAAACGAAATTATTAACAACTTCTATCATTCCTCCATCTATGATCATGCTATTTGTTCAGTGGTGAGGATTTTTGTTTTCTTGATGTGGAGGTGTAATCAATTGAACATGGTAGTCTTTGATATTCCACAGTTAGTATACTTCAAGTCATCATCTGTATAATGGAGCTTGTTGATGAGTCTTCCTTCAATTCTGATGCCACATTCTTCTTCATATAACCTGACTTTTTGAATGATTTGCTCTGCATACAGATTGAATAGGAATGTATAAAGGATACAACCCCGATACACTCCTTCCCTAATTTTAAACCACACAGTGTTCCCTTGTTTTGTTCAGACAAATAGTTTTTGACCTATGTTTAAGTTTCTGATGAACATATTCAAGTGTTCTGGGATTCTCATTCTTCTTAATGTCACACATAATTTTTTATGTTCTGCACAGCCTTTGTGTAGTCAATGAAACAGAAGTAAATATTTATCTGGTATCTTTTGTTTCATTCAAGATCCATCTGATATCAACAATGACATTCCTCATTCTACAACCTCTTCTGTCCTATGTGTTCACTATAAGTTGGGATTGATTCCAAGGCATGAAACAATTATGTGTGAGATAGTAGGAGTGTTGGTAGCAGAGTTCGGATAGTCACTTTGTAGAAATGTGTGAACATATGTGTGTCTGACACCAGGCTCTACAAATCCACATACCCTTGCTAACAGAACAGATGCCAGTGTAAGTCTTTAGTCTTAGATTGTGATCAACCCTGACAATGTAATAGATGGCATTTCCAGTAATTTTTCCTAACAGCCAAGTTATGCTTTAAGGCTACAACTTCCATACTTATTGCCCTGAAAGCAGGATAACAAAAGCTGGGTAAAAAAAGAAATAGTCCTTTCTGGAAGTGGTGTTCCTCACATATAGGAGAAAGGGTGGTGTGAAGTTCATGGGGGGAAAATGGAGTTGTAGCAAGGCTATGGGGTTACTTCCCAGTAGAAGCAGTTGGCAAGCAGCTTTAAGGAGATCACACACCTGCTAACAACCACAGTAACTGAGTGTCTGTGGAATTAAAGACAGAAGTTCAAAGCAAGCATCTTAAATTGATGCAAATTACCAAAAGCTTTCCTATTATTCAACACCAATAGTGTAACGTTCAAGGATGTTGTTGTTGTTATGTGCCTTTGAGTCACTTGCTACTCATAGCGACCCTATGTACAATAGCCCTAAACTCTGCTCTGTCCTGTGCCAATCTCACGGTTTCTGACACACCCACCCTGATTACCCTCGTCACTGAAACAATCCACCTCATAGAGGATCTTCTCTCCTGCACTGTCCCTCTACCCTACCAAGAATGATGTCCTTCTCCGAGGACCGGTTCCTCCTTGCAACATTTCCAAAGTATGTCAGACAAAGCCCCAGAATCCTTGTCTCCAAGGAGCAGCCCAGTTTAACCCTCTTCAGGATGAATCTGTTTGCTTTCTTGGTAGTCCATGGTACATTCAATAC
>NW_006399870.1:4868514-4869112 GCF_000299155.1 Elephantulus edwardii
ATGGAGACAGGACACATCTCTGGCATACACTCTTCCCAATTTTGTACCATACAGTGTTTCCTTGCTCTGTTCTGAACACTGCCTCCTGGTCCAAGTATAGGTTTCGCGTTAGCACAATCAAGTGTTCTCGCATTCCCATTCTTCTCAGAGTCAGCTACAGTTTGTTATGATCCACACAGTCAAATGCCTTTGTATACCAATGAAACACAGATAAAGTATAGTTGTAGGAAAGTTCTTCCATTCAAAACAAAGACAGGCTCTTCAGTAAACATATTTCATAGGATGATAATCTCACCAGAAGCTGGGCCCTGCAAATTCAATTTGTAAGCTTTTTCTTCACTAATTTCTTTCTAATATTTCCTTCCTGGTCCTCTGTGTACCTTGACCATGTAGAAGTGAGGATTTCGTGGAAAGTTTTAAGGGAGATAGCGTACTTAGAGTGTGAAGCTGTCTTTTGGTTCAGAGATGAAAACAAAGACAGGGGTATGGATTAATTTTTAGTCAACTTTCTTAGTCATTCCCAAGTTTCCTCAACTTTCTAGTTGTTGTTGTTATTTGCCGTCGAGTTGCCTGCGACTCATAGCGACCCTATGTACAA